>NC_092522.1:27822890-28157890 GCF_037038585.1 Patagioenas fasciata | reverse complement strand
AAGTTAAAGAACAAAGTAACCAACAGAAAAATCATGAAAGAAATTCACTGAAATCAATGTCTCCTACAAATTGATTCACACAGGAGGAATTTTAAGAACCTGTCTTCAACTGTCTCAAGTGGACTGAATGACTTGCTGAGTTTCAGGAATGGCCATTAGGAGTAAAGCCACCCTGTCACTGCGACAGAGCTACTTAATTAGTCCCTTTTCTAGTTTCCTTTTCCATCTTGTTACAAGGTTGAGGTTGCTAATGACAACTAGCCTTGCGAAACTACACAGATTCCATCTTGCTTGCCAGGGCTCACAGAGGGAGAACAGGACATTTTTCCTGCCTTGGATATTGTGCATTCTCATCTATGAAACTCAGTGGCAACCTTACAGCCCTTCTTCGATGGTATCTTCTGTTATTTCTCCTTGTATGCCGATGCAGGTATGGGCATGACTCTGTCTCATGAGTTTGAATTCAAAGAGAACCACTATTATCCTCAGAAATACAAGAGGTGAAATTGTGGCCTAACATTTTGATGCTTCTCTCAGTGGGAGCAAGATTTTACAAATCAAAATAATACAGGTGTTTGAATTGGATCACATTCCTTATAAACAGCATTACTGGTAATCTAGTGGTAAACCCACCATAATTCTCAACAAATATAAATTTTTGCAATCTAAATATAGTCTGCTGAGGAATCTTTGTCCCAGAGGGACTCTGGACTACAGCAGAATGAAACGTTTTGCAAGTCTTTGTCTATTGAGGTGAGGCCCACTGGCAGAATTAGGTGACGAACAGTCTTGCTCACAGTAGCATGAGGTTGTACACTTTCTGGTATCTGGCAGAATACTGAGAATTAGGATTATTTACTTTAGGGTCTTACTTTTACCAGTAAACACCATCCTGAAATTCAGAGGATACTGTAAAACAATGTGAAGTTATTGCATTGCATTCAGTGGGAATAGTAAGAAAATCATTGGGATTTAGTTCTATTGAAGATGTTGTGTACGGAAATCATCCTAATAAGAATGTTGCCACACACATCAAAAAAATATTTCAATAAATAAGCTCAATTTTTTTTTTTTTGCCGGGCACTCAGGAATTGCTTTGTTAAAAATTCTGACTCCATTTGCCAAAGGAGCAAAGATGTGTGGGTTTGTGACTAGCATGTTGTCAGTGCAGGGACACATTTTAGTCATGTACATGTTGTCATGACATGAGTACCTGTGATTTCAGGTCATGTGGGGATAGCAATAATCAGAGGAGAGGACAGCTGCCAAATCGCAAAACTAAGAGTCAAATATTATCTGTGTTTGACTCGACTATGAAGAGCTACACTGAATAAACCTGCACTTAGTAAGTGATACAGGCACTTTCCAGCTCTTCAGATTACAGCCAACTAAGGGGAAACTGGGCTCTTACACGAGCCAGTACTACATGTGTGACAGATCTTGTGCTGTCAGAGTATCACATACCTTCTGCTGGCTTGGAGAAACACTTCTGGGGTTAGATGATGAGGCGGGCAGACCATACAGAGGATCCTTCTTATATTTCTCAAGGGCTTGAATTAGTCTGTCTCTTTTCTGCTGATCCTTGTCTGTACAAGTTAAATAAGCAAACACAACCTGTTCCAGTTTAATGAATGGTCAAGTCATAGAGTATTACTCTTCATTCTTTTTGCCTCTAAAGGCTCTTCTGTCTTCTTAACACTAAGTAGCAGACAAAGAAGACAATCTACTTTTTAGAGTTGGCACTTGATGCTTCCATGCTCAGCATACCTCTTAACTTGAAACAAATGCAACTCAGGCCTCCATTATGTCACTCACACAGTAATAAGCTACTAGAGGGATAAGAGAGTACGGCAACCTATCTCAATTGTTCCCACCTCATGCCCACTCTTTCCTCTACCCTAGGTAGGAGCTGAGGCAGGGCAAAACAGAAGAAAGGCTGAGGCAATCAAGTAATGATTCAAGTTCATGTACTAAGAGCTGGGTGACCCAAGTCAGGCTGTCACTGCGGTCTGTGCAGATCAAAAAGCCACATAAGTGCACTTGCAGTACCTGTCAAACTTGGGGTGAAAAGAGTAGGGTGACACTTCTGCTAGCACCCTGGACAAAAAAGAGAGAAACAAACCTACTCCTTTGGATCTTCCCATCTCACTGGCAATATGCAAGTGAGAGTAGCAATAACAATACTTATTCTCATAATAAGAATTAATATTATATATCATAGTATGTATTTATACATATAAAATACTGTTTTAAAAGAATAATAAGAATGCGTAGGAATAAGAAGGGCATATGGGTTGCCCAAGATCACAAAGCATTGTCACAACTTGCCATCTTTTGTCAGAACCTTACTTTTAGCAACGCGAACAAGAATGATATGTGACCAAAATTTTTAACTTTTTTCACCTGCTGTGTTCCTTCCCAGCATAGCTCAGAAAAAAGGGATGTAAACTGTAATGGGCAAAGAAACCCCTTTCTCTTTTTACATGGTGTTTAAAAAATAATAGCCCCAGCATCTCTAGCTGAAACTAACGTTTCACACACAAAATATTGGTAAAATTCAGTCCACTGAGGTCCCATGAGCTATGTATGGCTCTTTAGGGTTGAAAATGCGTCTGTCAGAATTTCCTTGCCTGTAGAGCTCTGGTACATGGTGGCACGTGTCAGTACTGCCAAACAGGCAGCAGAGATGTCCTCTGCTCCTTGCCCAGAGGTCCAGCTGCAGAGACCCCTCAAACAGGCAATTCTAGGGGGCTGGCAAGGCTTCAGGGAGCTGGCAAAATGGGACTTCTGCTGGGTGTTGTTACTGTGACTTGTTCCTGACAAAATGCGCAACTGGTTCTTGGTTAGCCTAAGGCCCCCTTACACTGCAATTGTGGTGATGTGCTAGAACATATACTCCCAAAATGCTGCAAATATTTTGCTGATAAGAAGCCACTCCTCCTGTGTAACCATGTACTTGCAGTGTATCCTACTAGTACCATGACAGAATAATGCTTGAAACCTGGCAAAGCAGCACTGATTGAAGGTTTTCTTTTGACGGGGAAATGCACGGACCTGAATTTATTATTGCGTATTTCTGAATTAGCAGAAGGATCACAGAGCTCTAATTAAAGTAAGATTCCTTTTGGAAAAGGAATAACTGAGACTTTTTTATTTTTAAACCCCACTTAGATTCTGCACTAAATGGTTGGCTCCTCTCAATTTTGCGATGGCTCTTGTATGGGGCACACCATCTCTTGTTGATTTCCCTGTAGGGTGGCCTCAAGGCTCTGACCTGATCATTGAAAAAACCAAATTTCACTAACAGCTAAAACCGACATATAGTCTCCTGAGGCATGTAATCTGGCTTTCCAGTCTTGCATGGACATGAGTTCATCGTATCATCCTATTAAGAAAAACATGTTGACAATGCTAAATCCTATTTGGATGACTGAGAAGCAGGATTATACAACTCACTGGAACAAATAACAAAATGTACTTGCTCAATCACATTCATGCAGAGATTAGTACCTTCCCCTTTTATCTAGGTTTTAGCAATGCCCAATCAAAGTACTCCCAATTCTGATTAAAGACTTTGCATTCTGCAATCACATGAAAAACAACAGATAAGGCAGCTTGCAACAGCACCGCCAGTCAGGATACCTGGCTTCTTTCATGGGGGTGCGAATGACTTGTGAGGCCTTGGGAAAAAGTGACATCTGTGCCTCTCCACATTTCATAGAATCATTTTGGTTGGAAAAGACCCTCAAGATCATCACGTCCAACTGTTAACCTAATACTGGCACTAAACCATGTCCCTAGAACCTCATCTATGTGTCTTTTAAACATGTCCAGGGATGGTGACTCAACCACTGCCATTGGGGAGCTTGTTCCGATGCCTGACAACCCTTTCGTTCTGCATGTGCCGTCTGTCCATGTGCAGGTGAGGTAGGACAATGACCGTCTACCCGAAGCATGGCTGAGCCTTCACCACGCGTTGCCAAGGACAAGAAAATAAAATGTTCCAGGTCAAAGAGCCACAGGTTTTAAACACACTTTGTCTAGTATTTCACTGATATTTTTAGTATAAATATGCCACATGGCATCGAGCCTGTTCAAACAAGTACTAATCCACTGCCTGACAATTTTATGTTTTGAGTAGTTAGCGAAAGCTCCTGGGCCAGAATGTCTCACAGCAACTCTCCTTCCCCTTCCCTGGCATCGCTGGGTTTCACTGCCTGGACTGTTGGATTTGTATGAGCCTCAGCCACGTGAGGCAGCCCCAGGGCTCCTGCAGCACACCCTGCTTTGCTGACATGTTGGCTAAGGGATTTGTATGTCTCACCCCCTTCTAGCACTGATCTCTGTGGTTTTCCTTTTTCTCACCACTATTTTTTCTCATTCACATTTTTCCCTGCACCCCTCCTCACGTTTCCAAGGCTGCAGAATCTTGCCTTCTCTCAGCATCTATCAGCTGCCAGCAATACCAGGTCACTCCCTTCCTAAGTCTCTCCCCTCCTACACTTCTCTTCCTGAAACAACCTCTCTCTGAGGTGACCTGGCATGCTCCCCAGACGCAGGAATGAAGGGGCTAAGAGCAGAAGTCATTCTTAGGTTTCCAGGTCACATTTTTGGCTTTCACATGTACTTTTTACAAGTCTGTTTGATAGTCAGTTGTGGACACGCCATGGAACAGCCTGGCCCAGCCACGTGGACCCGCTCATCAGCAAGAGACATACAGAGAAAAGGGTCACCTGCCCATTCTGTCTTTCTCCAAATACTTTTTGATAATAACCAGCAATGACCAAGAACAGCAAAGAAAATAACATGCAAAATTTTTATCAGAAATTATAGGTGTTTTTTCTTTTCCTTTTAGAAAAACAAAAATGAGACAGCCCTTACCATCTGATCTCACGTCCTAGCTGACAGATTTAAGAACTAGCTGTGGTTTATGGTTAAAACCAAAACTGGGGATAATTAACAGGGGGCAAAGGGGGCATGTCATGATTCAGCATTTCTCCTGAATCCCACAACAGCCAGTATCTCCTGATTACCACTTTGCTGCTTCCCAGGGAATAGAATCATGTGGCATGGCCAGTGCAACAGCTATTTAGGCAAATGTATTCAACAGCCTTCCTGTTAAGCTCATTTATTTGCTAATTTACCATCCTTCCTACTGTGGCAGGCATTGATTTATCAGTACTATTGTACAATTTCACTGGTACTTGTACTGATATCTTGTCCATGTGACAAAAGTACAGAAAGTAAAAGGGATTTAGCTGAAATCCGATCTTGAAAAACACAGGATGATTCAGATACTATAGCCTTCACTCTGTTGTCCTAGCAGTTCTTGTGGCCTGCCAGTTAATAAAACATCATGTCTCTCCTTTGCTGCTGTGTGAAAGGCCGGTGCACAAAAGGAGTGTAAACTTGACATAGTATAAATAGTTTAGAGAGTTTAGCTGATAATATTGCTCAATCAACGCAAAATGAACTAAACCATTAAAAAAAAAACCAAAAACTAGTGCCTTTCAGTTCTACTTATGTTTTTGTTTGCTTGTTTGTTTGTTTATTTTTTTAAATAGTGAGAAGGGCCAGCAAACACCTTAGACTGATTCCACAGCTGCATCCTTCTAAACCAGAAGGTTATTTTCAGGTCTAAGACAGAACATTATGGTCCAAGTATGAACATGGGATCCAAAGCCGGAACAGGTTTCCCCTAAGTTGTTTACCAGATGTTACAAAACTCAGTGATTAAAGCTAGAAATAGAATCCACACCTTGGCTCATGCCTTCATTTTTGGCTCACAGTGGGAGTTCTGGTTTAATTCCTACCAAGTGTTTTAAAAGAGTTGGCTGATGTTTAACTCCTGATGAGGTTTGAAACAACAAAGAGGTTTTAAAGGACTGTGGGTGAAAAAGAAGAGCAAAAGTGGTCAATGAACTCGAGGCTGATATCAGTCCTGAGCATAACAAATGAATGGCTGTTATGACTCAGTTAAAGTAAATAATATGAGCAATGCCAATCCAAAAAGTTTACAAAAAATCACCATCATCATGGTAACATGATAAGAAAGAAAAGAGAGATTCTGATTGTGGTTGAGTGAGATAAAGGTGTTGGTTTAAACAACTTCTGTAAGCTTTGTTCTGCATGACATTTTGACTAAGAAATTACAACACTACAAAATTACATGTGTTTACAAAATGTATAGCTGGCAGATCTGAAAGTGTAAGTAGAAGTGATGACTCTCTGGAAGGCAGGTGTTTCTAACCAAGGATAATTTTTTATATTATACTATTGTATTATTTATTTCATTTTTCTGAAAGAAGGCATGAAGTCATTCCTCATAAAGCTTGAGCAACTATGGTTGAGGAACTAATGAGTAGTAAATGAGTGTTTATTGTAACAAAGTGATCTGCCTCAATCTGTGATGTACTTGTAGGTAAGGAGCTTCCTTCTCAGTATGGATACCAGAATATCTCTGTTCAGAAAATGCAGGCTCTTAGAGAAGGTGAGTCTTGTTTGAGAATCAGTATCACTGAAAAACATTCGTACCTTCTCCTGGACAAACAGCTGCCTGTAAATTCCCACAGCAACAGTGTAGCCAAAACCAGCGTAATATCATCACCTATAAAGAGTGGAAATCTCAAGCATTAAGTACAGTGAGTCTTACTGCAATTGCCTTTGACAGGTGGATGGCTGCTGTTGGAATTATATATCCTGCTCTAAAAACTTTACTACTCAAGAAACATTCATAAATTCGGAAGGCTGCAGAGAAGATCCATAAGAATGATGAAATCTGGAAAACACTCTTTGGGGTGACAGATTTAAGGAGTTGACTGTATTTAGTTCCTCAAAAGGATGGCTAAGAAACAACTTTATTCCAGCTTATAAGCACCTATAGACAGAACAGAAATTAAACAATACAGTTCATCAAACAAAGATTTACCAAGTCTGGACAAATTAGTCCTAACAGTAAGTTGTATGTCCCTTATAGCAAGATAAGTTAGCCTTTGGATCAGTTTAATGAGAAGTGGTATGGAAATAAATACGGTTTTGATGTGCTTCTAAACCCTTCCCCCCAAATTCTGTAAAACAGCGTTGGAGGGAAGACTAAGAGGAAAACCAGCACAGATGATAACCACAACAGTTTATTCTCATTGTATCTCTGAAACTCTAAGATACATGTAATTTCTCATGGATCAGCTACCAACTTATCTGAAAGTTCATTTTTTCTCATTTTATGCTGCTATTGTTAAGTGATGTAGTCTCGGATTTTGAGATGGTGAAATACAAAGAGATACAAGGACAGTTACTCATGATGTTCACATTAATGGGCCAAATGCTGCAGTCTGCACTGCTAATAGTTTGTCTGGTGTGGGGACTGCTTATTTTGGCATTTCAAAGCAAACAAGACTATTCCTTTGCAGAAACCAGTGGCAAATCAGGCTCACATTCTCAGATTTTATTTCAGTTGCTCTTTTCCATGATAGCTACAGTTATGAAAAGCCTGTGCTGGGACACTGATCTACAGTGCATGGGTGTTTTTTAAGTGCCAAGCCCTGCTTCAGCTTTTGTCTTTTTGTCTTCATCAATATTTAAATTTGTCTTCATCAATATTTAAATGCTGCAATACTATCATAACAACGATTTTATAGGGGAAGAAAAGTCTCTGAAATGCCAGATATAATCAAGAAACAGTGCTAAGCAACACTGTTTGCCATATTGTTTTTTAATCCCGTGCCAAATTCTGCACGTTTTGCTCATGTGAGTGCTCACACTGCCATTAACAGGAATTTCCCCAGGAGGAAGGCAAGAAGGAACTGGCTCTCCATAGCAAATCACCCAATCCAGCAATTCTGAACGACTTGAAATCTTTATGTGTAACCCACCTCTGCTGTGCCTGGGTCTGCCATAAGAAGAAATTAACAGACATCAATGGAACTGACAGCATTTGACACAGTTCCTCCACGGACTGCGTCAGAATAAAGAAAGAACACACTCTCTTATTTGAGAGGAAAATTACAAAATTTGATATTTATTTTGCTTACACAGGGGAGATAGTCTGCTTTTCTCAATCTTTTAGCAAGTATAAGTAAGATCTATACACAAGGTAAAGCTTACAGCTCTGTAACTACCACTCGTTCTTAACCTCTAGGTTTTCACAGCTTTCCACATAGGCAAATAAGAACAAACTCTGACACTTAGACCATCTCCCATTCTTGCAGCCCGGTTCTCGTCTGAAGCATGTTCCGGCACAGTTCTGATACAAAAGGCCAGGTCTCCCTCCCTCATGTGTCAGTACAGATCCGTACTGGCAATTTACACCTGTGAAAGAAGGATGTGTCCAGCATCATTGCTCTTGGTTTTTTTTAAGATTCTGATCTCCTAGTTTACTAAAAATTGGTAAAGCCTCTTTAGCCAAGCTACAGATTTTCATTTCTCACCTGACACCAAAAGGCAACAGGTGGAGGGATGCTCAATTGTCAACTCTGCTTTATGCCGAGTGGTGATCAAGAACTTTTTCTAGAATTTCTATTACTTTGGGAGAGGAAATTTCCTACAGCTAAGCCACTCATTATTTGAACTGATTCTACATTTTGTGATGAAAAGACATTGCTAGTAAGGCCAGATGTAGCAGACTTACTTCTACCTGCAGATGACTGCCAGGAATGTAAAAGCCTTTAAAGGGAAAAAGGCACATTTTTATACTGATACTGTACAGAGGAATTCAAGGAGGAAAGGAATTCTAGAAGCTGGAGCACAAGAGAAATGCCAGGATGCTTCACCCCTGTTTAAAGTGCTGACTGATTGCTGATGTATGCTGCTTTCTCCTGTGTCAGCGGAGTAGGAATGCAAAGTTAGAATAATCAGTACACAATGGTTATGATAAGACTCCTGCTTGCTGCATCCTCCAGCACCTCCTGCCACCTTCTTCCTTCCCTCTTGCAAATGCTCCTTGCCACAGCACTGATTCTGAAAGGGATGGGAAGGATGGTTTTGTCATTACAGTTCTGCAGTAAGACTTAGAAAACTCTTGTTTAGTTCTCAGCTCTACAACGAGCTCCAGTGTGATCACAGGTTTGTTAATTAATCTCTGGTGTCATAATTTCCTCCCTGTACAAGAGGATGATTGTACACATTTACTCTGTTCTAGCTGGTGCCTCATTTTAGGCAGGTAGTCCCAGACAATGATCTTTACTCTGTGCAGTAGTCGCCACTAAGGAACTCAGATCACAAATGGAGCTGCCAGTGCAGCTGTCGTGGTTTAACCCGAGCTAGCAACACGAACCATGATAGCCACTCGCTCACCCCCTCCCAACAGGGGAGAGAATCAAAAGGGAAGGGAGGAAATTGGATTGAGATAAACACAGTTTATTAAAATAACAAAATACTAATACACTACTCGTAAATATATATAGATAAAATAGAAATAAAAGATACTCGAGGCAATTCCTCACAAACTCTGTCCACGACTGAGCAGCCAGTCCCAGCAAGCCACACCTGGTCCTAAAACCGATCCCAGAGAGAGAAAAGAGAGGGGGGGGGAAAAAAAAGGCAGAAAAGCCCAGAGGCCTCTGCAAAATGGCAAAAGGCTGGGGTAAAAGTCCTGACCAAACCCCCCCAGCTCAATAGCAAGAGAAGGCAAGAGAAAGCCATCCCAACTCTCCTTAGATAATTAGCATGACACTAATGGGATGGAATACTCTTATTGATCAGTCTGTATGTCAGTCAAGCTCCGCCCCATCCATACCCCCCTTCCTCAGCGCCTCACACCTGTATCCTTGTTTCTCAGACCAGAGCAATTAAAAACATTAACTCTGGGCTGGGGTGCTATCTGCTTGTTCTCAAACTAAGTCCAAATAATAAGCATGCTAGATATGAAAAAGAAAGGTTTCTAACTGCACGAAGAAAATTAACCCATTTTCAGTCAAACCAGCATAGGATTCCAAGTGTGAGAAGAAGAATTCATGAACTAGACTAGTTGTTTAATCATTGATAGCTGAATGACGCAGTGTAGTCATACATTTGATATTCCCTTCATTGCAGTTCCTTTGCAGCAGCGATGCACACATTTCTTTTCTACAGACCGTAAAATTTTTTATTAGAAACCATCTCACTAGTGCTCCATAAAATTAAAATGATAGAAAATTGATGTTTGCTTATATAAACACATTAATTTCCACTGGTTTCTAAATGATCCATTCAATTGACCAAGATTAGTGACAACTAAGATTTCTACATCTGTAAGGATAAAATTACATTTATATAGATTATTCACACAAACTAGATAAAACACTGCAGTTTTGTGTCTTTGAACTGTCTGTTGAAACAACTTGTTCTTTTCCACAGGTGTTATGGTCTTGAAAATCACAAAGAAACTTCATTTTAAACTGGTTAAGGACTCAAATGGAAATTATTATTTTGGCTAATGTTTTTCTCATGCAGAGAATTCGAAAGGGAAAAACACAGGTTATAAAAAGACGACTGTGTGCCATATCTAAGCAGTTAAGCGTACTGCTGCTACACAGAAAACTAAAATTCTTCTTAAAGAAAGCTACTGTTTCTTTTGCAATTACTAAAGCATGTGTTTCTGCACGCACTTGTATGTACATTTGGACTTCATATTTATAAAAATGAGTCACAGCATGTGGAGCAATTATGTGATCAACACTCCCTAAAAGGTGAATAAGAAACAGTCACATGGAGTCACGTATTTACATATAATATGCAATTCCTTTTGGACGAATGTATACACTGTGCTCATAAATAGGCAAGGGAATTGTGCAGAACATACAATGGTCTGAATAAGCTCATCTTGCCATTGTGAGTAGTTGACTTCGGCATGGCAATCAAATTCTAGATCAGTAGAGAGGTGAAGGAATGACTTTGCCCTAAGACCAAGATCATGGAGACCTAAAGGTGTGCCCTGAGAGCCAGATTTACTTTAGGTCTTCCTTCAGGAGATTCTTGAACTTGGGTAGAGTGAGCTTGAAGCACTTGACTGCTTCCTACCGCAGCTTCACAGTGCCAGTGTGCTTATTTTGCCAGACTGCTACCCAGTGATCTGCTAATGGAAGCAGAGCAGACACTGCAAAACTAGAAGAGAAAACAAAATGCACCAGAGCAGGCTTGGTGGAGTCACTCTCATTCCTGGAATGAGAAAGTAACAAGAGAATTAGGGCAGGGTGTCCTGGACTACTGCGCTTTCCCAGAGTAGTGGGCTGAGTCTGTGATGGAGCCAAAGAGCTGACCTTCAGTAAAGGATTTTGAGGACTGCAGGACTAACTAATGATTTGGGTGGCTCATTTTCCTGTATGAAGCATTGTTTACCTTTATGAATTCTCCTATTTAGGGCTGGGTTGGATTAATCTTTCATAAGTGTTGTTTTTCCTAGTTTTCTGCCAGTTCATCTGGGACAGCTTCATATGTACATCAGCCAAGGTTTCCTTCTGCTCCTCTTACTGAGCTGATCAGCCTCAGGAGACCTGACTCAAGCTTGGCCTCTGTGAATCTGGAGCAGAGCATCACAGTTTCATGGAAATACTGGTTGGAAGAGACTACTAGAGCTGGCGTGGGAACACTGTCTCATGCTTCCAAAGTCCAAGAATATAATTCAGCTGCTTGTTATTAATTAATTGTTAATTACTAATCCCTAATGACTGAGAAATTTGGAGGACTTCCTGAATGTCATAGGTAAATTTAAGTCTCCAGCTCAATGCTGTAAAAATGAATAAGGTATCTGATTTCAAACAAAATTACTTTAAATTTTCTCCTTTGTTGTAATATAAACAATGCCTCATAATTTTTTAAATTTTATTTATTTTTTTATTTCCAAAACTTTCAAATTTCCATTGAAGATAAATTCTTATTTTTGATCACTGACACACTCTTCTGAAACCTGGTCACTGGCGTATTCAGCAGCTCACATTATGCTCTTTTTAAACACACTAGATGCTCTTTCTAGCAAACATGGCTTCTGCTGAGGGCAAGAAATATAAACATTTTCATAGTCAGATATTTTCCATGCTGGGATGACCAAGGAACCACTGTTTTCACCGTAGTTTCATAAGTCATGCTGCTCTCATGACTCTTAAAACACTTCTGCTTAATTTTGTCTCCGTGAGAACACTTATGATGATGAACAGCATCTCCCATATTCCTGATCTCTGATGCACCTCCAGATAATATGTCAAGTCTCAAGGCAGGGAGCAGATACAAGTTTCCATCCCTTGATGAAAGCTGGAAAATGGACCACAGTTTTTAGGAGAATACCAGAGATGCAGTTTTACTGCTATAACAAAGCCAGCTCCATGTTGGAGAGAAAGGGTTGCTCAGGATGCCTTGTGTTAGCTGTTTCTCCTGAACTTTTGGCATCAGTTTGTGCAATTTCAACAGCATTTTGAATGTTACTCTGACAGTAAAGAGACACAACTATAATTTCACCCTGGTGTCCAGTGGTAGGATGCATGGGAATGTTTCAAAGCTGTGACAAGAGAGGTTTAGACAGGACATTAGGAAGCATTTCTTTATTGAGAGGGCGATCAAACACTGGAACACGGTTCCTAGAGAGGTGGCTGATGCACCAAGCCTGTCAATGTTTAAGGCATTTGGACAATGTCCTTAACAACCCTGGAACTGAAAATAAAACACACACCTGAAGACAACCAAGAGAAAGTCTTATATATCATGTCTCCCACTTTGCCAATACAGTTCTTAATCTGAATTGCAACAGTATAGGCAGTTGTGAAATGGTGCATTTTCTGATTGCCAAAAAAGCTAATTATTTATAGTGTTTTATCTGCAGTGCATTTATTTTCAAAATGAACAAAGCATACTGTATTTTCTTCTGTCTTTTCAGAACTGATCTTTGTAGCTGTTTGAGTTTTTCTCTTTATTTTAATAGCTTTGCATATGTCTACATCACCATCAAGTAACCCAAATTTTCTTCTTGAAGCCTGCCATTGAAACACATGGTATCCAACACAGATCACACACTTGGAAAGCACGGTTATACCTGAGTTTATCGATTGATGACAGATAAGAAATTATACTGCATCAGAATACGTATCTGTCAAAGTCCTGATAAATTTCAAGGTTTTAAAGGGACACCACACTTAGTAATAGCAAGAGTGGGTCAATGTTGTGGGAGAAGATTGTACATGAAAAGAAGAAAATGCTGTAATCTTGTTCTAAGCAGAAAATTAGTTTTGTTCTCTTGTTATTCTGGTACGCTGGCACAACAGCCTTCATTTATTTTGTGTCTTTGAATATGCAGATGATAAACAGAAGCCTGGTTTTGTAGGCATAAAGTAATTTCATCCTGCTCAAATGATTTGCACATCAACTCCATTAACAGCAGCTGTACCTCCATTGTGCTACTGCCTTAACACTTCCGAAGATATAAGTTCTGATGCACCTTTTCATTGTGACTTCCAAATTTTGAGCTTTATCCTTCAAGGGACAAAATTTCTTTTGCCAAGACAGATATTTCTGGAGCTAACCTGTCAGAAAAAGGACTTAGCTGATACATAGTATCTTTCAGTGAAGATAAATACTAAATGCAAAAGTGATTTGCATTTCCCCAGCAGATTATTGACAAAAATGACATCGTGTCCTCACTTGATGTGACTGAGAATCTCATGTTATGGCTTCTTTGAGCACCAGGAGCCTTGTACTCAAAGTGGGCTTCTAAATCAACAGAAACTCCATACAGCAGTACAATTCTGCTTAGCTGTTGAAGAGGAAAACCTTCTTAAGAAAGAATTATAAGAAACATAGATGTTTCCCTCTGATACATCATCTAGGAAAACTTGTAGCTAATGCAGGGAGCTGGACAAATTCTATATCCTCTTGTTCTTCTCAAGTAGGTGAGAGTCCACTCACGCACTTCTGTGTTAGGATCATCTCCGTCAAACTAGCATTCTCAGAAACCTTCCTGTGGCATTTCTTTGTGTTACTACAGCACTGTTTTAATAAAGTGATTAATTGAAAATACAAATTAAAAAGTTATTATATAAAAGACAGCACTGAAAAAACCAAAAACCCTACTGTTGAGTATGAGGAGTTAAAAAACAAAGAGAAGGGAGTTTTGATTATGATGTGTTATGATCCTAAACTTGTTCTCTTTCTCTTCTGTTCTGAAGATCTCATATGATACATTTTTTTCTGAGTCTTTATGGGTAAGATTTATGTTTACCTTCTTGGCTTGTGTGTATCTTGCTCGAACAACTGCATCCCACTGTTGCTTTTGAGCTACCTTTGCTCAGAGCAACCACTGATTACATGTCTCTGATACATGGTTCCCACTATGCATGCACTGTGGAAACATAGAAGCTTTCATTTCTCCAGCTTTTCAAACTTCATTTTAAAATGGGTGGCTTCTGTGTAGAAGGGGTGTGTGCTCCCATGTTTGTAACTATCAAACACAGAAGTAGCATGTGCTTCACAACCTGGTGAATGAAGGAGACGAAATACATTGCAAAGTGAATGCTCTGTTTCCAGGCAAAGGGATGGATATATTGCTTTTCATCAGTCTGTCTTCCTTTTTCAAAAGGAAGGGCAGGAGAGGCTCTGCCTGCCCTTTGGGTACTGCAGGCTTCCGCCAAGAGGTGGCGATAAGGTGCAGTGGAAGGTTTGACCAAAACCCCACTCATTCCTCAAAACCTGTCCCAACTGTCCTGTGTCCGATGCCCAGAGGTACATGAGCAGTCAGGGAAATGAAAAATAGGGTGTGGATTAGCAAGGAATTTAAAGGGTCTAATCTGACTTTAGGCTGGAAAACTAAAGCAATTTATGCCTCCAACCACCATGTTGCTTGAAGTATGTATACCAGAGTCCCATGGTCAGCAAGTTAGCATGTATCTGTGCAAACATGAACCAAGTAGCTATTAAGTTAGACACTAGATGAGGTATTTGATACCAGATTAGATATTGAATAATAGACACTATTATCTTAACCAGAATGATACATATTTTCAGCACATATATGCCTCTTCAGAACAGCTTCATCATAAAAGAAGACAAGTATTTCCAAACCAAACAAATGGAGCCAGACCTATTTTGAAAACAAACAAAACAAAACTACTCACATTTAACACTGGTATGCAAACTCTTTGGTGCAGATGAATCAACAACAGCTGTATTAACAAAAAGAAAGTTCAGTCCAATGGAACACCAGCGTTAGAAATATTAACACTGAAATGAAGGAAAATGATCCTCCTAAGGCGCTGAATTCCCTATGGGAATGTGGTACCAGTCTGCATAATATTAGCATTATTAATAATGCAGCTCTTGTTTCCCTAGTGATGTATACTATTTTTTTTCCCATTTCCTGCTATTGTTTTTGCCAACGGTGAGGTTTCAGAAGATAGCATAACTTAAATGCAATGAAGCTAGTTGAGCTACACCAGCTACAGTTACACCAACTGCAATTATGCCAACTGGGGATTTGACTCCCTGTCTTTATCTAGGTGAAAGTACAAGTGACTCAGCCGTGCTGCTGTTCATCTGGTATCAAACTTGGGCCTGATTTTTGTGGCTTTCACCCATATTTACTTAGGTATAGAAACAGAGCCAGTAGAGCTAAAATTATTAACCTTCATTTTAGATTACAATTTAAGAAAAGATGTATTAATGATGTATTGGCATTTGCTGCTACCCTGAAAGTTTATATGTCAGGGATGAGTAGCACATCTACTATCAGCCAGAGGAAACTGCCAAATGATGCTCTAAGAGTGAGATTCAAGTTGTCCCTAGGCTCAAGGTCATCAGCTCTTCATCATCTTTCTAGCAGCAGGAGTTATTTGATTATACAATTACATAGGAAGTTTCGTACATGGCATTTGCTGTTATTCAGTCATTTGGTTTTCATTGTAAAAGATTAAATCAAGTGAGCTTCAAGGAACCAGGCTCATCGCTCTTCTGCACACTCGTCACTGCTGCACAGTCTTCGTTAAGTCATGTATTCGTACAGGAGATGGTATGGATGTTAATGGAGCTGTTATGTCTGATTGCATATTCCTGGATATAATTGAGGTATAGCAGGAAATACTATTTTTGACTATGGAGGGAAAAGCAATCACCTAGGAGAAGTTCAGTATTCCAGTTTCAATTGAAGGACACTGACTCCATTTCCATCCAAGACACTTCTGTCATTACTGCCAAATGTCACAACAAATTGGAGTTTATACAAGTGCTCCAAATGAAATTTCAAATATGCAGGGCTAGCTGCTGTCTGGAGTGAGGCCAAATAGGTTGTATTTGAAAAAGAAGTTGTATTTAAAAAAGAAGCTGTATTTCAGAAAGATTGGAGAATATTTAGAAAGATACCAGAAAAGGCCTTTAGGCAACCCTGACTAGATTTTTCAGAGGCACAAAATCCTATTATCTCCTCTAAGGATGTACAGAACATGTGGCAAGTCAGCACTTCAGAGCATCAAGGTACGTACAGAAAAGAACCTTGATATCCTTGCAATATTGTAGTTTTTAATATGTATGCAAAAGTGTAGCTCTACAAGGAAAACCTCTGGTAATGAAAAAGCACTATAATAAGTAAAATAAGTGTTTTAATATTAAAAGTTCCTGCTCTAGTATGCTCCAAATCTGACTTTTTAGAATTATAACTTCAGATGGTGAAACACCTAAGAATTAGAAATCTTAGCCACTAGAAATTTTGATTAGCACCTACTGTGAGAAGCTCTTTCCAGCTTGACTGAATTCTGCTACAGACAAGCAGGACTGACATTTGAAAAAGAGAAAATTGAAACCTGCTTGGAAACAAAGCACTTGGCTCCTTTTATGCCAAGAATACATTCTGTGTATTTTCTTCTGAGTTTTAAGAATGTAATACAAAAAAAGACTGTAAAATATCTTTGTTTTGTCCCTTTGTTTTTTGATCTTCACTCCCTCATTTAGGTTTCACCAGTTGAGAATAAAATACATCTTAATGATATACAGCAGTCTTTGCTGCTCTTAATTAATCCTGCTGTTTCTGTATATTTATGAGCAATGTACTAGGATATGAATTATACAGTCCTTAGAGTTCACTGTTCCTGTGATATTAGCCATGTAAAAGCAGAAGTCACTTAAATATGAAAGCATACAGCAGCAATCCAGCCTCCAGCTCCCAAAATGAGTGGGATGGTCATGAACCGTAGCATGGTGGAGGTCATGAAACATTTAGATAGTGTTTCTGATACCATAATATAAAGATGCACTGGGTTTAAGCTAGGTAGCGTAAGATAAAGCACTTGGCACTAAAAACTGGTGAAAGGATTTTCCTTCTGGCAAAAAATGCAGCAGTAATCTCATGTGCTGTTCAACAGCCATGCGTTATTATAGTGCTCACTGCATGTTATCAGTGAGTTGTTTGCTTAGAAAGCCTTGGGAGCCCAAGGACTGAGAGTGTTGCAGTAACCAAACTGCAGCTATGACCATTCAACTCCAGTTGTTTTCTGGTGCACTTGAGGCACCAGAAAGTTTACACAGCTCCAGACAACCGATGGAAGATATTTTTTAATTCCAAATTCTCTTTCTAGCAATTTGCAGCTATTTACAGGAGGGAGAGTGTTTGAAGACCCCTCTCAAACATGACTGCATGATAATGGAACTTCCCTCTACGTTATTTAGGACCAATACTGTAATATTAGAAACATCAAAATCTGTAACCTTCACTGTTACTCTTCAGTGATTTCTCCCAATTAAATAAATGCCTGCCCTAGTTGTCATTTTATCTTCCTTTTTAGTTAACTACCATATACCTCTAAACAGAAACCACTATTAAAACAACACAGTGGAATTAAATAATATTTCTGTTCGTAACACGAACTTGCTGCTTGGTTGAACAGTTTGATCCTGTAGACTTTAACCCTCTCAACAGTTAGGATTGCTTCTCCCCAGGCAAGGTTACAGTTCCAATCAAGTGCTCTACATATCTCTCCTTGTAGACCACACCAGGTTATGCCTTGCTTTTAAATTCTCCTACACCTGCTGAGTTAGTGACAGGAAGAAGGTGAGAAAGGGGAAGAAATCCAGCAGCCAGCCGAAACTAAGGGCAACCAACATTTCCTTGACTGTGATTTCATCATAGATATTGTCATCATTAAAGTCTATACATACCTTTGGCAGACATCAGGTTCTTGTAATGAGCAGCCATGTGATCTTGAATGAGATACTGGTTAGAGAGCTTGCAGGATGGTCCAGGAGAAAAAGCTGCAACAAGGAAAAATCTTAGTTTATTCAACAAGGCAAGCAATGTCTCAGGCAATAATGGCTCTGAAAACTTTTAAATATTTACCCTCTCATTCATGTAGTGAAATCAAATAAATATTAATTAATTTCAAAAAGTAAAGGTAACACAAAATGCAACATGAAAAAGTGGTAAATGATTCTAATTTTGCATGTTTTTGAATACCTGAGAATTACAGCTTGCAATAAGTAATGTGTGAGCCTTGGATATTATACACAGAACTCCAGAGAACAGTAGAGGATTTCATTGTTTAATATCTGATATAATAAAAGGCATTTACATTTTGAAAGATTTAATACTAGCGAGTAAGACAATGTACTGCAAAAGACTGGATGTGAGTACCTTGCCTCTTGGTGATACCAGGCCTAACTCTAGCACTCTGTAGTGAGGAAAATGGGCTGGGTACACACAAAGACACAAGCAGGGTCAGAAAAGGAGCCAAAACATGAAACAAAAATGTATTACACACAGACTGACCATGACACATCTCTGAATCTCTAACCCACAAGACTTCTCAGATTAGGAAGAATGTCTCTGTATCTGACAAGTTCATTAGCCCAGGAAAAAAAGTCAAGAAGCAGATAAACATTTAATTGTTTTAAATTTTAATGTGGTAGTGCAGTTGAGAAAGATCATTATCTTTTAACCTGTTTCCAAACAAAAATATTATTTCTGGATTCCTTCTCAAATAATCAGACAGTATTTGTAGATGGTAAGTTGCTAGCAAATAATATTAAAAAATACACAGAATGCTGGAGATCAGAAATCTAACATGCCTTTGGCCTCCCATCCACAGACACAGAATAACGCTTACACTGAGATAATCAACCCATCCAACCTATTCAGATTTGGCTTTCTGACACAATGAAGTAATTGATTGTTTCACTGTCCACGTCCCCAATGTACAATTTCAGCTATTGATTTAGTTTCAAAGTTTTATTGTATTTTGAAAGAATAGGAGATATTGGGTTGAGAACCTGGGAATCAGTCCTTCTAACTGCAGTCTGGCTGTTTTCTTGCTGTGTTGCTTTTTTTTGGTCTAAATTTCTTTCCTATCATGTGGGACAGTGCTACAAACTGTTTTTCACTGCCGAGGAGTTTTACCACGTTGAGTTTATTGTGCCATCTTTTCAACAAGCACTGAAAGAAAGAGTAGGACAGAACACCTAATGCCATATTTGTTGCTTCATTTAGTATTATTTACTAATGTGCTCCCACAGGTGATTAAAAGCCTGCCAGAAATGCACTGGCATGAAGACCTGCAGCATCACATCCCAACATGACCAGCTGCAGAATGTGGTGTTACTTCAGCTCCAGAACCATCCGGTCTGATGGTTCACCAAACACGTAGGCACAGCCAGAGTGCTTACACCATGGCGCAAACAGATGCAGAGACTTCAACAGAAATAATGAAGAAATGGAGAACGTGGTGCAAAATTATGACCAAACTGCATTTATCTCATCTCAATGAAATTTAGCATGAGTAGCAGAGATAACACAATGGAATCCAATACTTGAAGCAGACAAATATCAAGCTCACATCATTTCTGATTGTCCAATTACCACATCCAATTTCAATCAGAGAAACCACCCCATGGGTGTCAGTGCTGTACTAAAGAAATCAAATAGTTAAAATCAGTACTATTCTGTTTCAAAACTTTTATGTGCTTGAGACCAATAGTTATTAACTTTTTTTTTTCCATGAATTTTTTCCAATTGTGCTGTAACCTCCCGCTGGCAAAAGCAACTGAACAAGATCTTCAGTAATATCCAGCACCATCCTTAGCTGCTGAAAAGTGAGGCAGCTCTGCTGAGTTCAGGGAATGGCAATACCCGAAATCACAGCAGCTAGAGGCTCTTGTCACTAAGAAAAAGAAAATAGTATTTCAGGAAGTGCCCCAAACCTTTCCCTGATTGGCAGTGACAGTGTGATTTCAATATATGCAGTGAAAAAGACAGCATGACAGAAGAACAATGTGATAATCCAAACAATATCTGAGGATTAAAAAGGGATGGAAAATCCGTTTATAAAAAGAACATTCTTCTCAAAATGAATTACCGCTCCAAATTTGAAATGGTGAAGACATGCAAGGCACTAGTAGTTTAATCTAATTTTCTGTCTTTCATAAAATACAACTCTATCCTGTGTCCAGAAAATTACTAATATTTTGCAATAAGTAGCATTGTGGTTGTTCCCATGTAAGGGGAAAAAAAGCAAATCTGTTTCTTTGCCAGAGACTTTCTGTTGAACTTTGGCAAGTCATTTTGTCTTTATGTGTCTCAATCTCTCTGAAAAGAGGACATGAAAAACACAGCAGTTTCTCAAATAAGATGTTTTAAAGATAAAAACAATAAAACTGGGAGATTTAGTGGGTGCCCATTAAGTATTTCCCACCTCTAGAGAGAATGATCTTATTTGAGCTCACTGGAAAGTTCACACTTTTTAACGAATTTTTCTTTTGTCTTCTCTTACATTTTTCAGTAACTTCAAATGGAGGGAAATGTTAAAGAGAAATCTTACAGGAATTTTAAGCAGTCCTGTTACAATGCTCTGTTGATGGGGCAAACACATGTCAAGTCAAATTGAAACAGCCCTTTCGTGTGCTGTAAGGACTGGCAGAGTTCTCAAGCCCATGTTTGAACAGAATCAAACTTCTGTATTTTCTGCTGTCTTACACAGACCTCATTCACCTGCAATATTTAGCAAATTGCTTTATGCAAATTTTCAATATTTCAGAATTTCAACACTTCCTATATATGAGCACAAGTTTACCTACAGAAAATTGCCGCTCTTGAAAATCTTTCTAAATTCTGAGTACTATTGTATTTTCAAGACATTTATGTCTTGCTTCTATATGTGAGGAAAGATCTCCAGGAAGCATGGATCCAAGAACGAGCAATAAAGAATGGTAACAACTCTCACAACACTGACTCTTTTTATTTCCTATTCTGTAATGACTTTCCTAGTAATTTATTATACTCCTGAACGTGTAGTTGTACCATGACTAATTTACCTAGTTTCCACTGATTGAATTGCAAGAGATTACTTCTGCAAATCATGTCTGGAGAATACATCATGTCCAGAGCTATAATGTCATATCGTAAATCTAGTCATAGCAGTATTAAAGTTTGACTGATACACAATGACAGTGATAAAACATGTCTTTTGCATGTAGCTGAAAAACAAAAATATGTTTTTGAAAAACACAAGAGAGTACTTTTTCTCCCCACCGGGTTACCAATTCAAAGCCACTACTTTCTGCCTCTTGTGGGAGCAAAAATACATGTTCTCAAGAACATGTCAACTATTTTAATCTTTGAAAGACTATTATCACTGCAATGTTGCTATACTGCAAATAGTCTGTGCCATTGTCGTCTGCTAATTCCTACAAGTGGAAATTTCACAACGTGCGGACAGAGCTACATGTACTTATAATCAACAAATAAAGACTCTTCAGTGATACTTAAGCCTCAAAAACTTGGAAATATTGAATTCCTATCTACCTTTCACATTACTGGCAAGCAGGAACCATCTCTGCAGCATCCTTGGTTTTGCCTTTTGTGAACTGATAGAAGTATCTATCTAGCATTGCAAGGAAAGAGCTATCTCATACCGTAAACACTAGTTCACAGTTACGGTCCTGGAGCTGTCTGTACCTGTCTACTGCCTCATCTTGTATTTAGAGTCTAAATTTGGGGGGAAAAGGGACCACCTCTTCCTGTTGTGTTTGCCCCATGCTTAACAAGGCAGAACATCGGCCCATGGCTATGGCCAAGGTGCTTGTTTCAGTGCAGACAATATAGTAACAAATGAGACAATCTCTCAGCAGAGTGGCCCAGTCAATGGCTGACAAACGTTTTTCAGGTCTTCTCACTTTGGTTCAGCTGCACAGTTAAGTCAAGCTGCTCCCCTTCTGGGTAAGTGTTTCCACCTACTTTCAGCTATAGGAAGCACTGGCAGGTATTCAGCTTGGGCTTCTGATTTGAGGGTCTAGCAGAGGTGTTTCTGTTCCTGTTTCCTTCAGAAAATAGGTATATATCACCTTATACAGGAAACCTGTATGACAGGCTGCTGAGGTGGGGACACAACAGGTGTCCTCCTGACATTCCTTTGGGGTTCCTTGGAGAAGGTGGGAAGAGGAGGATGGTGGGATAACACCCTGTGGGGCCTGAAATGCATCTGACTGCAGCTGGGCTTCATCAAGGGAGGGTCACAGGACAAAAAGCACAAAAAGGGGGGGTGGTGATGTGTTTGCCAGCATCTAATTAAGGACCGAACTAGATGGCTATGGAGAAGGTACAGTGGAACAGCATTTCTGAGATGGGAAGCTGCAGGCAGAACAGCTTGCTTGCAATTCTTCTACAGGTGGCTGGCAAAGATCCTGACCAGGAAAGCTTCTTGTCTGAATTAAGGAGGTAAGATTTTTGTAATAGAAATACTCGAAGCATTTATCTACTTTCTTTTGTTCCAGTAATAAAATTAGTACTTCCAATAATGTCATAATACTCAAGCCATTTTTCCAAAGTTGGAGCACATAGGCACATATCAAGTAATAAATTGAATACTTACGGCTACTTTTGAAACTCATGTGACCTCTGAAAGGTCCCTTCATAGAGTACGTAGGCACCATGGCTATCTGGAACCCTTGGTAGGGAAGGACAATGTATTGGTTACATATTATGAAAGTATTGAAAATACGATCAATTTCTGCAGGTCCTGTGGGGATTACAGAAGAGTCATCTCTTGGTCAGAATGCTGTGCTACAACTGATACAGGTGTGAAAAGGCTGGTACTTTCAAGGTCACTTTACTCGCCAGATTACTTCTGTTTGTTTTAATCCCTGCCAATTAATAGGACCCTTTTGACCTTTCTCTGAGAGAAAATTCCCTGTTACAACAGCATCTACAGGGCAATTTTCTACAGGCCACAAATATGAGCCATGGCATTGCGTAAGTGTCACATATTTTGCAATCTGAAAGATCTTCTCTGCTAAACATAAATCTTGGAGGCAAAAGAAGGAGCAGCTCAGTATGCTACTGTACCACTTGTGCCCAAGGGAAGCAGTGGGGAAAAAAACCCACAATGTTGATGATTTTCTAAAGATACTCTATGAAATAGTATAAGCTCACACCACAGAAGCCAACAAAGTAAGCAAATAAGCACCCTCTCATTTCAAATTAAGGACAAGCTGCATGAACACAAATTCCAAATACATGGAATTCCACCCATTTTACGAAGATATGTCCCACTGCTGACAGCTGAATTCATCTCACATGAGCTACAGGGTAAATTCACTGTGTGCCTTAACAGCTGAAGGGGCCAATTCTCCATTTCAAAAGCCTCTTAGGTTCACAGGAGTCAGACAGACACAGATTCATAGGAAATCCAGAAGATGTCAGCCCCTACCTGTACAGTGATATGGTTTTCAACACAATCATGTTCCTAACTCCCATTAAAATAAAGGAAAAGCTGATGCCTTGATTTGTAAGTCTGATCATGGAAATTAAGCTTCTATCCTCATTTTTAACTTAGTTTTAACTTAGTGCAATGATTTGTCTGTATGCAAAAGTTCCGGCAATAATTTGAACTATAACTTAAATAGACTTTCTCCGGCTTAAAAACTTTTTTTGGTTCATCTTAAACCTATTCTTATTAATGTGAAGCAAGCCAGTCACCAATACAATATGCATACCTAATATTCACCACCAGATAAATCTTGTCACCCACACCTTCTTAAGCAGATAAGCAAACTGGCATACAGGAGCCAAAAGCTCAGTAGTTTTATACTTCAAAGGGTTGTTTACCAGCAGAAGTTGCTTAATTGTGAACTTATATTTGCCTGATTAGATTTGTGAGTTTCAAAGGAAACATCTCCTTAGAGATGATCCTGAATGTCAAAGGACAAGTCAAGTTCCATCAGATCTAGAAAAATCAATGCAATTTTTTTTTTATTTATTTTTATTTATTTATTTTTTTTTTAATTTTTTTTGGTTTCAAGGCAACATCATAATTTGTGGACGGAACCAGGAGTGTCGGACTCTTAAAAAATGAAACCTTTACTTCAGTTCTCATACACACTTTTCAGGATGATTTTTGGCTTCAAAGGATTGCTGCAACTTCTCAAACCTTGTATTTATGCAGCTATAAATAAAACCTAAGGGCAGAGACTTTAGAAAGTGATTACAGGTTTTGGATCTTGATTTGGTGACACCTGACAAAGGGGGGCAGTTTTCAGAGAATGCATTCTTACCTGGTTCTGAAATTCAGGCCTCACCACTGCCAGCTTAGTTTTTGGCAAAATCACCTGTCTAGGACAGCCACCTTAAAGATAAAAGGATGCAGGTAACAGAGAGTATTATAACAGTGTTCTGAGAAAACAAATGCTGGAAAGATTATGAGCAGTGCTTTTTAGGGTCAAATTCTGCCACCTTAGAGAAAAAGCTTAAAATAAAACCACTATGAAATAAATTGGAGCTGAGTAGTCGTCATTGCTTTCCTTCTGTGCTCATATTTCTAATTGTCATGGGTCCCTAAGTTAATAAAACCATCAAAAGGTCAGTTGTTGTTTTTTTTTTTTTGTCTTTGAAAAAAAACGTTCTACAGTCACAACAGTATATGGGCAAAGGAAGTTATCGCTCTCAAATCGAAGGTAACAGATAAAAACACTTGATTAAGAAAAAATTATTTGGATATATTCCTTAAGCATTTTTATTCATGCTCTGAAAATGAGCGGAACTTAATTATATATATAATATATACTGGCCAAAGACTTAAAAGCAAATTTGTTCATCTACATTTCACTGTATAATACTAATAATAATTTTGATTATTTAATTTCTTTTGAAATATAAATTATCTCTGGCTAAATCCTTGCCTCTTTTGGCTTTATTTTATGTCAATCATACATGAAAGGCATGAAAGATAGAAGGATACTACACTGAAAAGAGCTCTTAATCATGTGCAACTTAAGAACAGAAAATAATTCTTTATCTTCTTCTGTCCAGTCCCACAACTTTAGCTCAACAATTACTCCACTATGATTTGAAGTGGAAAAACATCAGTGGGAAACTGCTTGGAGCGAGGACAGATTAAAATGGAACAAGAACGTATCAAAAATGGCAATTGTTTGACCCAAACACATTTAATTTAATATGTGCACACTATGTGTAACATGTGACACAGGCACTAAACATTTGTTATAATTGAACATAGTCACAATAATGGCAGATCTCTATAAGTAACTAGTCTTTTACATGTGCACTTACAGCAGGTAGCTCATGCAGTAATGCTGCTGTTGTGTCAACTCTGGTGACTTATTGACATCTCAATCAGATCACTGTTCCAGGCTCTGTACAAATAGCCAGTCACTCATTAATGTACCCGAAGAGTTTACAACTGAAGTTTGCAAACCAGATAAATAGCAGGTGGGAGAAACAAACAAACACTGTCTTTATTTCGGAGACTGAAAAAGATTAAGGGATTTGTTCATTGTAACAAGATCGAGAGAGTGAAATGAAATTTGATTTCCTGAGTAGCAGACCAGTGCCTAAACCCCAGGCATCTATTTTCATCTTTATCTAAATATCTAATATGTGGAATTTTCTTTCTCGTGAGAAGAAACATGGGCTAGTTTCTGTAGCTGCAACCATTTTTGACTTGTGGAACCCTTTAAGCTTCTAGGAACAGAGTGTTTCCCCAGACAAAGCCACACAAAAAGGAAATTATTTTGGCAAGGGGTATTTGGAAAACCAATGAGATGACAGTATAAAACCTATTGTGTTCAAGTTATGATGATTCATTGTGGTGGTCCAATATCACACACGGAGCCAGAGCATATCCAAGGTGAAAGTCACTAACAATATACTCCAGTTGACTTCCAGATCTGGCGTTGAGTGATGAACACTCTTTTCCAAAGTGTCTGATAGTGAAACAAGGGAACGGTCTGACGGAGTTTCTGAATACAGAGAGTTCAGTCTCTTAAAAGCAGCAATTTGGCAATGCTCCTTATCACAAGCTTAAGTCCTGTTGGCTTTACACACAGATACGTAAAACCATAACTTAGTACTATGGCTAACATAATGCAGCAGTTATGCAGATGCTATTATTTTTACTTTTTGTAAGAATGAAAACAAGTAGTACATAGCCTTTGAAGGAATGGTGTTGGTTGTGAAGCTTTTCATTGGAGCCATAGCAAACTGAGAGAGAGCAGAGCTTCTGCTTCATCTCTGCTTAAACTCATCTATAGTAACCAGAGGACTTTTCTAAATCTGTCATAATTTATGACCACCTCTTTTAAACCTGTATAAGACACAGCAGGGAATCTATAATGCCTATTCAATAGTTACCTATCCAACTATAAATTAGGCCCTGATCTTTGCAGTCATTAGGCAAGGGAACAAGTCCCAGATCTAGCAGAGGCTCATTTCTATCTAATGATGTGTTTTGTTGTCAACACCGTCTCTGCAGTTTCTTTGTATTTTTTGTACTTCCATAATACCCGAAGCTGTCTCCCTACACAAAAGCTGTAGCAGTTACTTTCATTTGTGCCAAACTGCTTTAATTTCACCAGAGTATAATAAAACAATTCAATCAGAAAGTGTTACGCTTTGCTATTTTACATCAATGCACAGTTCTTTTAACAGGAGACCCAGGCTGTAAATTATGTGGAAGAAAAATCAGATATTTCGTATAGCAGATGGATACTAAAATGCTTCACAGGGAATGGTTTGTATTGAATATAAAACACAGCACACCTATGAAGGTGACAGTAAAAATGCTGAATGGAAGTTGGAGAAAAGAGGATTTTTTTTTCACATTTTAGCTAATAATAATGCATAGATGCAATATGACATTGCTAATGGCATTCACAGAAGATATAAGACAGACTCTTTCTGAATATTTTGAATGATGTACAATGAAATAGATTAAAGCATACAGCTAAGCAGTTGCTGCTGTGAGAAGATCATTCTCCAAAAACAAGGGCTTTGATTCTGTCCCTTTGCAACTTGTCTCCAGTAAGATGCTGAGCAGCATCAGCTCCCAGATTTACAGAGCTTTGTGCGTTGTAAGATTTGGCTCTCAGTACAAAAGTTAGTGGCAAGCGCAACTTTTAAGAAGGTTTCAACATCGGTCTAGTCTCTTGTACTATTGTAGACTAGTGATAGAATATCCTGTTTCACACACTTGTACTTAACGATTTATCACTGCATTCTATGGTGGATTAAAAATTAGCCACATATTATGCTGATTGATGGGAATGTGGAAGGTTTAGCATAGTTCTGAAGCAGAAACAGATCTGATCATACACATTAAGCCATGGAATTTATGCTTGAAAATGTTCTCAGGTGTTTTCTATTGATAGAGTAAGTTTGGGTAAAAAGGAGTGGACCTTCATCCACAGAAATACCAAACTACAGTATCTGAGATATGTGTATGGCATTTAGCATTCAGAACAGATTATTAGATATGCATGACGTGTTAGCACCCCAAAATCCACATTAACTTCCTACTGGACTGGGATCACTCTGGGTCCATATTTGAATACCTGCAGAAGCCTGTGTCCCTCGACAGGCATAAGATATGGAAACTGCATTCACAGACTTAGTCCAGAATGTTAAAAAAAGCTCGAAACGACTATTCCTTGTGCAGCATTTTAAATCTGGTCAAAAAATTTCCAGAAAAACAGGACTTCTGCGGGCACTTTTTGTCAGTTTGTCAAAATAGAAATATTTCATATACAAAAACCAGTGTTTCACTGAGCTTCAGAAAAAAGACCAGCAAGGACCTCTGCTGGCTCACCAGGTGGGCTGTGGGGGAATGCCAGCTACCAGGGCCCATGGCCAAAATGCAGTCCCCACCGCATGGCCTCTGCTCTGCCAGGGACTGTGGCTGCTCCAACACCCACCATCTCCAGGCCCGCTGGCTCTGTGGAAGTAGCAGGTCCATCCTCTCCCTCCTGTGAACCCAAAAGCCATCATACGTGTCACATTTGGCCTTCCAGTTGGGCCAGGAAACCTCAGGCCTTTGAGAACTCAGCTTATCCTCAAGTTCTGAGTCTTGAAGCCCCAGGAGACCCTTCTCTGGGGTTCTCGGGACTCGCTCTGGTGTGAATAGCTAAGAATGTGAAAACCCTGGGATTTGGGAACCTATGAGACAGAGCCTCCAGGTTCAATGAATTTACAAAAAGGCATGAGCAGAGGGGTTCTAATATGCATTCTAAGAAAGCATAATTAATTTTCCTTAATTTTGGACCTTCCTGTGGAAGAAGAGTTCTGCCACTTGACTGCCTCATCTAAGGCCTACCACGCTTGCATCGGACGAACACTGCTATTCATACTTTGCGGGATGTAATTACCTTATATCTTAAACCGCATGGTTAACTGTTAAGAGCTGGAGGCAAATTAAGCAAGTGTTACAGTTACATAAGCGACACCCCAGAGAGCCCCTCTGAAGAGATGTATGATCCCAGACCAGGCTGTCCTCCCACAGAGCAGCAGGATCCAATTTTAGCAGCGTGCTTGTCGGGCTGCAAGGCCCCTCAAGGGAGCAAAGACGCTTCTTTTCAAATGCCTTTGCTGTCACTGGGTGGTATCCAGCGGTAGCTACAGAGAAAACACGGAGAAGCAAGGAGAGACAGATGAAAGGAAGAAAGATCAGGGCAGTCCTTCATCAAATCCCTTTGATGTGAAGGGGAGATGTTACAGTTTGGGTATCTGTACAGGCAGAAAAATAAGAACAGAAGACAATACAAAACCCATGAAAGCAGGTGGAAAAATTATGACTCTGCTCTTTATTCTCTTTCTCTTTCCATTAACAGAACACAAGATGGTTTAACTAGCAATATATATTAGGACGTTGTCTTTTTATCAGAGCTCAGACGTTTTCACTCACTTCTGTATGTTATTCCTAGGTAGCTGCATACAGATCAATTATCACTTCTCATCCAGGACAAATTCATAATTTCCCAGTAACACTTAAAGATTCTTAAATAAATAGAAAAAGCACCATAATCGTATCTGCCCTTTTATCCAAATTAAATAGCTGAGGGTTGCTCAAGTACTGATTAGCCTATACTCTTGCCCTGCAGGATAAAGAATCACTCTTATTGGGCTTTTCATGGGCCAGAACTCATCTGCAAATTGTTATCCTTTACATGGCATCCAAATGGGAGAACTTAACAACAGGGAGTCTATTCATTAAATATGAACTCTAGTTGATGAAGAACAAATTGCTTGATTGCCTGAGAAAGTAACTGAGCTACCTCTCAAGCACACAGCCATGCTGTGGTAGCTCATGGATTTCTGTGGGCAACACAGTCAAGTAGTCACTTCAATACAGGCAGGACCCCTTTTCTGAGTTTCTAAAATAAGCACGGTGTAAGTGAAGCACTTTAGATTGCATTTATCAGCAAGAAATATGGCCCCTACTGGGCAGGTAAAAGCAAGATATAAATAAATTTATGCTGTCTCTGTTGATGAATATGAACCTGTTGCTGGCACATTATTTCAGTTATTCTAGACTCCTTTGAAAATTCAAGCCCTAAAATCACTTCTACTTTCACATCCCTTCCAAAATCCTGTTTCTCTTCTCAGCAAGGGGACGGCTGGCTTTAGCAGGATGGATGCAATACTGTCTCTCCCTTCTTCCAGTGCCCAAGTGTCACCTTGGACATGGCCTATGGCTTGGAAGTATCCCTTTCTCTACTGACTGGGAGGTTTGTGGCAGCATCTGGCCAAGGATGTGCTGCCTACTACATCAGCATGCTCCACTCACCCCCAGAGCAAGCAAATGTTTTCTCTTTATTCCCTGTGACGAGGGTTGAGTGCTGTGGCAGCAGAAATTTCCTTGAGCTTCAAATTGCTATGAAGGCTTCTGTTGCCTTGGCTATGCAGCAATGCTATATCTACCAGACTGGAAATTACTTTAGGAATATATTTATAATTAGTGCATGACTTAGAGCATCAAAGACCACGATGTGTACCTTTTTCCCTTCCGATCTGTCTTGTCTAGTTAAACCAGAGGTTTAAAGTTTCTCAAGGCAATAGTTGTCCTTCACTCTATGCAGATATGTGCCTCACAAAATGAGTCTTGAACTGTCATATTTAAACATCAACACAGCACAATCAGCCAGTCAGGAGAAATAATCTAAGTACAAATAAGCACTGAAACATGAGAAGGGTGCTGTTAGAAAACTCTGAGGTTTATGTGTCCACCACACTGGTTAGCCAAAGATTAACGACCATTTTCCCCCAAAGGGCTGAGAAAGGAAAAAAGGGAAGAGGGAGAGTAGTAGGGGAAAGTGTTGTATTCTTGCCCTGGTTCTATATTTTCCCAGGCATCTACTTATGTACAGTATTGGAGACACATTTGACCAGAGGAAGTTCTAGTCAGATGCAGGGTAGCACTGGGAAGAGTTTTGCCAATTTACAGCCTCCTTTACTTGTAAATTATAAATTATGTTATACATATGATATATTGTATTATATATTATTGTAAGTTATAAATTAGAAAAAAGAAATTCATACTCAGTTTCTTCTGTCAGTATAGCTTGGCTGGTAATTCCTCTCTGTTGTTTTGAGCGAAATAAAGGCAGAGGCTGCATCAGGGCCACTGACCTATAACAAGAAGAAATCCAAATTCTAACAGTCTTGCATCTTTTATTTACTGTTTGGCCTCCTCTTAACTCTAAAGGCTGAAACTGGAACTAATGCCTAGCAAAAAAAAAAAAAAAAGAAAGAAAAAGGACTGAGCAAATGCGCTCTTAACTAACAGGCCTTCATACAACATGTTGTTTAATTTTATCCTAGCATCTAGATGCCAAGGAATGGCAAGAGCTGTGTGAACTATACTCATTTTAAAATAACAATGTACCTTAAAAAAAGAAACTAAATTAAAAGGATGAAAAAAAGCCCAGAAAGGTATATTTAACCAGAGCAGCCAGTAATTGCTGTCTCTTCTCTCTTGAGTTTTAGAGATTTTTTTCTTCTACTTGTCTGGGTTTCCCCTGCTCATGCACATGCTTTGACTTTTTCTACACAACATGACATCGATGTGTTATTGCCTGACAAAGCAAGACATTTTGAAGCCAACTTCTGCTCTACACAGTGAGGAATTACTGAATTTTCCCCCTTTTTGCCAGGTATAATGCATTGCTAGAAACAACAAGTCTTCAGTACAATTGGAACTACAATATTACGTGAATGAATTACATGATTATACCTATCTTTTTTTTTTTTTTTTTTTAGGACTTTCACAAGAAAATAATTTCATTCAATTAAATTATTGTGGTATTTATTAGTATTGTATTATTTCTATTTTCAATTTTTCAAACCACGGGACTGTAAATCATCACTGATGTACCATGTGGTAGGTCAAAGGTGACCATCTAGAACATCAGATCTTTACAAGGAACCACAGTTCACATTTGAAGCCTGCTGGCTCACAGCAGTCAGCTACAAGTTTCAGCAGTTCACAAAGGTAACACAGCCTCTTCCTGCAGCAGCTGCAGCAGATAGAAATAACAGACTGATAGTTGAAGAGGAGGAAAAAAAAAAATGGGAACTTTGAATTTTCTTTATGTCACTTCAGGGGCATGCTGTGCGCTTGGTGGGGCTGCCAGGAATCTCAATACAGCACCTTTGGCACTGGTAAGGAATAATCAGTGCCAGGTGACACAAAGCAAAGCCAAGGTCGGCCACAGCTGTGGCCACAGCGGTGACAAGGGAGGGTGAAGCACCGGATGCTAGCAAACTGCAAAATTGTCTGGAGTAGGCGAAAAAAAAACCCCAACAAACAAACAAAAATACCACCCCGGTGGCCAAAAGCCAATAAAACAGCTCTGTTCTATCTAACCATAAAGCCTCCAGCATAAGGACAGCAGGAACAGTGATGTGTCTGTTCCTAAATGCCAATAAAAACCCCACAGGAGGATGTATGAAGCCCAGTTCAGGGGATAACTACAGAGCCAGTATAAATCACTGAGGTTATGAACACAGACAGTTCAAGAAGCTGAGCTTCCTGTAACTTTTTGGTGACATATGTCAATAAAATGATTGTTCTTTTGTATCAGAACTGCCATCCCTCTAGTTCAGCATCCTGCCACAGGGATCCTGCCTTTCAAGCACCTGAAAAAATCCTTCAGTGAGTACATATATAAAACCCAACCTGCGCTTGTCTTTATACTACATCTTCTAATAGCCAGAAGTTACCTTCTGAATAAAGGAATAGATTTAGTATTCTTCCCAATAAATCTTTTAAAATTCATTATGGAGTAGTTTGTGTCATCTCTAAACACAATCAAAATAATGAAAAACAAGATCTTGGTATTTATCAATAGTCTATAGTATCAGCAATAACTTCAGCAGCTGCCTTGAAAGCATTTAATTTCCTTTCAGTCGCTAAGTAATATTAACATTTGCAAATTTTCCAAGTACTCCTCCTGTTAACGGTATCCTCTGACACTGACTTAATGAGGCCACATTAACAACTTCCAAGTTTTGAATTAAATAATTAAAGACAGCCAGTGATATCTAAATCTTCTGAGATAAAATTAAACCCACAATTCACAGCCAAATTTGCTAAAGTTATACTGTCACAAAGATAGTGTTGTATTGAAGGGCAGGGAAAACTACGTTATCAGATACGAATAATAAACTCAGCCAAAGTCGAGACCAACAAGTTTTTGGGAGAATTCTAAGTTGTGAAGTTAGCATGGTATGTTTGTGTGGTTTTGGCATGATTAATCAGACATTGCAGGATTAAAATAATGATATTATAATGCTTCTTTCCTGAGTGACAGGCATAAAAGCTTTCAGTAAGAATTCACTTCACATGCAGAATGGGGCCAACCAGTTGTAAATAAAAGAGCTAAGACTTTCTCATTATCTTAATGGATCAGGCTGCCAGCACCAGCCAGATCTTTATTCACCTACCTGCACCTTTATATTCCTTGGTGTTTCTTAGGAAAGTTCTCCCCATTTTTGGGCAACTGACAGGTCTTCTTTCCTGAATGAGCAAACGTCTATAATGTCAGCTATGTAACTGTTTCATATATTCAGATGGGAACATTTTTACTGTGTTGCAACTTCTTGATATTTTTTCATATTATATTAGTTAAGAAATCATCAGGACACCTTTGTGTATATTTTCATGTCTTTGTAATTCAATTAGAAAAAAAGAAAGCTAGGGGAAAAAACCCCAATAAAATCTGCTTTTATTTTTATCCTTTAAAAAACTGGCCCAGTAAAATAGTTAACAAATGTATAATGATTGTAACAGGCAAGTACATTTTACTTCTGATTTTCAATCACCATTGTGAACTTGTTTGCAGCTCCAGCCCCCACTGAAGTCCATAATGATGTTGACATTGGCATCAACAAGGTCACAATTTGATCCACTAGAAGCAGAAGGGTGATTTAAAGCAGAAGGTATGAGGAAATATGGGCAGGTACATGTGTGTTTGTGAGAGCAGCAGAGAGGCTACGCCTCTATCTTGTATTCTGAAACTATACACTAAACCAGTTTATTCAAATACCATCAGAGCTTGGCTGAAAAAAACGTTTTTTTGACAGCCAAAGACATTATAAAATGAACCCTCCAAAATGTGTAGCAGAACTGGACTATTGCAATTAAATGTTCTATTTTATGAAAAAAAAAAAAAGAAGCCATTTTCTGCTAGCAGTTTGACAACATCATCAAAATTGTACCTAATTACAATGAATCTCTCTGAAGCAGGACTGAGAATCTTCAGATGCATGAGCATTCGCAACAGACCACTGGCTATGCTGCTGCAGCAAAACACTGGCTGGCTTTATCATGGAGACCAGGCTCTTCTCAGTGAAAAAATGGCCTATAGTGAATGGGACAGTCTTCTTATTTTTGTTTATTTGTTTTTTTCTGAACTTCTCAAATGGTAGAAGACACAGGTTTGATCAGAATTCAAGCAGAGCATTCAGGAGGAGAAAACAACATTGTTTAAAACTACAGCACCATTTAAACCACCAGGCTTTACAGCTAGATTTTTTTTTCGTTGGGCAAGTACGAGCATTCCTGTTACAAAGCGAAATTATTTAACAGAGCGAGATCACACCGCGTAGTAGGGGATCCCTGCTGTTGCTTGCTGAAAGAACGTCAGAGCCGAAAGGAGGAGGAATCAAATGCAACTCCCTGCTGCTCGCTCTCTCAAGGCACAGGCAGCTCTCGACTGGAGGCCTGCGAGCTGCAATCAAAGTTTGCCACAAGAGACCTTCTCAGCCGTAAAGCCATAAGCAGCGGCAGTGGACTGTAAAGCCTTTACTAAACTGAAGCACAATCCTGGAAGTCTTAAGCCAAGGAGGATCCTCAGCTCTGGTACCTCTGAGCGAGGCTCTACGGGATTTCACGGAGCAGGTGAGGTGGGAAGGGACCTCCAGAGGCCAGCTGGTCCACCCCCCCCCCCCCAAGAAGTTTCACCCAGACCTGGTTGTCCAGGTGGCTTCTGAAATTCTCCAAGGATGGAGATGCCATTGGGCAACCTGTGCCGACACTCTGCCACCCCCACAAGACAAAGTGCTTCCTAATGTTCAGAGAGACCATCCCATGTTTCGGCTTGTGCCCGTGGCCTCTGGTGCTGTCACTGGGCACCTCTGAGAAGAGCCGGGCTCCTGGCACACCGAGCTGCCCGCTGCCCTCCCCACACCTCGGGGGGCTCTCCAGGCCCCTCACGGCGCTCCCTCCCGCGCAGCCCGGGCCCCTGCCCCGGGTGCCGGGTTACCTCGCAGGCCGAGGGAGGGAGGAAGAAACGCAGCCGCCGAGGTGCCGAGACCCGCACAGCAGCAGCCGCCGGCCCGCGGGGATCCGCCTGGCAACCGCGGCTGCCCGGGGAGGAGCTCAGCGGTCAGGCCAGGCCGCCGCTCCCCCTGCCCTGCCCTGCCCTGCCCTGCCCTGCCCTGCCCTGCGGCCCCGTCCCGCAGCCGCCGCCGGCTGCTCTCCGTGGGCTACCTGCCCGGAGCCATCTCCTGCCTTCCCCACCCGTCGGGGCGCCTCCCGAATCACAGGACCACAGAATGGTTTGGGTTGGAAGGGACCTCTAAAGCTCAGCTAGTCCAACGAGCCACGAGCAGGGACAGCTCTCCCCCCTGAAGCGACGATGTTGAGGGGGCATTTTAAAAGCACTGTAAGTGGCTCTTATTTATAGCTAGAAAAATCTGAGAGCAGGAATTCAGGGTGCTAGAATCAGCGGAAAACTATATCTTCACACCATGGTTACAAATTGAAACTTACTCTTCCTAGTTTAATATTTCCACAGATACTACTCAGAAGACCATTTAAGCCAGTTTCTCTTGACAATGACCAGTAACAAAAGCTTAGAGGAAGAGAATAAAAGAAAAAAAGAGTATGACTAGGATTATACTTTTCACAGAAATAACATCCCAGGAGTGAAGTAGACAGCGGCCTAAGGATTTCCTGAGCTGAAAGTTTCATCAGGCTGTTCTGTTTCACAGTTGCTGAATGAAATGTTCTCAAAGATTTTTTAAAATTATCTATGGCAAACAGTTCCCAGCTCAGATTTTTTTTTTTTTTTTTTTATTTCTAACCTGATGTCTAATAATTTCATTGAACAGAAATGTTCTTTAACTAGACCTTAAAAATATATTTGGTCATTTTGAAGAAAAAGAAGGCACAGTATAATAAGAACAGTAAGCAAATATTTTTATAAAGTGCCTAAGGAGAGACATCTTCGCATGTGCTTCATTGACATGAAAAATGCCTCCAGAAACAAATACTTGGACACATATACATGAGATCTGATCTGCGCATGTTTTGAGTGACTGAAAAGTTCATAATACACATCCTTAATTATTATTTGTGTTTTTCCTTCTGAGAGGATTTCTACTTCAAAGAAGGAACCAAATGTTCAATCTAAACTAAGCTTAAGCCTCAGTGGTCAGCATACTCAGAGACCATTCAGATTTATCACAATATTTTAGTGGTGCTGAGACGTTACTGCAAACCTCACACTGCTGTGGTATGTGTGTTTTTTTAAGGTGCCTCAGCTTCTGAAACTCTGCAAATATATACTTCAGTTTAAAAATCAGAGCACCAGTCATGATGAGTCCATAGGTTAGTTGGAAAAATGTGACACAAAAGTCCAGATATCAAATAAGTGCCTTATTTTCGGAGCCAAGGCTGGGTCTCGGCAGCAAAGGCAAGGCGTCTGCAGGGGGTGGCTGGGGAGACAGCACGTTGCCCAGAGTGCTCCCAGAAATACAGGTAGCAAAGGGTGAGCGAGCGATAAAATGTGTCAGCTCAACAGATTAAACACTTCAAACTTCCGTGTGGGTCTGGGGTGGCTATGAAAGGCTGTGTGCCTGGGACAGGTTGCAGGCAGGCACCTCTGCCAAGAGCCTGAGGTGGAAGAAAGGCCAAAAACAACAAGAAAGAAGGGCAGTATTGACTGACCAACTGGGAATGTGCGTTTGGGCACTTCCTAACTGTGTGTCTCTTGGAGGGTTTTATAAAAAATAAGATCTCGGAAGCAGGAATGCTCCTCACAAGATAAATTGTAAGAGTTATACTGGATGGGCAAAGAGCTGGCAGAAAAACATACTTCTGTGCTGTCAATAACATGCCATTGATTGAGATGAACAGTTGAAGCATATGTTTCAGTCATGGAAGTGCTTTGTTATCAATATCCAATCTTTAACATTATCATTATAGTCCTTATAGTTGGAGTTCATTGGCTTTTTTGAGAATGTGCATTCACCCTGAAGAGTATGTCCTCCCTTTCCTTGGTATGTTAAATTCACATTAAACTTAAAGAAAGCCGCGTGTGCGTAATGAACCAGTGTATAGCCCAGGGCACGCACATTCCATCACTAACATCCATCATCCATATTAAGTGACCAGAGGATAAATTAGATTTCATGTGAGCACTACCCTGATATTTTCTGCAGTTGTTTAAAAATGTGTTTATCCAGACCTACGTGTCTCCTGCTTTCCATGTTATGCAGCTCCAAAAGAAGCTGTTAAGAAGCTGTGTCAGAGAGCAAAACTGAAGGTGAAGAACCCAGGGTGGAAGAATTACAGGCTGCAGTATGACGCAAAAATGTTATATATACCATTGGCAAAGCAACTGCATAGGCTCATGTAACTTTAAAACAAGCCCTTCATGGAATCACTAGCAGGGATTAATCTAGCCTTTTCAGATAGTGTCTTAGCACTTCAACTGAAGGAATATTTTAATTAACTGCTAGTTATTGTATACTCTTATTCATTGTTCCCTAGACACTACAGAGGAACATTTTTGTTTTAGCTACTGAGTGTCACCTGCTGTAGAGGAAGGGCACTCTGAGTGGAGCATACTCACCAATGGTGCTCCTTATGTATAGTTAAAGAGGTTTAAACATCAATACCATGCTCTGGAAAATAGTTTAAGTTGCAGAACACAGGCTGTAGCAGTGTCTTGCCATAAGTTTTAAGTAGAGAGTGACACTGCTGTTCCGGAGTCATCCTGGTGACATCCCCTCTCTAAAGTGACTCTTAAACCAAAGTGGCATATAGTGCAAGTACGTGTTTAGAATACAGCAACAGTTATACAGGAGAGAGATTAAACTTCCAGCTTTAGAAAATTGTGTTCAACATTTCCAGCCACTTCAAAATAAAATATGCCCAGGTAGCAAGTGGAAGACAAACTTTCTTTCCCTAAAACTCTTCAGATTAAATCAGGCAACTAAACATTTTTATCTTCTAGTTTCATGTCTTCTAGCAGTTCACTACAGGTGACAAATGTTCTGAAATGCAAGCTATGCTTTAAATTTCACCTAGGCAGTTAATTTGCATACAAATAACTGACTAGTCCTTTAATTATCCCAGAGATCTGTTGATGATACACAAGAGCTGTAGCTCATGCTCCCTTAGTTATGTTGGTATAGCAAGAATAACAAGTAACTTAAAAAAAAATATTTTTGTTACTGAAGTCAACACACACATCTCCTAACTCACACAGGGAACAGATGTAATAAGTAAGAAGATACCATTTATACACAGTTGCTGTTTGGGGTTGAACTGTGCTTAAGAGAAAGTTGCGTAGATCATAAGCCTGCAATCAAGAAAAGTTGCTCTTAATCTGCTCATTCTTCTAGAACCAAGATAAGGCTTTTACGTCCTCTAAACACTCACTTTTCTCCTATCAGTCATTGTTTTGATTGAAGAGGAGGAAAACCAAAACAAATGCCTTATGCAGAAGATATAAAGCTATTTTGAAGAGCTTCCTTTACAAATGCTCCTCTTGGGATCCAGTTTCTCACATAGCGTGGATCTCTTGTCTGAACCATCCTACTCAGTGAACAGGTAAGTTCTGATGCTTTTATTTTCTTTTAATCTAATGGGAAGATTTCTACCTTGTATTGTATGTAATTAACATATCTTATGCTGGCACTCCTGAAAAGCAGAAAAAAAGAGGGTTTTTTTGAAAGTAAACTGTTAAATAAGTTCAGAATGTTGAAGAATAAGCAACAGATAAAGGAGATCAAACAGAAAATTGCTGGTTATCCTCATAAAGACAGAAAAAGCTGTCTGCTGTTTTTTCTTCCTTTGCTTTTCTTAGACGTAGCAGCTTCTTTTCATGCTGGCCGTGATAGAGTTTTGCTTACAGCTCTGCTCCTGTTTAACCCAATAGCAAGATTTTTTTGAAGACCCCATTCTGCAGGAATAAGGCAACATCATCCTTAATTCATAAGTAGCTTCTGATTTAAAATATTTCTCAGCAATATTTATTTCGTATCTGAAGAGAGGAATACAACGCTTTCAAAGTGATTTGATAAAAGTTATACTCAGTGTTTGGGTTTGCAAATGTCCTTCAAGATTAAGCAACTTTTTTATTTTGGTTCACAAATGGGAATAAGAAGCTTTGAACTTTAAACTTGATTATTGTGACATTCTAGTTATGTTCTGATTTTCACTTTTTCTGGTACAACTTGGTCAGGAGACAACATGAAGAAGCAAGAATAAATATCAGTCTGGTTCTGTAACCTTTACTTCAAGTGAGTAATAGCACTGACTTTGGGAGAACTGCTACTGGTATAGGGACCACAGTGATGAAAAGTTATTTGGTTCTTAAAGATTCAATTAGTTAGTAAAATACGAGAAAGATGTATAAAAATTTAATGTTGTTGGACTTTTCAAGAGGCACAGCAACTAAACAAACAGTTCAATGATCCAGCAGCAGCAGGAGACCTGCTAATGCAAATACTTAGTGGAGTGACTCATAAAAACAAGCCGAAAGAAAAACATTAACCAGCATGCCCTTTCTTCTTCTTCTCCCTCCCTCTCTCCATTTTTCCACCCCCCCTCTGTTTCTCTCCCCTCCCTTCTACTTCACTCTTCCCCCATCTTTTATCTTACAAGCACAAGCAGATCGACACCAGGGAATTTTTCCCTACATACATATGGTACATACGAAATAATTGGTAAGGAAGGCAAAAGTGAGATGCCATCACATTTTAAAACCTAAACCAATGTATGACAGTCTCCCTCTTGCTGAATCACTGAAACAAAAGAGGTCTCCAGGTATCTCACTACACTCTTTAGTCACCATCTTGGTGTATAGGGCTAGTCCAACCATGGTAGACAACGCTGAAGTAAAAATAAACATAAGGACTAAGATTTTAAATGTAGTTGTGCTACAAAAACTCCTTAGAGGCTTTAGAGCCTAATTATCAAAAGTATAAATATAAAAAAACCCTGAATACTCCCAACCTCTGTCAATCTTAATGTATCTGTGGGTTTGCTGTACAAATTCGTGTTATTCTTTCTCTCTGCCTGTCTTCCACTGGATATTGTTATAATCTGCATGTGCCACAACATGTTTGAAATTTCCTCTGCAGTTTTCTGGGGTTTTGCTCTTCTAAATTTTCTTTCCAGGAAGCTGCAGGTACATGAGTTTAACCAACACACCTTATACATTGTGAGGTGGTTGCATTAGCAAAGGATCACATTTGAATCAATGTGAGATTCAAACTATTCAGTGAAGGCTACTATAGTATGGGAATTGAAAAGTATTACTGCCTGCGATTGCCACATACAACTAGCACTTAGGAAGGAGCCCATTCTCTTTAGTTGCACTCTAGCACAAGTTTTACTCCTCTAGAGAACATACCAGCTGCCAATGTCTATACTGCCCTGTGAACATTAGTGGAGATTGTGCGAGTTTAAGCACACCAAAAAGACTGCAAAATTAAGCTGTTGCTGAGATTATTTCTGTCATCTTTTTCTATATGTAATGTACAAAATCCACATTCTCACTCACAACCAAGCTAAACTGATGGGTACTAATAAATGTACTTACATCTGCTCATTTACCTCCAGATCATGGCACAGTTATAAGTTACTCTTGTTGCTGAAATTTTAAGAGGAAGATGTATCCTTTGTATTTCTTATCTAAACTGTAAATGGCCTGATTTGATTTTTGGAAACCTTTAATTTCTGGCTGCAATAAACTGGTAGAGGAAAGCGTTTCTAAAATATATTTCCAAATATTGGAAGGGAGTCTATCTTACTAATATCTTTATCATTAATTTGCAGTAATGATCCAGAAACTCAAACCAGCAGGAAGGGTAAAAATATAGAGGCAAGCCTTAAATAGCTAGTTGATGGGGAAGCTTTAGAAATAAATTTAGCCTCAATCTCAGCTAGAGTGGCCACTTGCCATTCTTTTTTTTTTTTTTTTTTTAATGGCATTGTATTCTGTGCTATTTATTGTTCTGTCATGTGTCTGTAGAGCTGTCCCTTCATCCTTCGTAGGAAACTACATGACTGAATGCAACCCCATAAGAGAAGGCAGGATTTGGGAATTGGTGCAAGACGTCTACTCTCTAAGCCCTGTTTTGGTGTACACCATCAGTACCTTTATTAATGCTACGGACATTGCAAGCAGGGCTGGTGTATTCTATAAGTTCAGAAATCATGGAGCTAATTAGACATTGCAGTTACACAGTACCTCGGACTGGATGAACCCATCCACCAGCCATATGGAGTGCTGCAGTAATTTAGTCTCTGCAACAGCACTCAAGATACAAACATGCCATCTGATAAAGGAGATTATCTTTAGGTCCTGTGTCAAGTAGAGCTTGGACTGGAGAGTTTACCATCTTCACCTGAGACCCTGCTGAGTATAGTTTATCTGTGCTCATTTCAGAAGATACATCTGCCACAGCTAACAAAAGGATTAACACAGATTCAGGCTTTTTTAGAGAAAGACAAGGTCAAATATCTGCAGATTGAGCTTTGCCTTTCCAAAATGAAATCCATGACCAAGGGATTCCAAGCTCTTCACATTCAAAGGAAAAGTGACTAGCATAGATGTTGATGGATATCTGTGGGATTTAATTCATGACGTTGACAGCAATTCAAATTATTACTGTTGTTGTTAGTAATGCTGTTAGTTGTTAGCATTTTATTAATTAGTTTGAAAATAATTAGCAGAATCTGTTTCATAATATTTTCAACAAATCTCAGCCTGGATGCTGATGGATGATCTCTGTCGAAGTGAGGTACAGAAATATCCGTTGAAGTATTTACTTTGTGTTACAAGGACACATTCCACGGCATTGCCATGTCATGTGTTACCTTGGCTGTAATATTATGTTGCCTAAATCACTATGAAAACCCTGTGCACTGTGTTGTGCAAGAGACCTGGTGATTGCTTCCCAGCAGTGATGAGAATGAGTTACGAGCCTCTCTGCCTCTTCCTAAAATAACAGGGAATTAATTTCATGTGGGCAAACACTTGACTCATTCTTCTTGGAACTCATAGCTTACCACAGGACTTGGAGGCTGCTCAGTGAACCAGTCCATGGTTCACAGGAAGAAGAAGCCTCCAGAGGAGCTCAGGCACTCAAAGAATAACATTCTTGGCCAAAAATAACCCTGATCACTAAAAAAAAAAAAAAAAAAAAGTTGGTTTACTTGTAAATCTGCTGCAACAACGTGTACCTCCATGTTGCTGATACGTGAGAGAGAAGTGGTACAGCCATCCTTGTCTCTTCACTTTTCTGTTTCCAAGTAAAGCTTCTTCCCAAGCATACAAACGCTACATATGATATACATGGCTCATGGTCATGAGTCACATGAGTTACGTCAGCTGCTGGTGGTGAAGACCCTGGTGAAGGTAAGAACAGCTGCCACAGGGTGATTGCAATGATACAATGATATCTGCAGAGGGACTGAGAACAGCAGGAGAGCTTGTGAGAAGTCAGAACTGTACTGATGGCAGCGTGAGAGAGGGACAGTCCCACATAATGCTGCACAGGGAGGTTGAGGAGGCGTCATTCTTGGCATGTCCTGAATGAATGTGCAAAGGTGGCAGTGCAGCATGTTGGGGTGTGGGCTTCCGCACTGGTTTGTATGGATGTCTGTGAACATGGGTGTGCGGGTGAGAAGCATCCAGGACGGTAGAAGCAGTACCTTTCTCCTACCACACACAGTGGTGAACTGGAAATCACCTTTTCTCCCATATCCTCCACAGATGCCATACGTTTTCCCCTCCTTGCTATAGCTGACTGTGGGGAATGGCATGGCCAAGTGTACACCATGTTTTTGAATCTATGTGTTTTGTCTTGACTGACAGACCTTCTGCAGACTCTGTGGCACGAAGTAGAAAATGGCTCACTGACAGCAGAAGGAATATGTCCTTCTTGGAGATGTGAATCCTTCCTTGGATGAAGGAGTTGCTGTGTACTGCCAGCTAACATTCTTGCTGATTGTTAAATTTCCAAATTAAAAAAATGATTTAACTCTACATGAGGCAATATGTGCTATGAGATGTTTCTGTGACATGGATCTTTATGGACTATTGGAAGATAGGGAACCAGAACCAAACCTAGCCATATACCTTTTTCCTTCCTTCATGTTCCTTTCCCTACTGCTTGTGTAACCGTTCCTCCCTGACAGCAATAAAACATTCTTTCAGCAATAAAACATTCTTTCATCACTCACAGTTTTAAATAGGGAGATAAAGAGAGGGATCATCCTGCCAAAAGCAAGGGAAAGGGTCTGGAACTGGTTGGTGGTAGTGGGAAGTAAAGGAGAAGAACTGATCACTCCCCAAAGTCATTCCCTTGCTTCTGAAAATATGTAATTCCAGTACTGATAGCACAGAAAGAATAATCTTTCTCATCCCTGGGAAAATTTCAGGAATGCCTGCTCCAAGTAATACACTTAGCATCCTCGTTTGTATGCTGGCAAGTCAGCCTTCATTCCCGACATGACATGGGTCTCCAAGGAAAAAATAACATTTCTGTTCCAGAGTATTAGGGGCCTGAGGCTGATCTGTGTAAACTGTCTACAACTGAGGCTTCTCTGCACTGAGAAATGACATTCATGTTGGAACAGGAATGCAGGAAATTAATGTGGTAACAAACACAGTGCTAAACACAACTGTCTTTATTTGGAGTTAGGCTCTCATTTGTGCTGTACCCTGTTTACCTACACAGGAGGCTATGAAGGGATCTTGAAGTGGATAAAATTGTTAGAATCAGAGACTTATAATAAGACATGGAATACCCCGAATCAAAAGATGCATTTTAATGCAATTCACTGGTGTAAACAGAGTTAGAAATAAGTAATTTAAAGAACACCATTGTCATTATCTTAATTGATCATGGTAGCTTCATGATTAAGTTGAATTTGTACTTGATAACGGAGATAAGCAAAATGAAAACCCCTATGAGCATCTTTGCAGCATAAATGAGGATCATGTTCTTGTTAAAAGAAACTTGCTTGGCATGGTTTTGTCTACCTGCAGACATTTGTGTAAAATTTTAGGAAACATCTAACACCATTTGCCCGTTCTTGCACAGGGTCAGGAGGTGTCACTTAAAAATGGCAGGTACAGATTGAGGTGAAAATTCCATTTGCTAAATGTCTCTGTTCTATCCAATTGCTGGTTTTATTAGGACCTGTACATTGCTAGGAATGCTTCCTGTTACAATACGTTGTCTTTGAACACAAATAGGTTGCATTTTCCTTCTCTGAGAACTGGGATATGTAAGTACATGTGATGAGTTTGAACAAATCATAATAAGACTGGAACATTGGACAGGAACTGCTTAATCCTGCAGTTATTTTATTAATTTTTCTTTGTTATTAAGGTAATAAAAGCAATTGAAATGTTAATCTAGGATATTTGCTAAGGCATTATTCCTACTCTATATTCAATTCATGTTCCCATGCTGTGGATTAAAGATGGATTTGCTATTAGAAAAGTATGAGATTCTTGGATCTCAGCAGTTTTGACTCAAGAGATTGAGTTGCGTTAATTGTACTTGTTTGCCCACAGGGTGTAAAGAGATGATCAAAACGTTGGCAAGTCTTAGATGACTTTGATAGTGTTGTATACTAAGAACAATAGATCCGCAAAAGCAGAATTTCTCCAGAAGTTAGCCTGTAGGGTAACAATTTTAGCGGGTGGTGTAGTGCAGATGTAATAAAGCCAGTGAAGGGTGTGACCTTGGGAAGTAATTTACTTGGTACTTTCTGATTCGGATCGTAGGTGCTTTTGGTTGAGCTTGGACAGAGTTACACGCAGTATTTTTAAAATGATGGCATATACATAGTATAAGGTGGAAGATACTGGTGTTATTTTAATTCTGTTTTCATGCAACATACGAAGTGAGATAGTGGTTTGGATATTGTCCTGAGAAGAGGAGAGAAGAAATTCTGTTTTTAAATCCTGATACTGACATTTACTCAAGGCCAAAAAGAATGAGGCAGCTCCTGAGGCACAGCTACCCCACTTTTGCTAGAGGCTCACTAAATCACCCCTAGTTGCCGTATTTTCAAAATGTAGACACAACGCTTATGTTATGAAGGTTACCTAGACAGTGTATGACAATTGTTTTAAAGATTGTGTATCAACGAAATGACATACTTTTAAATTTGCCTCAGTATTTAATGACTTTCCAGATAGATGGCTCCTGTTACCTCTGTCTTGCAACAGTTTTGCAATTTGTTTTACTGATGGCAAGATGACCTCCAGAGTTTCTACAATTTTCATCTACATTTTATTTGAAGGCTGCAATTCCTGTAACATTCAAAAAGTCCTATGATAATTCAGGAGACAAAAAAGCTCCTCAGGCCCTAAGATCCTTTAGCATTTTAGATATTTTGTCGTGTATCTAAATTCCAGCATTGTGTCGGATGCACATTTTCTCCGCTTTCATCTCTTTTCATCCACTATTTACAAAGAAAGCCAGTTGTTCTGTCAGCTGAATACTTCAGTATGTGGATATGATCAAAGTGGAATCATGACAAATAAACGGCATAGGAACAGCTTAATTGTACAATTGCACACAGTTTAGGAGAATAAAACGTGTGCTCGCTTACTGTATTTGAACAGGAGAGAACTATTGTTTTGTAAGAATAATTTCTCAGCTATGGGAAAACAAATTTTAAATTCCTGGCATATCTCTTCATCTGAAAATTCAAGGGAATTTAGAACTGCATGTGAAATTTGTGGCTTAAACCCATCTCTATGGAAAGTAGAAGTGTTGATGGAATAATTCAGGGTAAACCAGTGACAACTCATCCATTTAAAACAAGGTAACTGTATTGTGATATATTTGTGGTGGTCTGCCAAGAGAGATTATTTTGCTTACTCTGTTCTTGTGCTCTTTTCCGTGTACGACTTGTGTCTATTCTCAAAGACGGATACCAAGCTGGCTGGAACTTTAGTCTGGGCAGATATGAAAGTTTTCGGGAGCTGCACCTTTTCTCCTCTGAATATGGGAATAGGCTATGCCACCCTTTCACATCCTTGACCTGATAGCTTCACATCAGGAGGGGTGGACAGTGATGGTGACCTCAGGCACTTGTTGCCTCAGCTGATGCTGAGCCCCTGGCCTTCTGCCATTGCCACTCTGGGCCAGTGACTCACTTGCTTTAATAGAATCATAGAATAGTTTGGTTTGGAAGGGACCTTCAAAGGTCATCTAGTCCAGCCTCCCTTCAATGAACAGGGACATCTTCAACTAGATCAGATTGCTCAGAGCCCCATCCAACCTGGCCTTGAGTGTTTCCAGGGATGCGACATCTAGTCCTCCAGCTCATTTCAGAGAGCATTTTTGTGCTCTGGATTTCCTCTGTTGCACAAGAGCTTCTCTCACACTTCATGTGTTTGGAAAGTGAAGGGAGCACATGGACCAGGTTTCTTCATGTGTCAGTGCCACATACAACAGACAGGCAGGACAAGATGTGATCATATTCTTGCTGGTGGCTCTGCAGAACACTTGCCCAATGCAGATGTACAGATGAGTTCCAGTGAGAATTCCTCCCTGTTGCTGCAGAATCTTGTAGGTCTACTATAGTACCTAAAGTTCAGGGTTGCTCAGACCTCTGGCACAGAATTTGGGCTGTACTAAGTAAATTGTATTGAATTTAGAATTGGTTGCTGACTTTCATTTAAGTCAATAAACCGGAAGGAGAAACATTTAAATATATTGCTTGCTAACTGCACAGAAGATATATGTATTCTATTACTTCTCATTCTGTTATTTTTGTCTTTTGGTTAGTAAATATAATAAACATGCCCAACTTAAATACGTTACTGCAGGATGCTAATATACTGAGGATATTGAATATAATAGTCATCCTGGAGAAATAGTCCAGCAGTACAAATAAAAAAATACATAAATAAGCTGATATGATTTGATGTGATTATTCTGTCTTAAATTTCTAGGGACAACAATTATCACTCTAATTTCTTTCTCAGAAGTCCTAAACAGCAGGATAGAGAAACAAAAGATGATCACTGGTCACAGAGCACTAACTGATTTAGACCATCTATATTTAATTTTCCTCTATTTTAAACAGTTGATAGTTTAGCATATACATACTTACAGGATTCTCTCCTAAGAGCAGTAATAATGCTAATGACTAATATGCTTGTGCTTTGTAGAGGTATATATTAATGAACATAATTTATCTGACTTGGGTAAACTTTGGTTGTCTGTTATTTGTCAGCAGACTTCTCTTATTTTATGAAAAATGTATTTTATGAGAAATAGAGTATTTAATTAAAAAAAAAGAAAACAAAAACAAAAACCCAACAAATAAACAAAACAAAACAAAACAAAACCCAAACCCAAACCCAAACCCAAACCAAATAAATTAAGTGAGCTTTCCAGCACACAAAAATGTTGAACTAATCACTCAGCATTATTTGGTGTTCTTTGATAAAGTTTTCATCGTTGCAATTTAAATCAGCAGGGTACTTTTTCAGCATGATTTTCAGGGACATTCCAACCGAACCCTGATCTGTAAAGGTATGTACTTTAAATCGGTTTCTATTTTTATAGTGGAAGTGCTCGAAGGTCAAACGAAGAAAGTGAAATCAAGGTGCTTATGAAGGTCTATTTTTAGTTTTGCATTTTGCATGGCCAGGTTGGTTACAAATATGGTGCATGAACTATAGAGTAAGAGTGGAAAGGCACAACCACATTTCTCTTTAAACCGCACATAGTTTGATAGATACTGCTACTTTTGTTTCTGCGTGAACACTGCTCTGTGGACTTCTTCAGTAAATAATGAAACAGGATATTGATGATGCTTTGAACCCTCAGAATCTCCACACATCCTTGCAAGACCAGTGCAAGAAATCCTCATAGTATTTCTGTCATTCTTCTGTTATCAATCACATCATTCATCCCAAAGGAGTTTAATCAGAGCCTCTTACGCATCTATATAGAGCAGGTAGCTCTGAATTTATTTGCCTTCAAACACAAAGTTATGCTTTGTGGGGAACAGCTCTAGTCTTGTTTGTGTTGATGATAGGCCCATATGAATAGTATTTCCTGATTTTTCCTGTGTTTTTTCTTAAGCTTGACAGATTTAGTTGGATTTTGGCTTTTAGGCTGTCATCATGTTCCATTTCCAAAATATGATTGAAAGAGGCCTCTGCTCTAATCTCCATATGACTGCTGGGTTTTTATATTCCAAACACCCACCATCTTAACTGCAATGCATCTAAAACATGATCTATAGCTTTCTGCAAATTTACATTGAAGTTCACAAATATTAGTCATGTTGAGGGATGAGACTCATTTTAATCCCAACAACACTTAGATGCCGAATAACTTTGTGTCTCCTTACCTATATACTTGTATTGGCAAAAATTGCTTGTATCACACATAATTGCAAAGCAGGGTAGATGAGTCCTTGTATGAAGCCTCGTACCACTTTAAGTTTACTGCTTGAAGGCTGTGCATCAAAGCATTTTGTGCATCATTAGTTTGTTCCTTGCCAGACGACATGGTACCCACACAAATATTACCATCTGGTAACTTCTGTTTAAAACAGCTGTTGTCAGAGTATTCCAGAATTTTAATCGGTATCTAGATTTCTAAATGCCAAAGCCGAGATACCTTTGATGTCATTGCAAATGGAAGAGCTTCTTAGATTACAAGACTGTATTACAGTTTGCAGATCACCGTCTTGAACCGTGTCCTTGCACAAAAGGGCCATATTCCAGATATAAGTTCCCAGAAAATAATTGACTTATTTTAGGATAATTTCCAGTGAGAACATCTGCAAGGTAAGTGGGCTTAGCAAGTTTGACTTTAATTGTATGGAGGGAAACATGGGCTGTAGACTGCAAGAGAACAAGTTGTCCATGAAATTGTGAGGGTCTGGAATTTGCTTGGGATCTTGAGTTTTAGGGCAGTATGCAACTGAAAACATGGCAACTGTTTATTTTGGTTGATTCTTCTTAATGGCCCTACATTGATAAAAGCAGCTGCCTTTGGGTTTTGAGAGATCTGGGTCAGATGACAAACAATGAAACAACTCATGCTAAAAGTAAATGAATCGGATATACAGCTTTGCCAGTAGTAAAAACCTAAAAGAACCAGTATACTTTTTTCTTTTCTTTCCCCCCACAGAAATTTGTGTATCATTGCAGGAGACAGTATTGGAAAGATATTGATCAAAAAACTGGCATGAAAGGGGCTTCCATTGCTGATACATAACAGCTGTGGAAATTTTATCCTCCATTACCTTGAACCACCATAGAGTTTAAGTTCTAAGCTACAGGAATGATTTAGTGGGAATTTCTGTGTGATACAGTAGCGAGAGGTGGTATTGCTTTAGCTACAGGCACTAAACCTGGTTGCTTCTTTACTAACAGAAACGTGGATTTTTCTCCAGGGAACTCAGTGTTGGTATTTTGTTTTCCGGTCAGTGAAGTTTTGCCATTGATGTAGAATGTAATAAGTCATGACCCCATAAGCTGTAACTAGAAAACAACTTGTGTGTTGCTGAAAATTATGCTTCCTCTAGGAATTATTGGAGGAGAAAGAACTGGGGGACCTGTTGCTACTGCAGTGTGTAAAATTTAGCCTACTATAGATGAATAATATTGACATGGGATTTCTATGAAACACATCAGAACATAGATTAGAAATCAGGGGGTACATTTAAAGAAAGTTCAGCATGGCAGAGTGCAAATATCTTTTCTCCATCGTCTGATTCTACCCATGCACAAAAGAACAAAAGCCCATTCCCCTTCAAAAACTGTTCCACTTCTCCACAAGTGATTAAGGGACTGGATCTCCATTCTAGGTTTTGACACAGCTCTTGTTGCTGATTTGCTTCATATCAGAATACAAATCAATAGTCAACCACATTTGTTCTGTGTTAAATAGCTCCACAGAAATAGTACAGGAAATTAATTGGATGAATATGCTGAAACATAGTATATATAGGTACATGTACTCTCTGCATTACACTTATGTTTCATGTATATGATTTATTTCATAAGCTTATCAGTCCAAGCAAGAGAACGGATTTCTGAAAAGTGCTTTGTTTTCGCTTTTCTTTGACTTCACTGAAGGCAGAGACACGCTAGAGGCACCCACACTCTTTTATGCATATCTACTGCTGTTCATCAATCAGAGAGCCACAGTCAGCTCATCAAGGCACTTTGCAACCTTTGTAACGTGCAATTGCTGGTGATTTTTTTCCCCTTCCAGCATATAATTGCTCCATCCCTACTTTATCATAGATTTAATAAGATATTATTCTCAAGCATTCAAGTGCTCTTGCTAAAGTACAATTATAGCAATTATATTAAGGAAGGTTATGAACTGAAAAAATGTACAAAGCCTTATTTTGAAATGAGGTAATATTAGCAACACAAATTACATAAAGCTTGAAACTTGACCAAGATAAAACAACTTATAGAAGACCACGTTTTGAAAGAACAGGATTTTTTTTTTTTTTTTTAAATCATAAAATTGTTGGGAGAATTCATATTCTTACAATAATGTTGATTTGGAATAGACAGAAGAATAAGATTGTTTTGTTCTCAGCCCTGAGTAAATCAAGAGTGATTCCATTTGAGCAAATCTAATTCTGCCAATAGAAAAACAAATGTAAATAAGACAAGAACTGACCTAGAGAATCTTATCCTTTGGAAAGCTCTATGCACATGTTAAGTCTGACATTTTCTATTTTCTGGTCAAAAAAATGCAAACCAAATAGACCTCCCGTTTGTTGTTGTTGGTTTGATTTTTTTTTTTTTGTGCCCTCAACAGCACATGAAAACATGTGGCACCCCAAATGTCATCTCAGTATGAATTACCTATATGCATACATTCTACTTGTACAGAAACCATAGCCCCTCGTGGGGCATTCTGCTGCTTCTTACTCCTCCAGTTTGACAAACTAGACTTCGGAAGAAATACTCATCAGAAAAAAGACACCCTGCAAAGCCATGACATTTCACCAGTACCTGACTTCTCTTAATGAGACTCTTACAGGCAGAACATAAACAACAAGCTGTATCTTTCAAGAACTGTTTGATATGGTTGAGCTCATGCTTGGTGCACCAGCAGCAGTCTGCCTTGTGCATTAGAAACAGACTGTGAGAGTGGCCTGATTTTATCAGGTCTACTTGTGTAACATCTATATTTCTGTGAGTTTTAGAGGAAATAGGGATATATGACTTTCTGAATCACGTTAGACTATTGACTGATCAAGTCACATGTTTTGTTTCCTACAGTGGGCACAACCTAATGCTTCACAGTTGCAAACAGCAACTATTCAGATGTGGCCAACTTAAAGACAGAAAGTATCTTCTGCCTGCTTCTATCACAGCTTCAAAAATTCGAACAAGCTGTTAATGTTCATTGATTGTTAGTTAACATTATCTTACAAACATAGATCTAAATACTTCCTGAATTTATGTACTTCTTTTATCACTAATATTGTAAAGGCAAAAAATGCACCTATTGTCTTTGAACCACAGGTCAGAAAAAAATGTAAGTCCTCTTCTCCCTCTCCCTTCCGCAAGCAACATAATAAGATATTAACTGAGTGTATCTCAAAAATGAGAGAAGGGGAAGCTGCAGCCTGCTCTGCAAACACAACTGATGGAACAATTTCTGGTACTAAATTTTATTTAGTTGTAAATCTGTGTTGGCTTGAGTCCTCAGCCACCAGCTATGGATTTAATCAATGTTTGGAGCTGGATGAATAATTCAATTTGATCTATTCTCTTTCAACTTGTAAAATCCATCTTTAGATTTCATCTCCCTCATGTACTTATCCACAAACTATCTGAATCCTTTCAAAGCTGTGCTTGTATCTCCCTTCAGGATGGTTCCAATGACATGAGCAGGCCCTCAGTTCTGCAGAGGGTTCTACTTAAACAGAAACTAATAAAAAAGGCTGTGCAAGGGCAAACCCAAAAAATTCAGCCCTGATGTTTCGGTCTCTGTGTTTAATAGATATATGGGTGACTTTCTAACAAGGGTGAAGTGAATGGCACAGTCCCCGTGGACTTGGAGAAGAGCATAGTTTCAGATTAGGTTCCAATTCCTCCATATGAGAACATAAAATTAAGACTTGTGGATGCAGCTTTGAAATGTGTTTTCCATGTTAAGTGCTATGAAACATCTCTTGTTCATTTAAAGAAAGAGTGCAAGAATAACTGATGTTGCATCATAAATATTTATGTGAATGCTTATTGTAACTGTTTTATATAGGTTTTATGCCAAAATCTTCAGGTTGATCTAGTTGAAATATAACTTCCTTACATTAAAGAGGTCAGATTAAATTTTCTATTTTTGATGACTTGGAGTAAAATAATAACAAATGATTCATTCTCTCTTCCTAAAAACATAAGTTAATCACTTAGATGCAATAGAAACTTGCTGAAAAATGCTGTGTTTTAGTGGTGGGGTTGCTAATTTATTTGCAAGTTCAGAAAGTCTTTGCTGGAGCAACTGTTAGGATAGAATGGCAGTCCTGTCTCTGGACTAAATGACCATCCTGTATTTGATGGTCTTCGTGTTTTGGGCTTACTTTTTGTGGTTCTGTTAGAACTCCATTGAGTTATGGGTTCAAGTTCATGTACCTCCCATCTTTCATTCCCCATAAGACAGCAGTAAAAGCCAAGTAGCAAAATTCAATGCAACCTGTTTCTAAAAGCTGAGTATTTTTTCTTTTATTTTTTCTGTTTCTATGCACCTTCCATCCAGATCCCACTATTTTCAGTGAACACATTTAGCTACTGACATCAACAAAATAAAATTACATATTTTAAAAACAACCAAAGTGTGACAGCAAATGGTATTGTGATGAAAAAGGTTTAATGTGGCTATATTGTGGGCAGCAGATTGATGTTCTTAATTATTCATTTTCATGCTTTTAGGTGCTTGGATTTTTAATGTAATAGGTACCATTTTATCACATTGTTACATTTAGTGCCTTCAAATGGATTTAGGAATATGTGTGATGATTTTTTTTTTTTTTTTTTGGTAATTTGGCGACATTTGGATAAAATGCAGAAACAATATGTAAAATGACAGACTGGCGAGAAGGAAGGTCAGATAGATGTAATTTCCACATCAGGGCGAATGTGTAGGCTAAACGAAGCTGGAGATCAGTTTTTTTCTTGCTTCTCGTGTTGTGACAGAGCTGCTGCAAATCTTTCCAGTAATGTGGGAAATAATATTTATTTCTGTTGCAAAAGTTAGTGGTTGAGGCTGAGTCCAGAATAACTACTCCTGATAATAGGTGGTGGCAAGAAAATCTGAGTTGAGTTTGGTTACTTACATTGCCCTCTCAACACATCCCCCCAGCCTCCGTAGGACAACTTCAACCATCTTAGCTCACAAAGGCTCTGGGTTAGACAAAGGGCAGGAAAACTTCTGCGGTTTTCCTGCCCTGCCTTCAGCTTGCTCTTCCAAGTCACTACAGTCCATGTAGTAGAGATGGAGATGGAGTTCTCTCTTGTATTCATCTTCATCTGTATTTCTTCCTTCCCATCCAGTCTGACTGTTGCTGGCTTTCAAATGTATGTTTATGTGGCACAGGAGTAGGAGGACATCTCTGTATCCTCATGAGAAAACTTTCTTTGACTGTGGAACTAACATGACAGGAGGAAGCAGGAACAGGATCTATTTTTGATATGACTCTTTCCTCACCTGGTGAACTGGAGAAGAATAAATTCTCTTCTTCCTCAAGGATATCAGTCAGCAACATCTCACAGTCTCACTGTAGAAGGAAATACATGCTTTCAGCTGTCTATTTATGGAAACCAAATATCCGTAAGAACTAGTTGTCTGTAAGTCCATGGAAGAACAATACAGTTCACAGCAGCTTCATGGTACCTAATCCTTTTGAGTAGTTTGGGCACAGATTTAAGCAGATACACTTTATTGCAGTGATTCTCTATACTTTGTACAGAAATGACTGTAAATATTTCTGTTTACTCCTTTTACGTTCTGGGCAAAGATTATATTTCAGATTATGATCAGAAAACATCTAATGCCCTTTGTTTAAGTGCAATGGAGAAAATTTTGATTTTCATGGATACTAAATGCTAGCATGGATCTAGCAGCTCAGTTCTTACTTATCCTTCAGACTGTTAAGCCTGTCATGGGAAATAGAAGCAATTTTGTTCCTCACTGTTATGAAATCATTAGAAAAGCTGAGGTGCATCTGTAATGTAATATAATAATGATATTTAATAATAGGCCACTTGCAGGCTTGTATTTTCTAAATAATATTACTGAAAGAACCACCAGTCTTGGTCTTTCCAAAGTTCTACGAAACTTTTGCCTTCCTTCGGATGAAGGCATTCGGAGATGTTCACAGCACCCACACCATCTGGAATGCACTGCCCGCAGCACCAAAAAAGAAATGTAACTATTAGACTAGCTCTTGATTCGGTTATTTATGTGTTGATATTTCTTGGGTAAGATTTCTCACCTCTTTATGACACCAAAGTAGATTAGAGCCTTATGTCAGAAATGCTGAGTGGGTGGCAGGGACGTGAGCTATGTATGGTGCCAGTCTTGCTCCAGAGATGCTCTGCGGATGGTGCTCAGACTCATCAGAAAGGATCGCTATAATTTCCTAATGTCACATTCCCATCATCAAGCAAAACAGCTTAACCTAATGCAAACAACATGTGCAAGATGTTTGGGTGTCTGGTGTCACCTATTTGATATATAAATATTTAAATATTAACTTATGGCATATTGTTTTTCTGACATGCAGCCCTGTGTTTTTCTAAGACACAGCAGCTATCCATCTGCCTCAAGTATACAAAAGCACCCATATTTTCTAAAACTGAAGTGTGCTCTCATGTAATTGAAAAAAGTTTGAGTTGTTTTCTGAAAAATGACAATAAATAACTCCATTTTTATGCTAGGGATATTGAGTTATGCTGTCTTTTTCCAGTGACACAGTCTCACAGTCTTCGAATTAATCCTGTCTCTACAGACCTTTCGGGCAGAGTGAGTTACTGCAGATCTAGCTGCAGACAGCATCCATCTGATTCTGTTCATCCAGGAGGAACAGAATCCAGCTCTTAAAATCTGTCCTTGGCTAGGCTGAGGTTGGCAGTGTGCAAGGATGGATGAAGAGATCAGCTGCTTAAGGAAAGACTGGTTCTGTGTGCTTTGGAGGAGGATGATCTTATAAGAAAAAATGAATGCAGTAAACAGCTGAAAGCTGCTGCGCCAGACTAAAACAGGACAGAACAGGATTGCTGGTGTCCCAAATTTCTCCCTTTTCGTGCTCCGTTCTCTCCTCCAAATTGGCAGTTGTTTTTGTGAACACTCAGTCCTTCTCCTAGCCGTTGGCTAAGAGGCCATTTCTAAGACTGATCCAATATCATTCAAGGCAAGAGTGCTTTTCTTAGAAACACAAGTTGTTGTGATACTTCTATCCTTTCCCCTAAAACCCAAATATAACTGTATGTCATGCTGCTCCCTGTAAAAAGGCCGTAATGGTTCAGTTTTCCTTCCCAGGCATTTTACAGCTCTAGCATAAAGGTTATTCTAACATCAACTTTGTGACTGCCAGTATAGTTACCTCACAGTTACACAGATTTTCCATGGAGACATGGGGCGTCTTATTCCTGGGGGAAACTGCAGCTTAGCAGCAAGGTAAGACTGTGTTAAAACTGAAACTATGTTAATTGCATAGTTTACTTTATTACCTTAGGTTTCAACCTTTTCTGAGTCATCTGCTGTTCGCTCTTTTCCTTGTGAAGTAATGAATCTGTACTCTCCCTTGTTTTTCTCTTAATTTTGAAATATTAATAGAAACTTTTCTTGGTTACCTTTTTTTTTTTTTTCTTTCCAATCATTGCTTTTAAAACTCATTTTGCTTCTTACCCTGTCTGATTCTGTTATTGCATTTGTGTGATATTTCTTCATATTCATCCTTAGTCCTGCCACCTTTTCACACTTTTTGTGTAAGTGCTCATCTTAAGTATTAACAAAGAGAAATTTTATTAAGAATTGCTACAAATTATTTAATGTCTTTATAACAAGTACATAATTCTAGGTATTCTTCTACATAAAAAATTGTCACATAAATGCCTAAATTAATTTTGATCTTGCAAGATTTTCTCTTCAGTTTCGAGTTTTGTCACTTTTTACTTCCGCTGCAGCTGTGGTGGCGTGTCAGTGTAGGTCAGTGCAGTATGATGTTCCTATTGTATAACAATACTTTTCGTGCCAACGAGTGTACATAGATGTCTATGTCTTTAAAAACATAATTTTGCATCTAAAATCCTCAATTCAGTTCCTGTGGATTTTTTTTTCCCTTCCCATTTCTTGGATGAAAATAAAATCATCAGCTCAAATATTTTAATCATACTTGAAATCAGTGGTGCCACTAGTACAGTTATGCCTGTGATGCTGTTGAATGTACATACATTCAAACTTTTACCTTCCAGCAGTTATTAGCACTTCGTAGGCATTGCATGACTTTTCTGTAGCTGATGTGTAATTCAGGGGCTGAAGTACAGAGCAGGAACAGTTTTATCCCTAATTCTTCCAGCTATGACACAGTTAGGGTACCTTATTTTGCCCTAGTATTTGTATCTGGAGAATAGAACAGAGTCAGTATTACCCTGGCAAAATGATATGAGATTCAAAAGAGAGGCATTATGGAACCTGTAAAGAATACAGGTTCCATAATGAATGTAAAGAATACATAGCCTTTGAAAGGATATGAACATTTATTTAGAAAAATAGTTTATATTTCTAACTCCTAAGAGCTGTATGTGGAAATTTTCCAAAGTTCTGTTTTGCCATTGATTAATCTGATAATATTTTATAAGAAAAATACTTTTAACATTTTGAATAATGATGCCACTCTTTCAGCTTGTATTTTTTCTTTATCCCTATAAATGGCATATCTAGTATGAATATATAAAACATTACATTTTTTGGAAAGTTAAAGCTTCACAGGTCAAGGAATTTGATGTCTTTATTTAAATAAGTGAAACATTTGGTGTTTAAATAAAGACAGACACAGATTCAAAGAGTGAACTACTGGTTTATTTATCTGAGCTCATTTAGAACTTGCATGCTGAAATGCTAAATTTGACTATAATGCCTTTCATGGTATAGAGGGTTTATAGCCTACCTATAGGACTATTTTCAGGAATTGTGTCTGACAAGAGGATAGATAGCTAAAAGATAAGAGGCAGCAAACAACACCTTACTAAAAGCTGATTCACTGCATGGCAGTGTGTGAGTGTTCCTTGATCTGTTTCAGGACAGACAGACAGTTTAGTTAAAATCAACTCCAGCAATGCCTGGAACTCATCTGTTTGACTTGGTCTTGAAGCAGGAAAAGAACTGATCTTCAGGTGCAAGTGAAAGACGCGTTAGGAAGATGCTGAGGATGAGATGCTCATGGGATGAGTGAGCAGCTTTGCCATGTGTCTGGATGCTGAGCCTGAAGGAGCTCGCAGCCTGTGTGGGCAACCTGTCCTGCCCTTGGGCCACCTTTGTCCCTGTGCACTGGCTTTGAACCTAGGCCGTGTTTGGAGTTGACCCATTTTCTCTGATGCTGGGAACTGAGGCCAGTTACTCTATGCGAGGAAGTAAGCGGATGTCTTGAGCCTGGCATTTATAGTAACTGGCTGATGTTAATAGTCCTATGATGTGAAAAAGAACAAGCGTTTCCTGCTCTTCCTTTTTGGTAGCTTTGTATACTTGAGGTGTGAGACAAACAATTGAACTTTGTTGAACCTTGTAAACAGGAAAGTCTTTTATTACCTTCTTCAGAGAAGGGCAATTTGAGTAATTTGCTTCATTTTTTACAAAACGTCAATGGGTTTATGTCTGGTGGTAGAAGACCAAAAAGGCATTTGAAACTTTAAATGTTTTCTTGTGTTGTCTTCTATTAGCTGGTATAGCACAGTAAACCTTTCTCTGATACATTAGGAAAAATGCTTTCAGGGTCTATTCCAAGGTTAGGCATATATTGCTACCACGATCAAAAACATAGATTACTATGCATGTGCTATACTACATGTGCACTTACATTGCCTGTAAGTGAGAGATGTGTTTTTGGTACACCATTTGAAATTGTCTCTATTTTCATGCTCTGACATTCCATCAAAAAAAGAAAATAGGAATTGATTAATGGAGTTTTTAATGGAAAAGGAGAAAAAGATAAAGCCATTTTGAGGGTTTAAGAGTATTCTTGAATGCTGTTGAAATGAATAATTCAGGCTTTTTGGGGAATATGTTACAACTGCAAATTGCAATCAGCACAGGAAAAAAAATTACAGATAAATAGTTAAAATGTGGAATTAAAGAAAAAATATGCCTCAACCATTTTTTAATCTAAAATTGTCTTATCTGAGACTGAAGTCTTCTGGGCCATCTGAAATAAGTGCCTGCTACAGCAGACACTACAGAGATCCTGAAAAAAATATTTTTGGGAATGGGGTTGGGGAGAAGAGGGCAGGGAAAAGAAAGGAAGCAAATAAAATGTGAGGACAAAATGTAAATTAATATGAGATCTACTAGCTGTAATATTTTTTCAGTTCATAGAACATTCAATGACTGCAGGATGAAGATTGTGACAGACATGATATCACAGTTATGGGTGCATAATGTTGGACTACAAATGAGATTTGCATTATTTTATCAAAGAAAAGATAATTTGATCAACACTCCCACCCAATTTGGTGTCATCTGCAAGGTTACTAAGGGTGCACTCAGTCCACTGGTCCAGATAATTGATAAAGAGATTAAACAGAACTGGCCCCAATACTGAGCCCCGGGGAACACCACTCGTGACCAGCCACCAACTGGATTTGGCTCTGTTCACCACAACTCTTGGGGCCCAGCCACCCAGCCAGTTCTTGATCCATAGGAGAGTGCAGCCATCCAGGCCTTGAGCTGCCAGCTTCTCCAGAACGCTGTGGGATAGGGTGTCCAAGTCTAAGTACACACCATCCGCAGGCTTTCCCTCGTCTACGAGGTGGGTCACCTTGTCATAGAAGGAGATCAGGTTGGTCAAGCAAGACCTGCCTTTCATAAAGCTGTGTTGGTTGGGCCTGATGGCTTGTTTGTCTTGTATGTGCCGTGCGATGGCGCTCAGGATGATCTGCTCCGTGACCTTGCCTGGTACAGGGGTCAGACTGACTGGCCTGTAATTCCCCGGATCCTCCTTCCAGCCCTTCTTGTAGATGGGCATCACACAAGGATTGCTGATAGATAATGGAGAGTGGCTTAGTGATAACCTTCATCAGCTCCCTCAGCACCCTTGGGTGTATCCCATCTGACACTATAGACTTGTGGGTGTTTAAGCGGCGGGCGTATCAGGTGGCTAACAATTTCTCCTTGAATTATTGGAGCTTCATTCTGCTCCCCATCCCCTTCTTCCAGCTCAGGGGGCTGGGTACCTGAAGCACAACTCTTCTGACTGTTAAAGTCTGAGGCAAAGAAGGTATTTAGTACCTCAGCCTTTCCCTCATCTTCTGTCACTATGTTTCTCCTCACATGCATCAGGGGATGGAAATTCTCCTTAGCCCTCCTTTTGTTGCTGATAGATTACTAGCAGCATTTTGTGTTGCCTTTCGGAGCAGTGGCCAGGCTCAGCTCTAGCTGGGCTTTGATCCTTCTAATCTTCTCCCTGCGTAACTTTGCAGCGTTCTCGTATTGCTCTTGAGTGGCCTGCCTCTCCTTCCAGAGGTTATAAATTCTCCTTTTATTCCCGACTTCCAGCCACAGCTCTGTATTCGGCCAGGCGGGTCTTTTTCCTCGCAAGCTCGCCTTTTGGCACATGGGGACAGCCTGCTCCTGCGCCTCAAAGATGACGTTCTGGAAAAGAGACCATCCTTCCTGGAATCCTTTGTCCTTCGAGTCTGCTTCTCAAGGGACTCTGCCAACCAGGCTTCTGAACAGGTCAAAGTCTGCCCTTCAGAAGTCCAAAGTAGCAGTTCTGCTGACCACTCTTTTAGCTTCTCCAAGAATAGAAAACTCAATAATTTCATGACCACTGTGCAACACCCAACAGACCCGTTGCCCATGGGTCCTTCGCTATTTGCTTTGATAGCATCAATGCAGAACTTGATCACATCAGAGCTCAGTTGTTGCTGGTGGCAGCTTTGCTGTTGGGGACATGACTCCCCAGCAGCCCATGAGCCTCACTGGTGCCCAGTGCCCTGACCTCTGCAAGTGGGACCCCTTCTGTGCACAGGGAACCCCTGACCCCCAGGTGGCCGTGCCAGCACCCCCAGCTGCCTCCAGTCCCAGGAACCCAGAGCAAGCGGCAATCACAATCCAGCAAACACAAGAAAAAGACAGAGAGCTTATGTCTGAGAAAACATAAATATATATATTTACAGAAAAACACCCAACTAAATATAACAAACCAAAACTCTCCCCGCAGTATGGCCCCCATCATCCCACCCCATCCCACCTCCCACCCCATCCCATCCCACCCCATCCCATCCCACCCCACCCCATCCCACCTCACCCCACCTCCCACCCCATCCCACCCCACCCCATCCCACCTCCCACCCCATCCCATCCCATCCCACTCCACCCCACCCACCCCACCCCACCCAACATCCACAGCAGTGTAGCTAGCCATCAACTTCCATCGCTTCCTCCCCCTGTACATCAATGTCCATCTCTTCATCCCCCTGTACATCAACGTCCATCTCTTCATCCCCCTGTACATCAACGTCCATCTCTTCGTCCCCCTGTATATCAACATCCATGTCTTCATCCATCTGTGTGTCAACGTCCATCTCCTCTACTTCCACCACCACATCGATCTCCATGGCTTCTTCTGTCATCATCTCCACCCTCCTCTTCTTCATCTCTCCACCATTCAAACAGCCAGCACTGCAGCCCGCGACACAAGGTGGTGTATCATAAGGGAAAAGCCAAGCAGAAAAGTGCATTGGTCCTGCCCTGGCCAGCCCAGCAGACCCATGGGATGGGGTTCTCGGCACCCCTGCCCCCTCTTGCTGCCCGGGAAGAGCCGTGGGGTGAATGGGCCCCTGGGCATGTCCCCCAGCAGGAGTGGTCTGGAGGCTTGGCAGCTCCTGGGCCACCAGCATCCGCAGGACAGCGCCTGCAGATAAAAGATCCTGCGCTCCCATGTGCCTCAGCAACATCGGGAGTGGAGCATTCTTGCGGACCTCCTGGAGCAGAGAGGGCAGGGGTAGGCAGCCATGTCTCTGCCCTATGGGGGGTCCCTGGCACAAACGCCAGCCCCCAACCTGACTCAGTGCCTAGAATCCCCTAACCCTACACAGGTGGCTTTTGGCTACGTGCTGCTCTGCAGGCAAGGCTGGGCTGCCCAGGCTCCAGCCTGGAAAGGGGCAGAGGAGGTACCAGCTCAGGCGGCACCAGGTGTTCCCGGCGAGCATCCCTCCAGCACGAGCCCAGGGCACCACAGGCTCTGCTGGGCATGTGTCCACCCAGGCAGGAATGCTTGATTTCAGCAGGGGACCAGCAGCCCAACAGGGCTTCTTCCAGCCCTTGGCCTTGCAGGGCTGGGTGGAGAGGGTGAGCCAAGCTCTCAGTCCCCTGAGCGCCCTAGAGCAGGGTCCCCACGCCATCCCCGCGATGCCTGCTCCATCCTGCCCGGGCAATGCGCCTGCCCACCACCATGGAGCGGGGCTTTACCTCCAACAGTAGAAGTGTTCTCTTCCTCCGAACCTTTGTGATTTACAATTGCGATAGCAGTGGTAAGATGGGGTGGAGGTGGTGGGATCTGGTGAAAAGGGTTAGGTTGAACGGCCAAGGTAAGCAGGAGCAGGAGAGAATGGGTGGAGTGGTGGTAGGGCAAAGCAGAAGAAGGTAAGAAGACAAGACAGGATGGGGTGAGCTGCAGCGGGGGGATGAAGGGGCTGTGTTATGCTCGTTGCCAGGGACCAGCGTTGCAGGTGGAACACGGGTGCTGACATCACACCTCTGTGACACGGGCACTCCAGTGCAGGCTGGGCAGCAGGGGATGGGCACGAAACCCCTTGATGGTGGTTATGGGTGTACTAATCTGCCCCCTCCACCAAATTCCTAATCTCAACCAATTATACTCCCATGTTGCTTTAAGAGGTTCTTCCCAACCATCCCGTCATGCCTGGCAGCCATCCTCACCCCTCAGAAAGGTTTTTCTCCAGCTGGCTCAGGCAGTAGCTGAGGTTTCCCTCACAGTTAATGGTCATCCCTTTCCAGTCTCTGATCTCACTCTGCATCTGTAGAGCACGGTTACTCTTCCGTGTAGGCATGAATGACACTGCAAGTGGAACCCGGGTAGAATCAAGGAAGATATCAAGCCCTGGGGCCGCAAGTGAATATCACTGGTGCCCAAGTCATCTTTCCCTTCCTTCTACCAGTGGGAGGAAAGGGGGCAGCCAGAAATAGATGTATAATGCACATTAACTCGTGGCTTTGTGGCTGGTGACATCCTGAAGGTTTTGGCTTTTATGACAATGCGACATTCTTTGAGGACTATTACTTGTCAGGGAGGGATGTGATCCACCTGTCTGGAAGAAGCAAGGGAATATTTGGCAGCAGGCTGGCCAACTTGGTGAGGTGGGCTTTAAACTGAAGGACTTGGGGACTTACTGAGTGTTGATCTGTCGCCTATTTCTCAGGGGACAATCCAGCAGAGTTCCCATTCCTCTAGGAATTCCAAGAAAACCTGTTAATTAATCTCTGATTCAGAGACTCTGATTCTTCCCCCACTCTGGTTTTGCACTCGAAGATCTTCATCAACTGACTCATATTAAATGAATTCATTTCATACATTCCTAATTATTGTCAGTACACAAGAGCATGCACACTAGATTTACAGAGGGTTGTAGCAATTGCTCACAGAAACGAGTTACACAACTTACAGAAATGGGAAATGAGAACAGGCAATTTGCTTGCTTGTGTAATATCCAAATGATCAAAAATGGCTTAAGTAAAGAGAATGATCATCTGAAAGCATTTTTGTAGACATGCACACCAGGAGAATGTTTTTGTCTGTAGAAAAAAGCCAAGCAATCAAAACAGAATTTGAGCAGAAAAGCATGCTATGTGGAAAGTCTTTCTAGACAACTTATGCTTTCAGCTCAGTGCTGGGCTCACTTTGACCATCTTTGATGCTTCTTTTAGTTCCAAGAACTTCCTACTTATTTTTGACCTAAAATTCTTGAGACTTGGTTTTCTTTGGGATTGATTTTTGTTGATTCTTAGGTGGCAGCACTGACATGTTTGTTTTCAAAGAGAGACAGAAAGCTGGATCAAAAGATCTGTATCACTTTAAATTAAATGGGATTAGAGGAGCATTTTCTATCAGAACTGTTCGTGTACGCAGTTGCTTACAGAGTGGGTAGGATCCTGTACTTAAAATGCACAAAGCCAGAAAACATTCTCTAGTTTAAAGAATTCATTGCACTAGTGACTTATTAAGAAATAATACATAACTAAATCTTGCTGCAAGGCAGATTTTGCTTTAATTTATATCTACATCTTCATCATAGCTGTCAAGCTCTTGATAAGTATTAAGTTTTAAAGTTAGTTAAAATGACTACTATGATATAATTTTATTTGGTCTTTGTCAACTACAACTCATATTTCCAGCTTGTCACTGCAAACAAAAACCAAGAAATCTAATTAAAAAATGTGGTGTTTTAAAATATTTACCTGGCTTCAGATGTCATGCCTTTAGATGAAATGTTAACTTTTTTAGAGCTTTTGGTGGAAAGTTGTGAAAAATAGATATGCGAAACTGTCGACGTATCTATCACAAGGAGCCACATATGGCATATCTTCATTTTAAGAGGTTCTACGAAGGTCTTGAAAAATGACATCATGTGAGTGGCCATGAGCACTATAATTATTTTAATTCTGTTATATATGGATCTGTTTCCAAAGTCTGGGCCCAAATTACCAGCCTGTGAAATTGTCGAGGGTTAAGATTGTGGGGTGACAATCAAACCCTGGCAGATGTATTGTTAACCTCCTCTGCCCCCCACTTCCCTCTTTTGCCCCTCCCTCTCCCCCCTTCCCACTCAGGAGAGGCGATCGGGAGGGAAAGAAGGACAGAGAGAAGAGAGTTGGAAAAGTTAAAGATGCTTTACTAATGCTACTAATAAGAAAAGAGAAAATAATACAAAATATACAAAACCAGTCTTGTAAGTCTCAGCAACTGCAGAGCCAGCACCCAAAGTCCTGGATTAGACTCTGTAGCCAACCGGAGCTGGATTCAGTCTCTCACTAGGCCTCCATTCACAGGGACGACCAGCAAGGTCCTCTCCTAATGTCAGCCATGAGGAAAAAAGGGAAAAAAGAGGGCCGAGATCCTCGTGATCTCCCACTTTTATATGAAGTATTCACGTGAATGAAATGTTATACACCATTGGTCAGTCTCTCGGTCATCAGTTTCTCGTTGCCCCTCTCGCGAGATGTCCATCCGTGCTTATCAATAAGTTTGCATTCCATTGCTAGGTTTAACCAAAACATGTGTTGGGTTCTCCACGAAAATGCAGCTAACATGAAGGCTTTAGCTGACAGGCAAATTCACTAAAAGAGAAACTTGTTTTTAACAAAACCAGGACGTTCCACCCCTTATAATATGACATTCACTGAATACTTAAACCTTAGCAATACAATCTATCAATACAATCTAATTAATCACTACTACTATAAATATATATATGCATATGTACATATGTACATATATACACAGGAGTAATTAATCAGTGGACCATCCTTTGAAAAGTTCATTAAGTTCATTTTGTCACAACAGTCTCCCAGGGCAGGAAAAATGGTACAAGTGCATCTCATGACCACTGTTTGTGGGTTAAGGACACCAACTTCGAAGAAGGTGTCGGGCGCCACTCGAAGAAGCTAGCTCTAGTTTCATCACCATTGCCTTGATCTGAAAGACACTTATTAAACATTGTTAGTGCGGCAAATCACATCATACAGTTCAGCATTGCATATTTTCACCTAAAATCAAATCCCCTTGAGGTACACACCGAATTTCTCCATCCTTAAGCATCACCCACCAGGTGCTGCCAGGTCCCTGGGCAAAAACTAATCCCACGAATAGGTTTGCCTTTGCCTGAGGCAGGAGTAACCCAGACTGCCTTTCCTAACATATTTTTCATGTGTACTACAGGGACTTTATCTCCTTCTACAGTCCGTAGAATTTCTGATTGGGCAGGCCCGGCTCGATTGGTTGATCCCCTAGTGTTGACCAACCAAGTGGCTTTTGCTAAATGTGAATCCCAGTTTTTAAAGGTTCCACCACCAAGTGCCTTTAGTGCAGTTTTTAACAAACCATTGTACCTTTCAATTTTCCCAGAGGCTGGTGCATGATATGGAATATGATATACCCACTCAATACCATGTTCTTTGGCCCAATTGTCTATAATACTGTTTTTGAAATGAGTACCACTGTCTGATTCAATTCTTTCTGGCGTACCGTGCCACCAAAGGACTTGCTTCTCAAGGCCCAAGATAGTATTTCAGGCTGTAGCATGAGGTACGGCATATGTTTCCAACCATCCAGGAGGAGTTAGAATCCTATGTTCGGTCGGGAGATTATGATCTGGTGGTGGGACAGTTCACATGACTGGAATGTGGTCATGGATGGCTATGGCCTTTTCAGGAAAGACAGGCCAGCCAGGCGTGGTGGTGGAGTTGCTCTCTATGTGAGAGAGCAACTGGAATGTACTAAATTCTGCCCAGGAGCGGATGAGGAACAAGTTGAGAGTGTATGGGTCAGGATCAAGGGACAAGCTGGCAGGGGTGATACGGTTGTAGGTGTCTATTACAGGCCACCAGATCAGACTGAGGAAGTTGATGAGGCCTTCTATGCGTAGCTGAGAGTGGCCTCACAGTCACAGGCCCTGGTTGTTGTGGGTGATTTTAACTTCCCTGATGTTTGCTGGAAGGACCATTCAGCCAGCCAGCCACAGTCCAGGAGGCTCCTCCAGTGCATTGATGATAACTTCCTCATGCAGATGGTGGAGGAGCCGACTAGGAGAGGTGCACTGCTGGATCTCATCCTCACTAACAAAGAGGGTCTGGTCGAAGCAGTAAAGGTTGAGGGCTGCCTGGGTTGCAGTGACCACGAGATGGTGGAGTTCAGCATCTCGTGTGGCAGGAACAGAATAGCAAGTAGAATTGCAGCCCTGGACTTTGGCAGGGCTAATTTCGGCCTTTTCAAGCAATTGCTGGGGGAAATCCCATGGGTAAGACTGCTTGAAGGAAAAGGGGCCCAAGAGAGCTGGATTGCATTCAGAGATTGCTTCTTCCATGCTCAGGATCAGAGCATCCCCACACGTAGGAAGTCGAGGAAGGGAACCAGAAGGCCTGCGTGGTTGAATAGGGATCTGTTGGGTATGCTCAAGCAGAAGAGGCGAGTTTACAGGTCATGGAAGCAGGGACTGGTCACTTGGGAGGAATATAAGGCTGCTGTTAGAGGATGTAGGAAGGCAGCTAGGGTAGCCAAGGCCTCCTTAGAATTACAGCTGGTGAGAGGGGTCAAGGACAGCAAGAAGAACTTTTTCAAATACATAGCAGATAAAACTAATACCAGAGGCAATGTAGGCCCACTGATGAATGAGGTGGGTGCCCTGGTGGCAGAAGACACAGAGAAGGCAGAATTGCTGAATGCCTTCTTTGTCTCTGTCTACTCCGCTGGAGGCTGTCCTGGGGAACCCTGTACCCCTGAGACCCCGGATGAAGCCAGGTTAATGGAGGAGTTTGCTTTAGTCGATGACGACTGGGTTAGGGAACAATTAAATAGTCTGGACATCCATAAATCCATGGGTCCAGATGGGATGCATCTGCAGGTGCTGAGGGAGCTGGCTGAAGTCATTGCTAGACCGCTCTTCATCATTTTTGCCAAGTCTTGGGAAACGGGAGAGGTGCCCGAGGATTGGAGGAAAGCAAATGTCACTCCAGTCTTCAAAAAGGGCAAGAAGGAGGACCCGGGTAATTATAGACCGGTCAGCCTCACCTCTGTCCCTGGGAAAGTAATGGAACAGCTTATCCTTGGTGTCATCTCGAGGCATATCAGGGATAAGAGGGTCATTAGGGGCAGTCAGCATGGCTTTACCAAGGGGAAGTCATGCTGGACCAACCTCATAGCCTTTTATGAGAATGTAACAAGGTGGATGGATGATGGCAGACCAGTGGATGTGGTCTACCTAGACTTCAGTAAAGCCTTTGACACAGTCCCTCACAGCATCCTCACAGCTAAATTGAGGAGGTGTGGTCTAGACAATAGAGTAGTGAGGTGGGTTGCAAACTGGCTTAAAGAGAGAAGCCAGAGAGTGGTGGTCAATGGTGCGGAGTCCAGTTGGAGGCCAGTATCTAGTGGAGTGCCTCAGGGGTCAGTACTGGGGCCAATATTATTCAATATATTCATTAACGATTTGGACGAGGGAATTGAGTGTACTATCAGCAAGTTTGCTGATGACACTAAGCTGGGAGGAGTGACTGACACGCCAGAAGGCTGTGCTGCCATCCAGCGGGACCTGGACAGGCTGGAGAGTTGGGCAGGCGATAACCTGATGGAATTTAACAAGGGAAAGTGTAGAGTCCTGCATCTGGGCAGAAACAACCCCAGGTTCCAGTATAGGTTGGGGAATGACCTATTAGAGAGTAGTGTAGGGGAAAGGGACCTGGGGGTCCTGGTGGACAACAGGATGACCATGAGCCAGCACTGTGCCCTTGTGGCCAGGAAGTCTAATGGCATCCTTGGGTGTATTACAAGGGGGGTGGTCAGTAGATCGAGAGAGGTCCTCCTTCCCCTCTACTCCGCCCTGGTGAGACCCCATCTGGAATATTGTGTCCAGTTCTGGGCCCCTCAGTTCACGAAGGACAGGGAACTGCTGGAGAGGGTCCAGCGTAGGGCAACAAAGATGATTAAGGGAGTGGAGCACCTCCCTTATGAAGAAAGGCTGAGGGAGCTGGGGCTCTTTAGTTTGGAGAAGAGGAGACTGAGGGGTGACCTTATTAATGTTTATAAATATATAAAGGGTGAGTGCCACGAGGATGGAGTCAGGCTCTTCTCAGCGGCAAACAATGATAGGACAAGGGGCAATGGGATCAAGCTGGAACACAAGAGGTTCCACTTAAATTTGAGAAGGAACTTCTTCTCAGTGAGGGTAACAGAGCACTGGAACAGGCTACCCAGGGAGGTTGTAGAGTCTCCTTCACTGGAGACATTCAAAGCCCGCCTGGACACATTCCTGTGCGACCTCACCTAGGCGTTCCTGCTCCAGCAGGGGGATTGGACTGGATGATCTTTTGAGGTCCCTTCCAATCCCAAACATACTGTGATAACGCTTACCTTGACGTGTTTGTGGAAGTGTAATATAATCAATCTGCCAAGCTTCTCCATACTTATACTTTAACCATCGCCCCCCATACCATACAGGTTTTAACCGTTTTGTTTGTTTGATTTCGGTGCAAGGTCTTAAAAAATGACATCATGTGAGTGGCCATGAGCACTAGAATTATTTTAATTCTGTTATATATGGATCTGTTTCCAAAGTCTGGGCCCAAATTACCAGCCTGTGAAATTCACAAGCAAAAGTTCCTTTTTAACTGAATAGAGTGGGAATGACTTCTGTGTAACACAACCTTCAAAATCAGCTTTTTTTCAGATAATTTTCTTTTTGTCTGGAGGAGTTAGTCCATTGGCCATAAAAGAATTTGGATTATAGATAGTGGATTGCAAATCAACCACACACAAGTGCTTGGCTATAAGTTGAGATCAAGACAGACTTTTTCTTCCTGACGATGATATTCCTTTGTTTGTGAATGCATAGTATTTACAAGAGGATTACAGAATGTTTAAGAGAGACGCATAGTTATGTTCATTCTCTTAACCCCTCACCACATATTGAAATATTTAAAAGGTTTACCAGAAATTTAAGAATGAGGTTATATGGCTTCCATATCATCACGTTACTTGAAATAGTATTGTCTGCACTGCTATGTGACTGTTGTGACAGTTATGTTTACACAAATATTATAACTAACAGACCAGTTTTTCTGTGTAAGATTCCTACGTGATATGATTTTCTAGAATTTGGAATAATTATGCTTTTTTTTTTTTTTTTTTTTTGAGGAATTCAATAGAAATATAAACAACATGCCTTAGATTACTGACACCTGAACTTGGGAAATCTGTCTACAGTTGAGGGTAGGGAACTAAATAAATCAGGGTCCTTTTTCAAAATTTGTAATTGGGGTAATGATAATACTGCAGCCCATGGGGAGGAAGAGTGAACTGGGGAGACATGAAGAATTAAATTTCTAAAAAAAGTTACAGAAAGTAAAATCAAACTTTATAAAGATTATGTTATTCCCTTCTCCCTCATCCTAATCAATAACTATTGATACAGTTGAGAAAAGATGCTTAAGAGCCTTGTTTGTGACTGCTACTTAGGAAACTCATAAATTAAAAAATAAATTGTAGCAAGGTATGTCTTCCTCCTTTAAACAATGGAGCAAATTGTATACTTCGAAGCACACCTGACTCTCTAAAACATACTGGGGATCTTTCAACAGCAATTAGAGTGCATGCTGCGTATGTATGCTTCATGTGAATGATGCTCAAGAAAGGAAGAGTTAATGGGAACACTGATTTTCATCTATTCTTTTATGGTAAAGAAGCAGTAGTCTTTTAAAACCTTCTGGAAATACAGTAATTCAATCTTTCAAGGGACTCTGGGTGATTTTAGTTCAGGTTTCTAAGAGCTTCCTGATCTGTTCAATCAGCTGCCCTTTGTAAAGCACTATGAAAATGCAAAACATGATACAAATGCCATATGTCATAACTAGTAACCCACTGGTTTACTTTTATGTGTACATTGAGTATTTTGGACAGGAAATACAGAGAAAGAAGATATGTGTACTTTGGAAGAGAATATGACGAAATGACTTGTTCAGAAGACTCCTTAAAGGCAGCCATAAAGGAACCACTTTATCTTAGAACAAAAGCATGGTGACTTCTGAATATTACATCACCAAATGAGGAACCCACAAGCAAGACATAATTTTTACTGTAAGTACTACTACTATAGACAATTAATTTAGTTAAACGTTAAGCTTTTTAATCTGTTTCCATAACATGAGATGGTGGACTAGAATGTTGAATTAGATTAATTGATAAATAATTAAATCAGAAAAAAACCTAGATGACATACATGTCTGTTCTAAATAAAGGTGTCTTAATTAATGATCTTTCTATTGAAATGTTGATTTTGTAGTAAGATCTGTTTAGAAAGCACACTTGTGTACATATTGAAGTTCTGCTGTATCTGAATGGCATAATTTAGGCAAATTGTGTCAGTTATTCAGTATGGTTTGTTGTGGTTGAGATGGACAAACGACATAGACCAAGTTCTTCCAGGATGAAAGTAGTAGATGCCATTTATTGCCACAAGTGCATTTTTATACAGTTTTACCAATTCAGGTGTCTCTTCACTGTTGGTTACAAGTTACAGCAGTAACATCTCATTGGCTAATTTTGCTGTCATCAATGTTACTCTTCTACTCCCTTCTCTCTCACGGGTACATACTTAACAACTCCGGATACTCCTTTACTTCCATCTTTCTCACGGGTAGGTCTTCGTATCTTCAAGGCTAGTTTCTGTTCCCATGCCCCCCGTCAGAGAATCCATGGACCCACTGTAGTTCCCCACAATTCCCCCTTTTTGTTTTTGTGCTAAAAAAATTGCCTTCATTGTCCGCTGCAGGGCCCTTTGCAGCAGAGAAATCATGCATGGCAACATTAGTAACACAACCACAACAATCATCAAAACAATCATTCCTGTTTTCACTACCAATAACAGCAACCCTGAAAGCCCCCAGCCACTTAAACAATTTATTCAACAAGTCCCATCAAAATCTTCACACCCATGTTCTTGAGCTAACAGCAAAAATCTATTGTGGCTCTATTCTGCAGTGTAGCATGTCTTGCAGAATCTACATCTAACAAAAGTCCACTTAAAGACTTAGAAGTTCTGTTAGTTTGCTTAACTAGCCAGCATCCTAATTTTTCTAAAATATTTAAAGCTTCAGCTGTGCCAACACCAGATACAAGAGGTCCTAAAACTCTTAACCCTGATGCCCAAAAATCTACATTATCATCACATTTTGAATCATATACATGCAAAAAGTGTTTTTCCCATCTTTCTCTTCTGTGATCTATTATCATAGATACATTGGGCATTAAGAGAGTTAATTGTCCCAAAATACACAGTCCTCCAACAGCATTAGAAGGAATTCCTGGCCAGGCTCTATCTCCACAGATCCAGAATATACCATACAGGAGGTTTTGGGGTCACTCTCCCACATTATCAACGACACCCCTTGGATTCTTCTGCGAGACATTACACCATCAAGTTTTATTTCTATAGTCACCAAGGGTAGCATAAAAATTTTGCAGTTTTATCCATTTATGTTCTTGTATATTGTTCTGACACTTTCCACAAACCAGCTGGATACGAGCATCCATGGGCATAGATGCCAGCAATTCCAGTTCCAGTGGTTCAATATCTGCTTCCAGGAGGCAATTAATCCAAAGTGCCATGTTGGTATTATTACAGTTCATTGCAATGCCTTTGCACCGACCACTATTTTGAAACAGTCGTGTGATGCTGCGGTAGTCATCAAAGAAGATGCCAACCAAGCATGTGTGGAACAGGTTTTCCAGAGATGCCATAGCTAGGCATATGGAGTCCTGGTCAGTCATGTTGGCTAAAGTAATCCACTTCTTAGTCTTTGCCTGTGCAGGCATCCATAACGCGGCAGCTGCAGCAGTCATTGTCAGGAAGATAACACAGGTTTCACATTTCATGCCGGCAACCACTGTGGCCCTTGATCTGTAAAGACACAAACATAGCCTCTCTCCCAGGTTATCAATTGATGTGGCCTTTTCCATTGACCATTAGCTAGTGATTTGACCATAACTAATGTAGGTTCTTTCTGATTTAGCATCTTTTTGGGTCATACTTGCAAAGTGTTTCATCACAGGGTAAATTTGGGCTGCACCACTTAGATATAAGTGATTCATCATATACAATGCTTTTGACAATTGGTTTTGTGGTATTTTCCCTACTTCTCCCCCTTTTTTGTTTTAAAAAAAGAAAAAGCAAAAACAAAGAACCAGTTCAGAATCAGATACGTGCGTTGGACCTTGACTATGTAGTCAGAATCACAAATCAAATTTAGAGGTTCCTCCTTAAAAAGCACTAAGTAATGTAAAGCTGCGTCAAGTTCTGCTAATTGGGTTGAACCTTCAATAATTTTTACAGAATGATGCCAATTGTTATCTTCATGCCAGACCACTACAGCTTTATGAGACTTCTCAGAACCATCAACAAAAACTGTGCAAGTATGTAGGATCAGACCAGATACATGTATGGTCTCTGACCTGATGTTAAAGACTTGCAGATTCTGCAGCAATTTACATTTTACATTTATGCATGCCAAAAGCTGTGTTGTTAAGAAAATCAGCTAGTGCAATTTACAAAAACATAGATTGCAAATAAAAAAAATCAAAATTAAATTTCACAAATGGTACATGTATGACAAAAGGATCATGGCCTATTGAGACTTAAATTCATTCCCTGCTTTTCTTGATCTGAGTAACAATCGGTATACCAGTCTGTTAGCAATCTCATCATACTGTCCCACAATAGCCACAGGTTTTTTCTATGTTGTAGCTATAAACAGATGAATCTGCAAGTCCAATCGAATGCAGTCAGCCTGTAAGGTTGTCATAAATTTATTCCTCAAAATCTCTAAGTCCATTTTGGTTGTCATATTTATTGGATATTGTTTTGCCTTACCGGATCGAAGTCCTGTTTCGGTTCTATCAGTGTAGTGTTTGCTTTATCGAGACATTGGCTGTTCATACTAGTGGAAATACAGCATTCAAAATTTCCTTGGAGATTTCTCGCTTGAAGCAAGCAGATCTGCACCATCCAAGCAGATTCTTGTAGGCCATGCAACTAAACAGAATTCTCAGAAAACGTTTTTTGAGCTTACAATTTACTTAACAAATCTTGACCCAAGAGAAGTATAGGGTTTTCTGGCAAATACAAGAATTCACGTATTAAAACTTTGTTGCAAATTTGTCATTCCGTTAGTCTCAAAAAACAGCCTTTCTTTCATTCTCTCCCATGACCTCAAAAACTAGCACGGTGAATTTACTAAGAAGTCTCTTACAACCAGTTACAACAGAATGAGTCTATTAAAAAAAATTTTTTTTTTTTTTTTTGTTTAATTTCCCAGCTTCATTAGAACTATGGATCCACTTTGATGCCTTTCATTTTCACCCTCACACTCCTTCATGTAGTATTACAGTTCTCTAGCAGTAACACTGCTTGGGGGAGGGGCGTGGGGTGGGGAATAAAACCTCCCTCTCGCCCCCACCTGAGATGGCAAGACATCCAGCCCAGCATGAAAACAATCAGTTCAAACTCCACATCAAACCAACCTGGCTCCACTCCACACCCAAATTAGTACCAGTCTGACCCAGAGAAGCACTGAGCACTCTGACCCCCCAAAGCTGACCACTGTGAAAAGACTGACCTCAGCAAGGAGGTAAAATGATGAGCTCTTTTCCCAGATGTGCCAAAACCTAGGAAACAAGACTGAAGCAGAAAGAAACAGCACCAACAACCCCTGATTCAAAGCCGAGAAGCAACGCAGTGCCACAAGGATGTATGGCAACACTTCAGGAAAAAAAAGACAGAGTGGGGGGAATAAAGCCCCCCTTTCTCTACTTAGCAGTTGGCAAACAGGTTTTTCCTTTCCTTTTCTTTTCTCTTTCTTTCTTTCTTTCTTTCTTTCTTTCTTTCTTTCTCTCTTTCTCTCTTTCTCTCTTTCTCTCTTTCTCTCTTTCTCTCTTTCTCTCTTTCTCTCTCTCTCTCTTTCTCTCTTTCTCTCTTTCTCTCTCTCTCTCTTTCTCTCTCTCTCTCTCTCTTTCTCTCTCTCTCTTTCTCTCTCTCTCTTTCTCTCTCTCTCTCTCTTTCTCTCTTTCTCTCTTTCTCTCTTTCTCTCTTTCTCTCTTTCTTTCTCTCTTTCTTTCTCTCTTTTCCTTCTCTCTCTCTCCCCCTTCCTTCCTTCCTTCCTTCCTTCCTTCCTTCCTTCCTTCCTTCCTTCCTTCCTTCCTTCCTTCCTTCCTTCCTTCCTTCCTCCCTTTCTCCCTTCCTCCCTCCCTCCCTTCCTCCCTCCCTTCCTCCCTCCCTTCCTCCCTCCCTTCCTCCCTCCCTCCCTTCCTCCCTCCCTTCCTCCCTTCCTCCCTTCCTCCCTTCCTCCCTTCCTCCCTTCCTCCCTCCCTTCCTCCCTCCCTTCCTCCCTCCCTTCCTCCCTTCCTCTCTTCCTCCCTCCCTCCCTCCCTCCCTCCCTCCCTCCCTCCCTTCCTTCCTCCCTTCCTCCCTCCCTCCCTTCCTTCCTCCCTTCCTCCCTCCCTCCCTCCCTTCCTTCCTTCCTTCCTTCCTTCCTTCCTTCCTTCCTTCCTTCCTTCCTCCCTTCCTTCCTTCCTCCCTTCCTTCCTTCCTCCCTTCCTTCCTCCCTTCCTTCCTCCCTTCCTTCCTCCCTTCCTCCCTTCCTTCCTCCCTCCCTTCCTCCCTCCCTCCCTTCCTCCCTCCCTCCCTCCCTTCCTTCCTTCCTTCCTTCCTTCCTTCCTTCCTTCCTTCCTTCCTTCCTTCCTTTCCTTTCCTTTCCTTTCCTTTCCTTTCCTTTCCTTTCCTTTCCTTTCCTTTCCTTTCCTTTCCTTTCCTTTCCTTTCCTTTCCTTTCCTTTCCTTTTTTTTTCTTTCTCTTCTTGCTGCAGTTCAGATATAGCCAAGGCCACGCAGATGGCGTAATCACTGGTAGGAAGTGGGAGGCTCTGGCAAACTCCTCGGTTACCATGAGCTGAGTTTATCTTGCAGCTTGACACAGGCCTGAAATTATATTCACACTTTACAACACATTTGTTTTTCCATTTCATTCCAACCATAATACACTTTATATGCAATTCCAAGTAGCTCAGCAATAGTTACATTCCTTAGCTCCATTTACCTTTTGCAATTTACAGATGTCAAAAACCAGCATATTAAACATCAATCCATTATTCAATTTTCCTAGATCCAAACCAGTTCATATTCTAGCAGCTTTTAAATACAACCTCATACAATACCAAGTTCACATCCATCGTAGCATTTAGGGCTTGTTTTGTTTCTGTTTTTTCTTTTTCTTGTTTTTCTTTTTATTTTTTCTTTTTTTTTTTTCTTTTTTAAATCTAGACCAGAGAAGCCACCCCTCTCTGCTGTCTCTGTGTGTTCCTGTTGCTCTTTTAATCCTCTCAAAGTCTCTAGCAACAAGTGCCATGTTGTTAACAGTTCAGTTGTTTCTTTGGATCTTTCAGTAGTGCTTTGCCCCATAGTAACATAGTCCTTCGTAAAGTCAATTCCAGAAGGCTACTACCCTGCTTCTTCAAAAGCAACTTCCATATAGATAATATAATACCCTCTTCTTTAGATAAGTTCCACCCCCGCTCGTCCTGTTCCCGGTAGCTCACCAGCTCTTGACGTGGTGTCTTTTCAAGGATCCAGATCTTCGGCAGCTCCCCCCTGCTGCTCTATCAGCTGTACTACAGCTCGTCTTTGGCTGTCACAGCTTCACTGCTGTCTCTTCTTCATGCGAGATCCTTCTTCATACAGGATCACGTTGGGGTCACCGTATGCCGTGACTGAGACAGACAAATGACATAGACTAAGTTCTTCCAGGATGAAAGTAGTAGATGCCATTTATTGCCACAAGTGCATTTCTACACAGTTTTACCAATTCATGTGTCTCTTCACTGTTGGTTACAAGTTATAGCCGTAACATCTCATTGACTAATTTTGCTATCATCAATGTTACTCTTCTACTCCCTTCTCTCTCACAGGTACATCCTTAACAACTCCGGATACTCCTTTACTCCCATCTTTCTCACGGGTAGGCTTTCGTATCTTCAAGGCTAATTTCTGTTCCCATGCCCTCTGTCAGGGAATCCACGGACCCACCGTAGTCCCCCACAATGGTTATTTGGGAAGTTGGAGATGTCCTTAACTTTGCACTGATCACAGTTATGACTTAAGTACTGTGTATATTTATTTACATATAACAACATGGTGATTAATTTGGAACGCGGAAGTTAAGAATTTGTGGAAAAGATTGATCTTTACCCCAAGAACTGATTTAAAACAGTATTTCATTTAAACATATTAGTGTGAGTAGTCCCTACTGCAGTCAGATATTGGAGGTCCTTGTGTTTTTATTTGGGAATTAGCAGCAGGTTGTGGCTCAAAAGTTTTCATAGGCCCTGAGGAAAACCCTAGACAAAATCTGAGAGAGAAAAAAGTAATGCTTTAGTACTTATACTGCATGAAAGAGGAAAATCTGTTCGCAGATCTCTGTCAGACTACAGACTCGCAGTGTAGGTTTCTGTGTGAGAGACGAGTCTTCAGAGGCACCACAAAAGGAGTGGTTCTGGGTTTAGAATTTTTTTTTTTTTCCCTATTCAAAACTAATTTAGAAAAAGTCTACTTCCTTCCAATGTGATGTAGGAGTGTTTTTGTCCGTGAGCAGGAATTTTCTCCTTCTGCTTGGTTGTCTGTAGTCCTCACAGAGCATAAGGGTTAACATAATCTTGAGTAATTGTGTTGGACTGGGGATAAACAATTTACAACCTTCACAATGGAAGCTTTAGTGCCAAGTAACAGAACTTTATTCTTTGATGCAGTTCTGTGATTTACAGAGTTATGTGACTCAACTGGATCACTGTCTACTGTTCAACATTTCTGCCCAGCAGTGTGCCCAGGTGGCCCAAGAGGCCAACAGCATCCTGGCTTGTATCAGGAATAGTGTGGCCAGCAGGACTAGGGCAGTGATTAGCCGCATGTACTCAGCACTGGTGAGGCCCCACCTTGAATCCTGTGTTCAGTTTTGGTCCCCTCATCATAAGAAAGACATTGAAATACTAGAGAGAGTACAGAGGAGGCGACGAGGTTGGTGAGGGGTCTGGAGCACAAGTGTGATGAGGAGCGGCTGAGGGAACTGGGGCTAATTCGCCTGAAGAAAAGGAGGCTGAGCGGAGGCCTTATCGCTGTCTACAACTACCTGAAGGGAGGTTATAGCATGGAGGGTGTTGGTCTCTTCTCCCAAGTAGCACGTGATAGGACAAGCGGAAATGGCCTCAAGTTGCGCCAGAGGATGTTTAGATCGGATATTAGGAAAAAATCATTCACAAAAAAGGTTGTCAGGCATTGGAACAGGCTGCCCAGGAAAGTGGTGGAGTCACCATCCCTGGAGGTATTTAAAAGGCATTTAGACAAGGTTCTTAGGGACATGGTTTAGCGCTGGAGTTAGGTTATGTTTGGACTTGATGATCTTGAGGGTCTCTTCCAACCAAAATGATTCTATGATTCTATGAAAGTGAACTAGAATTTATCTTTCTTTTAAATGCTTAATTATGCTGAAATGATGCCTTCCAAAATACTTCACCCTTTTTATTGAAGGACCACTTTTCTTTGAATTAGTTGAATGCTTTATCATATACTTCTTTTACTGCTTTAAGGTGTGTACTATGGATGTGAATGTTAAAGCTGGAATTACTGATAAAAAAGCCCAGCCAATGGTAATTATTCCTTGTGTTACTTTCTTTCCTTCTCTAGTCTCTCATGGAACCAGTGATTATGTACTTTTATCTAGAATTAGTTTAATTTCTTTCTGAAGCAATGTCAGAGGCTTTAGATAACCTGTCAACCCTTAGTGTTACAGCTGAAGATTGTCATTTCAAAACTTTAGGAAGCTGATGAGCTCAAGAATTTGGTTTTAAATATTGAAAACAAACACCATCACCACCAATAACTTATTTTCTGCCAATTTTTATCCTGTGGTTCTAAAGAGTATGGAAAACTGCTGAGGTAAGTTATGCAGAGGTACCAAGGATGCTGTAGCACCCAAGGGCAGCTATTCCGTAGCCTGCAGCACCACTACAAAGTCATGACAAATGAAGAATACATTTGCAAAGCCTAAAGGAGACCTCAGGCAGGCTGAACGTGATTACACAACTAGAATTTAAGTAAGGTGTCAGGACTACCTGGGAAGGAAAGTGTTGCTTGCTGTTAGTAAGGTGCCAGGCAGGAAATGTTTTTAGATTATTTACTACATAAAGTAACCTACAGTGCAGTCATAATTTCAAATGATAGAATACTAAAGAGAAAAATGTACAGTGTCAGTAATTTTCAGCCTAGTAATGAGGCATAATGGTACAGAGCCATCATGCTATATTATGCAATTTGCATTTTATAGAATGTATATAACTTCAGCTATTTGCTGTCTGTTGGGTAAAATTGCACCAACTTAATATTTAAAAACAAAAAATACTTTTCAAGAGAAAACACAAGGAATTATCAACTCTATCCTCTCTGAAATGTAAGTTTCATATAGGGGCTTGGATTAGTAGAACACAATCCTTTTCTTTGTCTATCCGTGACATTAAATCTGAAGGGTACGTTAGAATGCATCTCAAAAGAGAGTCTGTGCATCACATATAAGAGGAAGTTGGAGTTAAATATTAACCATGGACTTTAGTACAAAACCTTTTCATATGAAAAACAAAACATAATGCAAATAAGCCAACAAGATCAGATTTTATTTGCTTTGAAGGTTGTGTGCAATGGACATTTATTCTGTACATCTTTAGGGTTATTGATGCTCTTTCAGTATTTGCAATATAGGTGTTGCCAGAAAAGCCATAATCTAAAACAAGAAAGGTGCCTTAAGAGCAGAAATAAGGAAAAATTATAAATAGCTTTATACCACAAACAGCACTTCAACTTTTTTCTCTGAGGATACTGGGAGAAGCTAAGGTGAAAGTCTGTTAAGAGAATAGAAAAGAGAAAATATTTCTGGTATTTCTAAATGTCTTAGAAATAGGTATTATCTTTGAAAGCAAAGGAGAAAAAGTAAAAGGCTGTCCCAGAACTGGCATTTATTGTTTGACTAGCTGTTCGTTTTCCAAATATTTTTGGTATATCCTAGGTCATGCTCCATCCAAATGGATGAGGTTTTATTCTTGCAGCCTCTGTTCCATTATTCCATTGGTCTTCAGATTTTAAGTTTGAAAGTATATCAAGTGCAGGAACAGGGGAGAGCTGAAAATTGTCTGCGAGAAGATAATGAGATAGATTTTGAAAAAGGTAGAGCAAAAAGATGGAAATGAATTCCTAATAACTGTAAAGTATGAAGTAAAGAATGTAAGCAGTTCTGACAAAGTAGGTTTGAGAAGTTGAGAGGCACCATGTTGAGATTAAGTAGAATTTTTGTACATTTATTTTAATTTGATTGAGTGGCTTACATAAAATAGATGGTGGTTTAATTTTCTCATATATATAGCCACTTCCCATCTTAATTAATCTGTAATGAAAAGAGAGGATTTGCTTCCTACATCCACTTCTGGAAGAGAAAGGAACTACTGCATGCTGCCAGGAAAATTCATATAACATTCCACATGGTATAATGCTGAGATCTTCAATAAGATGCGGTAAACCACAAAATAAGATGAAAACAAATACCTTTTTGGCCTCCTTCCACTGTTTTATTTATTACATCCTTCTTTATTTTTGACTGGTGAAAAGGAAAAAAATGCATGATTTAAAGTAGTCATGACCACTTTTTTTGTCATTTTATGTTTTGAAACAATACTTACTACCTGAAACATTATAGGAAATGCATTGAGTTGTCCATGCATGATTTTTGAGTTACTCAAAGACAGCACATCTTTCTAAAGGGTGGTCAGAGTGGGCTGGGAGAGGGATGATTTTATTCATGCAGTGTTTTTTGTAAAGATAACATGCAGGTTAACAGTGAAATGTAATATATTATAGTCCAGGATTCCACTGTGATCTTGCACAAGTTTGCTGGGTTTTTCTTCTACCTCCTCTTTCACATGCCCAGGATTTTAGTCTAAAAATCTAAAAATTCCTTTCCCAACTGTTCTGTCTGCATGCTATGCCTAAACAAACACTTAAAATTTGGGCAGGTTCAGGTTCCTGTAGATGCAAACAAACCAAAATGTTTGGGCAAAAGAATCCAATGTGATTTATCTGAATAAGCACTGAGTAAAAGTAGCCGTGACTTTGAGTTTTGGCCTCCTGAAGCCTTGCTGCAACAGCACTCTACTAAGACAAAATCAGTGTCAAAAGTTGCAGAACATCAGCATATCTTCAGTGTTCAGCTTCTGTTCCTCGTCTTTTGGAAGGAGGTTTAGCTCAGCTTGCTTTGGTCACTATCTATTCTTTGAAATAGTATGACTAGCACTTAGTGCATTAAGCAGATGTTATATTCTCTGTCAATTACTGGAACTGTGATAGGTGAAATGCTGCTCTGCAGCTGTGCAAGGATACGGTATCCGAGCTAGTATTTCTAGTGGTAGGACAACGGGAAGATGAGTGATGGAGAGCCAGCGGTGACGAGGCTGTGACAGGTAGTCCTCAGCCTGTGTAGACTGGAGAAGAAGAGAGAAGAACTGAGTGCTAATCCAGGCATGAGAGACCCCGTTGTCAGAAAAGGTGTGCCTGGTGACAGGGCTTTCTGCAGAGAGCTTTTTAACTGTCATCTCCATCAAACTAGACCAAACCAACCTCCATACAGCTTTGCAGCTTTCCATCCCTGCATGCTTCAAAGAATTTAAGTCTTTTCTGCGCTTAGACTAAAGCAACCCCACTTCAGTAAAATAAAAGAGACAATTGTGACAGATGAAGTTCTAGATTGTTACTTAAACCTTTTGCTGAAATGTCGACAATTTACAGTGCAGCATTAACAGTGAAATTTTTTTTGTTCTTAAACTTCAGTAGAATTAGCTCTCCAAATGGAAGACTATGTCTTTAAATTCTTGAAACAAACAAACCCCTTGCACTACAGGGACACCTAACTAATAATTTTTTTTTTTTTTTTTAAAGGCTCATGTGTTCTGTGTTATGAAACACTGAAAGAGATTTTCAAAACTGTTCTCTAAAATATGCTTTACACACATTCTGCAAGAATCTGCATGCTCGGATCTATAAAGACATGCTGTTTCTAGCCATAAAAGCAGAATTCCTTTGCCAGTCCATAATGTTTTAAGCAGAAATCCATTTTAACTACTTCATTTATTTTGGAAAAATATTAAGTTAAAAAGAAAACTCGGGACACATGAACCCAAGTGAAACAACAAAAACAGTAAATTGCCAACTAGTGAGCTTGCAGCATCAAATTTTGCAAAGTTCTAGTTAAAAAAGGATAAAGAGAATCAGAATGTTTTTTGAAAAATATTTTAGATATTGCTCCACAATATCTAAAATGTTTTAACTAGTGCCTAAGTTAAAATGAAGACATCTTCTCCTCTACCTAGTGTGCGCATAGTAAATATCAACCTAGATGGAGTGCTTCTTTATTTCTTAAATTGAAGCTAAAACTTCAGGGCTTCATTATTTTCCTGGATGAATAGTCCTCTGGTAGCAGGTAAATTTACATGTGTCCAGTGGCCACGAAGTAGCACTTCCAGGCAGTCTTCTAGTTTTAACTTTGGAGCCACGCCTTTGATTCTGGCTTATGAAACAGATTTACAAACAAGCGACAACAACAAAAGTCTACTTCAAAAGTCTCTTTCCAGCAAACAAGAAACTGTGCTCTGGAAATGCGTTGTTCATGTGGGGTTTATGGCAGTAAAGTGATCATCATCAAAAACTCCAAGTTTGATTTTTGGGTCAAATTAAAGGCTACTGCCATAATCCAAAGTGTCTTACTTTAGGGGGACTTCAGGGATATCAGTATATCCCATTATTAATTATTTAAACATTAACTTGACCTCTGTTAGATGAAGAATACCTGTTGCTGGTTACATGTAACAGAAAGTCTGTCACTTGTTTATAATTTTGAATCTGCATATAAAACAATGCAAAAGCCTAAAATATATCCTAGTATCTCTTTGGATCTCAGTTATTTTTTTTTTTTTTGTCTTAGTCTTGGACTCCTTACAAGTTAAAATACTCACTTATTTAAACGCTTGATGTCGAAATCAAGTGATTCAAAATACATAAACTTAATTAGGAAACTATTTTATTTACTTTGGGATCAGGATTAAGATCGTAATATAATGCTTTTTACTGAAGATATGTGGCGGGAAGAGAAGCTCAGAGAAGAACAACATTTTTTCCACAAAATGAATTAGTAGTTTTAGGAGTTGTTATACTGGAACAATATATTAGACACAGATAGATCAGCTGGAAAGCAACCTAAGGGAGTTTGAAACCTCACTTTTTCCTGCTACCCAGTAAGTATATAAGTCTCTGTATATAAAATCAGTGGGATTCTATACAGGCAAAGGAATCTGTCCAGAATTGATGGACAATTAGAAGAAACCCTGCCAACCCTGTGTTCTGTGATTCTCTGATTCTAAGCCAAAATATGTTGCTTCTTTCTGTATTTAATATGCACCAAGCCTTGCAACAAAGATGAAAATAAACAATCATTTTGTATGTTTGTACTTAAACTGTTATGTATAGATTATTTAGGAGAAAAATTATTTTGACTTGTTCTCTTCCTCAAAGATTTGAAGCAATATATGATGTATCGTATTATAAACTGAGAGTTTGTTAATACCAGAAAGAAATATCCCTTAACAGTCACTTAAATGGTGGTTGCTGAACTGTTCATTTGAAAACTCGTTGAGCACAGAAATCACAGAATCTCCTTTTTTTATCCCTTATGCCACTGAGAAATGCTTGCTGTTTTGTTGTTCTGTCTTCATTTTCATCATGTTCCAAACCAGAAATGTATCATTGTCTAAAAATATGTTGGTAGGTCTTAGAGAAAGGCAAATGAAAGGTCAAATCTCTGGCAAACTGGTAAAACCACATAACTTAAATTTAAATAGAAACCCCATCATATGACCAGAGATAAATAACTTAGGGGTTGTAATATAATTTATAAAAGAAAGAACGTTATCATTAAGGGTGCCTGGGACTGTAGCACTGATGAATAAGGCAAAATTTCCATTGACTTGCCTTTAGATGTGTTCTGGGTTCTTGTTTGGTTGAATTAAGGGCATTTGTTCGGATTTTCTCTACTACATGTAATACCTCTTTTATTTTTTTGCCACTCTTCACAAAAAACACATGTACAAAACAAACACTCCTCAGTGGGAGACATGCCTACATAACGATTTTATCTTGCTAATATTGCCATTATTCTGTCAAATAGATCTTTCAATTTTCCCACCTACCATTTGCTTTGTATTTGCTAACAAAACAGCTGAAGTGCATTGTGTGTACTTATCTACACACAGGAAAGTTGGTAGAACACTAAAGAAAGTGCTGACACCATGCTCTGTTTTCTCAGAGTTGTAACTTTACCTCCAAAGGACTCATAAGTGGGTGCTCCAGAATCCCTTCAAAGTCTCCTTCTGCCCCCATTCCTTGGTTGATGAGGATAGTTTCAGAGATGTTACCATCACACCAGAAGTGGCAGGAGGGATGCAGAGGCTGTACCAGAGGTGACCTTTGTCACAGGGAAGACAGGAGCCTAGATCACATCCCCACTTACATACACGTGGCCTGAGATGGTGCAGCCTCAACAACTCTGAGAGCTGAATCTTCACCCACTTTTTGGATCCCTCATCAGGGTCTAAGTCAATGAGGCCAGGACAGCTGTTAGCTGAACATGCTGAACCACACATATACCAGAAGAGATGTGTCCTCAGCCCCACTGTTCCTCTCGCATGGAGAAAGCAGAGCCTTGAACACCTGGTTACACTTTGGAATAAGAGACTGTGTTTAACTGTTACAGGGGCAGTGCTGCCCGAACTGCTGCTGTTCGACTCTCCTGTATAAAGGGAGACTGATCAGCAGGGGCCGTGAGCTGGCTGAGCCTGGTGTACGTAGTCTGATCTCTCACATGAATATGCATTTGCTTCAAAAGAAGTCCAGACAGGCAGAACTCAAACATTAGAGATGAGTGCAAGATACTGAAAATCACAGTGAACTTGCATTATATACATTTTTTAAAGTTGTGCTACCTCCAATGTAGCTTTGGCTATTGCAAAAAAGCAAATAGAATACTGAAACTATATCCATGACCAATTCAAGTAGGAAAAGATTTCTGAAGTGTTTTTATTTTTTTTTTTTTTTATATTGTGGTGCTTCAGATGAGACATCGACTAATTTCAAATGTTATTGTAATTATTTTAAGGAATTTTGAAAACCATTGGCCAAGAAGAGTAAAAAAACACAATCGCAGAAATAATCTGGTCTGAGGCTGCAGTAGAAAGATGTATGCTGATGTATATGCAGAAATTTGATGAAAAGTGATAGGCATCATCATACTTATGGTTTAATTTGGAAAACCTATGTAAAGAACAAACTGTAGGAGACTGATAGTAAAATCCTATTAATGTATGAGTCACTGCTATTTGGATTTGATGACCTCTGGAATGCAATTTGCTATGAACAGAACAGTTGCAAGAAAATGGCAGAGAAGGGCCTCAGTGAAGAGCTCCGCTGACATAGCTCAGTCCCAGTGTAGTCAGTATTTCAGAATGTGAGCTGTGCTTTGCCATCTGTCTTCTGGGCCACTATCATCTCTCTTCATGCTCTCAGCAAACACAGAGAGGCGAGACACTCAGAGATGCTGTAACTTCCTTTGTTCTTTGGATGTGCTGCTTGGAGTTGAGTCCTTCTGAAGACTGTGGCAATTGCCACACAATGGGACAGCAGTGGCTTTCTGGTGGTTCTGTGGCTTACTGAGAAATGTCTAGCACTCAACCTGTGCAATAAAAGCCACTGAACACAGGTAGAAAGTAACAGTACTTGTCCTCTTCAAGGTGGGACAGAATTCTTGCCTTTGCCGAAGTGTATGATGGGACCAGACTCTTTTCAGTGGTGCCCAATGATAGGATGAGGGGCAACAGGCAAAGAATAAAACACAGGAGGTTCCATCTGAATATGAGGAGAAATTTCTTCACTTTGAGGGTGCCAGAGCCCTGGAACGGGCTGCACAGAGAGGTTGTGGAGTCTCCTCCTCTGGAGACATTCAAAACCTGCCTGGACACATTCCTGTGCGATCTGCTCTGGGTGAACCTGCTTTAGCAGGTGGGTTGGACTAGAGGATCTCCAGAGGTGCCTTCCAATCCCAACCCTTCTGCGATTCTTTGAAAAGGAAAATTAAGTGTAAAACTCCATTGAATTAAATACTGACACTCAGTGAAACCAGTGTTTCACTGCATATGCTTAACCAGACAGTTTAAATTCATCATTGCCTGGGTGCTGCACCTGGACTGTGTAGCCATTTGCCTGTGTAGCAAATCTTCTGGAGATCTCTTCTTTAGCTGCTTAGGGATGCTGTCAGAGTCTTGGATCTCTTGCTACATAAATGCAATCAGATTTAAAAAAATCCCAAAGAAGCTAATTTATAACCCATGCCTTTTTATGAAGAGTAAGAAAAATTAATTTAATGAACAGGGAATTAGTAGCAATGGTAAGCTTCTGGTATTCCTAAAAAATATGCAAAATATATACAAATTGCATCTGAAAAGCCTATCCTTTATGAATATAAGGAGAAAAAAAATGTTTTAGCATAAATAAAATCCTCAGAGGGAAGAATCGATATGTTACTGACTTTGCAAAATATCTGTGTTTGATCATTTATATCTTTCATTCCATTAATCCTGTAAGGAAGCTGGGATACTTATATTCAAGAATCTACTTCAGGTTTCTGTTCAACTGAGATAAGTATCCAGCAGAAGGGGACACCACTATGAAGAGCTCACCCAGATTGCTTTTTTGTGGTAAAATCAGTAGGATTCTGTACAGGCATCAGAATTCATCCAGAATTGATTGACAAATAGAAGAAACCCTGCCAACCCTATGTTTTAAGCCAAAATTTGTTGCTTCTTTCTTTATTTAACATGGACCAAGCCTTGCACCAAAGCCTTGCACAATGCAATCACGCTCATTACAAGTGCAAAACCATGGAGTAGGGTGGCTTAAAAGATCAAATTGAAAACTGGTGGATATAAAATGTCTCTCAACAGATATGTAATGACAGGAAAGAAAAATGCAACTCTATCCAGGAAATATATTTATCAACAGGCTTTGCAAAAACATTTGGGATTTCTAGTAAACCATGACGAACACTGCAGAAATCTTATTTTTAGCTGTAGGTGCAGAACAGTTTCTTCACAAAAACTCAAGTACATTTAAAGCTATGGGTAGACAGGAGTGTAAGAGGACAGTGATGGCAGAACTGTGGATGCCTCCAGCTGCATGACTTGAGCATGTCCTGTAAAGCAGCCTGTATGACAGATCTTCAGACAGAAAGTCATCAGCTCTTAAGCAGAGGGTCATTCCTGGCACAAGTTGGCAGTCCTCAGAGTTCAGAACAGGGTGGAAGTCTACTGTCTTCTCTACTGAACTCCCAGCCATCCTTTTAAAATTCTCCAACTAGGTAGGCATTTGTCTGGAAACCTCTGTCTTAGCTTCTCCAAAATGTATTCACTGATACATTGGTCACTGTGCACTTTTCCTTTCAAACTAACATTAAAGTGTGCATCAGAGCTCTGCTTCCCATAATCTATGGGAAAAAAGATGGGCTGGGAACTTTGCTTTTACTGAATTTATTCACACGGCATAGTGCCTTAACCATGCATGGCTTTTTATACCTTGTACTCTAGCTATGGGTGTCTATTTGCATCCCATATAGTAATAGGGACATACAACACTCATGAAAGACCAATGCCTCCATCCAGGTTGGTGGCAGACAGAACAAGGCAGCAGGAACACACACTTAGCATAGCGGGGCCAAGGCTGTGTTGCTATTCTTTGCTAGCATGAACTGGAGATGGTGAGAAATATTTTTGAGGTATAATAAAATGTTTTTAATGACAAAAGCCAGTTCTTCAAGAAAAAAACCCTTTGCTCACAGGAAAGCACCAGTCTGACCAAAAGTTCCCATGGGAACCTGCCTTTCAGCTACACAATGGGCACAATAGTGCAACTGCTTGGTACTGCTAGTTAAGGTGTTGGACCAAGAGACTGATACTGCCTCTTGATTCTTTATTCCAGGTGAGGGTCCTGAGCTGCAGTCTAGTTGCTTTTGTGGGGTGTGTGAGGGTATTTTACCCAGTTCTTTAAAAAAAAATACAAAGTTTTAATTTTTATTTTAATTCTCACAGCATGTGGAAGAGGGCATTCAAGTGTGTGGGAAGATCCAGCTTCTGACTGACCTGTGCAAGTCAGTGTACACATGTCACGGTCCATTCGGTGATGGACTTGTGATGGTTCTTTTACCTTGATCTCAAAGTGCAAAATTAAGGCAACCAAAATGCCAGGGGGTTATAATTCAATCAAGCAGTGTTACTTTATTAATTTGCCCATAAAGCGGCATGTGATAGAGAGAGAGAGTAAGAAAAAGAAAAGGGAAAAGAAATGGGGAAAAGTAAAAGTAAACGTGAAAAATGAGGTTGTGTTTATCACCAGTCCAGTTCCAGAAGTGTCCCTCTGGTCTCCGGTCCTGTGGAGACCAGCCGGTCCTCCGTCATGGTTCGGAATCCTCTGGCGGGAAGATCTTTCATTATGTCCATTCGGGAGCCATCTTTTATGCTTCTTCACCCCCCCTTGCTCCCATTGTTTTAGGCCAGTCTCCACCTTGATTTTGCAACCCAGGCTTGTACTGTGCAGGCTCGAAAGATTCACGCTTTCTTTTGCCAACACTTACGTGTCCAGCATTCAGCGGTCTTTCTCTGGTCCATTGGGTGACCTCAGGACCCTTGGTGAGCTTCTGGGCGTGCTCCTATTCGTTGACCATTGTTTGAGGGAGCAGGTGGAGGACATGTGTAACTGAGGCTGCAGGTGGGAACACATCTTCTGGACGGCAGTTATTGTCCTTGGCTTGAAGAGACCCTCATAACAATAACAGGAGGTGGGGGCTGGTCTGGCTGAAGCAGCAAGCGAAGTCCATACAGCAGCCATTGTAAGCAGCAGCCCCCCATATCGGAGAAACCAGTGCAACACAATGCTTCTCCTCGGGCCTCTCTCCAAGTCATTGTCCATGCGTTCTTTCTGTCAGGGCCTCAGTTCTCTAAGTTCTTGACAGCGATGTTCAGGCAAATACTGCTCCATCTTAGGGTCGACTCTCACAACACACTGCCTTCTTAGTTTAGCTTCAGCAGTTGCCTGGCTTCTTAGATCCTCCTCGACAACAAATAAGTCCTATCCACCTCAGACACCCTTTAGATGAAAAAGGAAAGGTTTTTATTTACCCAAAGTAAGATGAATAACTCTTAACAGCAGAGAAAATGGAGATGGAAAAATCCTGAAAACAAACAAACAAGCAAACATTTAGATAACTGAACAACTCACAGTCAGCCCATGTGCACTCTTCTGATTAATTTTCCAAACTCTATCCACAAACAAATATTTTGTTCCCTGTGACTGCCCCAGAAAGGGTTTTCCTCCTATTCACTGTAACATTTTTTCTATTTCACATGGGAACAAGCACAGCCTCTTCTGCAATTTCCAAACATATATTATAAACAGAAGTATATTGTAGGAGAAACTAACCATGCTAACCTATGTAAATATCAGTGTGAGGATTATATTAGAAAGGGTAAAAAAGGGTTAGTAACATCAAGAAGCAGAAAAAGCAGAAGAAGGGTGTTCCCATTGCTTTTTTAAATCTGTCTTTGAATTATTTATTTGGCACTTTGACATCTCATAATTTAAATTTTTTCATAATTTTTCATATTTTTCATTAATATTTGATCACAATTTTTAATTATATTAGTAACTTGAGGCTACTTCTTAACTCAGCAATAGCTTCATCTTCTATTAATAAATGGCACATATTCTTGGCTTTGACGCTTACTTGCTGTGAGTGTTTTGGCCTTGGTAGAACTTGCAGTCCAGGACATCGTTATTGCCTCTTAAATCTCAAGTCTTCTCAAGTTATCAGCATGGTGTTTCAGCCTGATGATGATAACTTAGCATAAAAATGTCCAATTTTCACTGTGGTTCTTAGTGCCACCCTTGCTAAAAATACAGGTGATCAGAGAATGAGTTCTTACAAAAAAATGTTATTCTAAAAGATGTTCTTCAAGCTGATTTTTCTTTTCCTTAGTATGGATAAAGGACAGCCTGGTACCTGAGAGCTGTGAGGTGGAAGGATGTTATGTCTCGGTGTGTGTGACTGAGAGGGTTTCGGATGAAGGTCTTGGGTTTTTTGCACTGCATGCCAAATGTCCTCCCATGCTGAGGTAACAGTGCTTATGGGGCAGTGGACTGCATTGGTTTGGAGGCCGCTGGGGGACATGTGCCAAAGGACATGACTTTGGGGTGCAGAGGCCATCCAGCCCAAATCCACAGGGGAACAATGAAAGATCTGGGACTTGCTGAGCTATCCACCCTCCCCACAGCTCTTTGAAGTCTACATGGCTCTGTGAAGACTAAAGAATGTGGCTTATGGGGTCAGGAAGGTTGACCATCTTGCCACTGAGCCTCTGAGACCAATCTGTTTTTTTGTGGGCAGCATGTCAGATAAATCTGTTTTTTTATAAATTGACCAGCCTCTATTTTACAATGTGAGGTTTTTGTTCTCATCCTCCCCATTGAGAGATTGTTCCAGAAGCTGGCTCTTCCCATGCTTTTTGTGATTTCCAGCCAAAATTTATTCACTGAATGGTTTTGTATTTGTGCCAATGTGGTCTATTGGCTCTCTTTGATTGATCTACATGCAGCAATCAGATGTCTTCTCAGCCTTCATTTTGCCAGAATAAGTGAGCTGAGCTGTTACAGTTTCCTCTAACACAATCCATATAGAAGTCTTTTCTGCTCCTCTTTGGGTTAATTTTTGAGGTGCACTAATGACTAGAACTGGGTGCGCTTTTGCTACTGATGTTTCACTGTGGCCTGTGGGTTGGCATGGAGAACTCTGATAGCACTTGCTGGCCAAACCTCACCTCCTCTGTAACGCTGATACTAGCAAAAATACCCAGTATAAACAAGATGGTGGATTTAACAGGGCTTCTAATAAATTTAGTCAAAAAATATTCAAAGAACCTAAGTTATTATGTGGCACTTCTTTGTATTCATACGGCGATAAGACCAGGATAAGGACCAGAATGCAATAGCTCACTCAGGTAGTGCTCTTTGTGGGTGGGTTTGAAAGAATCAGTACCCCAAATCTGTGATGTTTGTTGGATTTCTGCTCAGGGCCTGGCCACTTGGGATTCCTTTCAGAAAGTACCAACTCTCCCCAATCACTTATAGGATACTTACTGTTCATAAGAATCTCCTTCCTATGGACACAAAGTGTATTTCAGACTCAGGGTTTAAGGATAATTGGACCTCAAATCATCTTAGACAGAAGTGTAACATTCCCTATGCGATGTATTGCTTTGAACCAGAACAGATCAACAGGAAGAGGACGGTAAAGGGAAACATAAGCTTCCCTCCCTCACAAGCTCCAGTGTTACATATATCTGATACATACTTTTCAGCTTACTCGTTACAATTAGAAAGATTCATCACAGTTACAAGAGCCAACTGGGCACTTGCATTAATTACCACCAAGAGAACTCTGTGGTACCTGAAGAAGAGACAGAAAAACAAACATGCATTCAGCTTCAGAAAAGTAGAAGAAAATGTGAGGGATGAAGGACCTGGAATAGCAGCTAAGGACTACAGCATCAGGCAGAGGCATTAAAGGAGAATTTTTTCTCTTCAAAAATAAAAGTTTCCAAAGAGAAAGGTGGGCAAAACTAGCTATTCATTTCTTCCAGTGACCTCAGGCCAGAGGCAGTGGATTGTATTAAATTACCTACAATTAAAGAAGAGCAGTCTAATTACCAGTTTGGGCTAAAAAAAAAAAAAAAAATAAAATTCAAAAGAGTCACACTCTTTAAAATAATGAAATTCTGAAAGGATTAATTGCATGTGAAACACCTCAAAGAGAGCTTTATTTAACATTTATAAAAACGCCTGTGCTTTTTTTCCCTGTGTATGGGATCCTAATTTGAGATCATTTTGCAGAAACATCATATGAAATTCTGACTTATGTTTAGAAGCAGCTGTGTTAGTTTGCCAGACTGCAGAACATTCTTGGATGAGAACGCAAGTTTTAGAAAGAAAAGAGGTGATGGCACAGTAGATTGGTCTGACAAACAAATCTGATAAAAAAAAAAAAGGATTGGCAAAATTAAAAAAAAACCACTTCAACAGTTGAGTTCTCACGTGGAGTGAATTTGCGAGAAGTAATGTGAAAGTTTACACTTGAAGGAAAAATGAGGGAACTAAACAGTGTGTGGCCTTTAATAGAGCTACAATTTTGGCAAGAAACAAAACTATCTGTGGGAAGATGTACCTAAAATGAAATTAAATATAAGTATTCTGCACAGTGAAGAAATTTGTTCTGTGAAAATTGCTCAGATAGAGAGCTATTTCAGATGACTGAAATGCCCCCTTCAACATGGATGGAATTGTTACTTATAAATTGGATATTGATACCCAGGTCAATATGAAATCTTGAGTCAATTTGAATACAAACAAAAAAACCCAAGTTGTGCAGTGACAAATTCAGTTCCATAATAACTATATACAGACTAAATATAGTTGTAAAGCAGTCTCTTGAAAACATTGGATTTTACTTATTATTGAGGGTTACAGAATCAAAAATTCATAGAATCACAGAGTAGTTGTGGCTGGAAGGGACCTCTGGAGATTGCACAGGAATGTGTCCAGACAGGTCTTGAATGTCTCCAGAGAAGGAAACTCCACAACCTCTCTGTGCAGCCTGTTCCAGTGCTCTGACACCCTCAAAGTAGAGAAGTTTCTCCACATGTTTAGATGGAACCTCCTGTGCTTCAATCTGTGTCCGTTGCCCCTCATCCTATGGTTGGGCACCAGTGAAAAGAGTCTGGTCCCATCATCCTCTTGACATCCACCCTTGAGATATTTACAAACACTGATGAGATCCCCTCTCAGTTTTCTCTTCTCCGGGCTGAACAGACATAACTGTCTCAGTCTCTCCTCATAAGAAAGATGCCCCAGACCCCTCATTATCTTCATAGCCTGAAGGAGTATGTGGGAGTCCTTCCCATTTCCCTGGGCTTCAAAGCTGATGAAGGCTGAATACCACCTCAGTATCGGGGCAAGACCCTGGCATGTGCCAGTCGTGTGTCCCCACATCCTTCAGACCTGGTTCCCATGCCAAGGAAAGCTCCAATCCAAGAGCCTGAGCATGAGCCATGGCATGTTGTAACTGGGCGTTGGTCTGAACACTCCATGAAGCAGGACCCCGGTGGCGTGCCAAGGAATGCATGGGAACATAAATGTAGACATAGCCATAGATTATGTGAGAACTGAATGCCTGTAAGTTTTTAGGCTTCCTTTGAAGTAGATGGGAATTTGCCTGAATAAGGTATGCATAAAAATGGAATAAAAGTGTTCAGTTTTGGCCTGTTAGGACATGGGTGCCAATAGTAAGTGCTTTATTGCCAAAATCGTAAGTAGCTAAATATTTGGGGATTAAGAATACTCCACCCAATGGCTTGCTGATGAAAGTATTCACAGGGAGGTGAATCTGGAATCTGAAGTGTGGACAGATCCTCCCTTGAGAGATTTAAATCCCAGAGCCTGACAAGGTTTAGTATACTTGATTTCCTGTAGGGTTGCTCAGTGGTGAGTTGATAGCACTTTCTGGAAGACCGTTGTGAATTCCTCTTGTGGGTGACTGACTTTCCCCATATCTTATACAGGGAACTCAGGCTCTGACTCTGGTCTGCATCTGCTGTGTTTAATCAAAGCTAGGTGCACCAGTGCAGTGCACAGTGACTCTTAAATCGCTGTGTTGGCAAAGCCCAAAGCCCAACAGCCAAGGTGAAATCACAAGAGACGATGGCCAAATCTTGGCTGACTTTATTTACAGTGGTGTAATCTAGGTCAGTGAGATTGCATCAATACACAGTAACCAATCAGATGTGAATGTGGACTAGAAGAAAGACTTCTGGTAAGACAGAGAGTCCCATGCTGCAGGTCAGAGTATCACACATTTCAATGCCAGTAGTCTGTTCAGCTAAGTGATAGCTCTGTGTTGCATTATAGAAGTGTGTGAACAACTTCATTAAGCTACTGATGTTTATTTCATTATCATAAACTGCTCATGATATACTAATATAAATCTTTAATATTATAGTCATAATTAGAGTTTATGGGTAGTGTATAAATGCGGTATGTGCAGCTAATGCAGATGTATACCTATCTAAAATGTGCAAGAGGTATACTGAAGGGTGTATTGCTGTTTGTTCATCAGTAATTGTTATACACACTTTAATGTTATTTACTTTAAGAGAAACATGGCTGGGTGTGACACTTGGAATATAAGCTGTGTTTTTCCACATATAGCTTTCTGTGAAATATTCTACACAGCAGCTATCGTGTGTGTGTTCTTCCCTAAGTGATCATTTTGAATGGCTAGTAGTTTAGCAGTTATTGATGGGTTGCTTTCGTGTCTAAAAATAGAGAGATGTGTGGATCCTTGTACACAGCGGGTATTCAAGTAATAATGAAAGTGATTGATGATAAAAAGCTTTCTTTCTACTCTTCTGTCATCAACAACCTATTGGGATCAAGAGAACACAGGGACAGAAATAAATCTTCCTTGAGTTGTTCTAAACAGTGAACTGATGGGATATTTCTTTGATCTCATTCAGTCGAAATTGATTAATTCTGTTAATTACTCTGTTTGAACTGAGTTAGCAGGAATTTTCTGAGCGTTGCAGCATCCTTGACAGTTTGTCTTCTTGCATGCCAAACAAGTAAACTTACTAAACAATTTGAAAGGAGGTGGTGTCAGTGTAGTGTTTGCTGACTAAGATTGATGCTGACTATCAGTGATAAATATCCGTAGAAGTGATCAGATGTAATTTGTTTCTGTACTTGGATTTTTCGCTGAAACTGTCATTGGTTAAAATGCATAAACAGTCCTTGGAGCAGGAACTCATGTCGTCCTCTGCCAAGTGAATACATAATCACTAACTAGGAGTATTTGCTCCCTTCCTCCCTCTGTGCTTTTCCCACCTCATGAATCCTGGATTCTACAGGAAGAACTGGGATTACATCAGAGTTCTTTAATGCCTGCTGGATTATGGGATTGTTATAAATCTGAGGAGGTCACAGAATCACAGAATTACAGAATCACAGAATGTAAGGGATTGGCAGGGATCTCAAAAGATCATCTGAATCTCATGCCGTCTCCTTATTACCCTGATACCTGCTGAGTAGGTTCTGATTAACATTGATGGGGGGGGACTAATCTCCTACCCGGAGTATGTTTTTTTCAGTAAACAGATTGAATCTTGCAAGCTAGAGGAGACACTTTGGGTGCTTGGGACTGTACAAATAGGCTGACGTACACAACCTGAGGAGATGGCTGCTTAAGGTTTGTCACCCATCCTGAGATCCGTCTTTGTTCTAACTAGCCTTCAGTCAAAAATGAATTCAATTTATTATACTAAAATGTGAAGATTTAAAAAAACAAAACCACAACAAACAGTGACTGTTTCTGGAGAGAGGTATGAGAAGTGAAACAATAAAACATGTTGTAGCTACATCTCATTCTAGTTAGGCTTCAAAGTGATTTGTCTTTCCATCTAGCTAGTAGGCACTTACGCCAAAATAATTTCCAGGATAATTGTTGCAGCTCTCTGGTGCTGGGGTCCAACTGTCTTGCATTCTCCCTGCCACAGGTTAGTCTTCGCTCTGTAAAGATGCCTTTGGAGTGCCTTCCTGTGACAGTGTAGGCTCAGCTGGAAGGCAGCACTTGACTGACTCTGAAGAAACCCTTGATGCAATAGGAAGGCAAAACATCGTGACAAGCTCTGTACTTGCTCTGGGGGGTTAAACAGATCATCTACCTGTTTTCAGTAAAATTCTTTCTGCTGATGGCAAAGGAGGTTAAACGTTCTAAGCATCCATGTGGGTATATTATTATACTATTTATAACACTCAAATTTAGACCTTAATTTGCACAAATATGTGAGAACAACAAATACAGCTCAGTAATATTTCCTAGAGACCAGACACAGTTACAGGACAGCACACTTGAGTGCAGTGTTAGGGAACAGAACTTCTCTAACACCAGTAATGCATTAGGATGGATGATCTCTAACCACCGCTTGCTGGAACTGGGGAAGTCTCAGTGACAGGCTCTCTCCAGGAAGGTGAAAGATGTGGATTTAAATTCCTTTATACAGAAGAAATAATTAGAATCCTTTGTCCCCTTATCCTGAGAGAGTCCTTCGATCATTGCACTATTGCATTAAATCTAGTGCATGTATTTTATTTAGGCTTTAAAAGAAAGTGGTAACTGTCCCTACATTTTACATGAAGTTTGTTCTGCTAGCCTTTCAGAAAAGCCTTCCAAATAAACTCCCCTGAGGAGATAAGTAAGGAAGGCTTATTTTCTGGATCAATTGGGCATAAGAATGCCATTAGTGCTGAGCAGCATGGTGGGAAGTGTATATTTTGTCCAAAAGCAGAAGGCTTGCTAAAGAACACCTGTGGTGAAAAACTGAGTGACACAGAAATTAAAATAAATAGCTTATTTGCGATCACGATTTTGCATATAGGCGCTTCTGTCCAAATCAGATGCCATGTCGGTCTCCTGAACAATGATATGGAAAAGCCCAAAGTAGCTGACATAAAGGTAACTCAAGAACTGGAGGCAGCACAGACATGTCGTGGATGTACTGGACTTGAGCCAGTTTGCCATTCTGATAGGCTGAAGTTCCTAGTCGGAGTGCACTGCTAAGACCATACCTGCCCTACCTTCAGGAGCTGGCAAGGTTTCTGTGTTATGCTGCACGATCTTACGCATGCAGCAGCTTGCTCCTAATTCCCAGATGGCTCCCAGGGTTCTGTTGAGATGGACAGGTATATCCAAAGTCCCTCACATCCAGATTACACGTATTTCTGTAGATTTCCTGGCAGGATGCAGGACCTGTGACCCTGTAAATTACAAATAGGGGATATTTTTCCCACAAGTCTACTTTACTAGTTACAACATTGTGATCATAGCTGACTTTCTGAAATATTCTAGGCAACTTTTACGAGTAAGAAAAGTCCCTGTAAAATAAAGAAATTGCCAATGAGTCCCCAAGATCTGGCACAAATGTCCAGCCTGAGGCTTCCTTACTCATCACTTTTGTTGTATTTCTTCCATTAAGATATTCTTCCTGGAAAATGCCTTATAGTAAATTTTTTCAAGTAGCAATCTCCTTAATAGCTGAAGTTGTTATAAGATAGAATATGAAAAGCTAGGAAAGCAATAATTTCAGGAATTTCTTTCTTTATGGCTTTTCTACTAACTTTCCATGGCACATATGCTTTTAAAATCGTTATACTCCCATTTTTAACAAATAAATTCACAGAAAGGTTGTGTAACTTGTTACAAGAGGTCACTTGTGTTATATCTATTACCAATATAAATAATTTAGAAAAATATTTTTTATTAAATGATACCTTTTACTCTAGCATAATTAATTTTTTACAGTCTTACTTTGCCCATTCATGTGATAGGGCAAGTGATCTTCTCAGGCAAGTGATTCTAATAATGTTAAGATGTTGAACATTTTAGAAACAGAACAACATTCATGTCCAGGCTGCTGAAATGTCATGGAAATTTCATAATATTAACTTTAGCTGTTTTATGTGAAGGAGACATATAAAGTAACTTTCTCATCAGTCACAGTCTGATTCTGGTTCTATTTGGTGCCTGGGGTATTTACATCTAGGGTGTATTTGTATTTGCTACGCAAAGAGGAAAATGTGGGTCAATCTTCCTCTATATTTTGTACCTGCGTTTTCATTGGAGCTGCAGGCCAGCTTTTAATGTTCCCTCTAACAACTGAAAATAAACCAGAGAATTGTACAAAACAGCGGATCAGTTTCCTTGCATGCTCAACATCAGTGGCATAACACAACTGAAAGACCCTATTTGTAAAGATAAATTTGCAGATACTTTAAAGCTGAAAGGATGAGGAAGAACCTTGTCTTCCTGCCAACACAGTCCATAGCTGCTAACCCAAGATTAAACCACCAAGCCCAGAATTTAAAGGTCTACGCTTTAAAGAAAATAGAGGGAAGAGTGTTCAAGGATGGAAGCACTGAGCGATGGCAATGCACCATTGATCTGAGTGGCAGCAGTTTACGACTCTTGCTGTCCAAGCACCTCAGGAAAACTGGGCGCTGTTCACCCATCTGCATGGTGCTGGTGGCACCTTTATCATGGCAGAAAGATCTGGTCACAGGAAAGGGCAAGTGATCCTTTGTGGATAAACCTATGAAGTTGTGATGCCCTGATTTTCAAAGTCAGACTATTAATGTGATATGAAATTACCTCTTCACCTCTGTTTAGGTGCTTAAGTGGGAACCTGGGAGATACTTTTTTTTGCTCAGTGATTTAAAAGCTGAAACTCTATGCCTCTTTAAATTAACTAACCATTACTTATAACTGCCATATTTTGACATTAGCACTAGCACACAGAGTAGTTTCATGCTGTGATTTGTGAGCTCTGTGCCTGGCATGGGGGAAGAAGAAAATGACAAAATAATTGAGAAAAGATAAAATAAGAGGTCTATCCATAGAACAAGCTCTTGAATTAAAAATTGAAACAAACAAACAAAAAACTAGCAAATGCTGTCTTTCTATAAAAAAATCTGTATCTCCATGTATCTGAACACACAGAGGCTGCCAGAAAACAGAGCCTCTTCTGCACATTTGAAAATAATTCATAAATTTAATTGCACTTTCTCTTATGGCTACTGCCACGTACAGTAAGTCTGGTGGTTTTAAAACACAGATGATACTTAATGTTCTCCTTTTTCATCTCCTCATTTGTTTTCTTTATTTCTACTAGCAAGTTTTTTCATTGTCCCTGCATACCTATTTAGTATAGCCTGGGCTCTTCTCTTCTCTTCTCTTCTCTTCTCTTCTCTTCTCTTCTCTTCTCTTCTCTTCTCTTCTCTTCTCTTCTCTTCTCTTCTCTTCTCTTCTCTTCTCTTCTCTTCTCTTCTCTTCTCTCCTCTTCTCTTCTCTCCTCTTCTCTTCTCTCCTCTTCTCTCTCTCCTCTCCTCTCCTCTCCTCTCCTCTCCTCTCCTCTCCTCTCCTCTCCTCTCCTCTCCTCTCCTCTCCTCTCCTCTCCTCTCCTCTCCTCTCCTCTCCTCTCCTCTCCTCTCCTCTCCTCTCCTCTCCTCTCCTCTCCTCTCCTCTCCTCTCCTCTCCTCTCCTCTCCTCTCCTCTCCTCTCCTCTCCTCTCCTCTCCTCTCCTCTCCTCTCCTCTCCTCTCCTCTCCTCTCCTCTCCTCTCCTCTCCTCTCCTCTCCTCTCCTCTCCTCTCCTCTCCTCTCCTCTCCTCTCCCCTCCCCTCCCCTCCCCTCCCCTCCCCTCCCCTCCCCTCCCCTCCCCTCCCCTCCCCTCCCCTCCCCTCCCCTCCCCTCCCCTCCCCTCCCCTCCCCTCTAAAACAACTTCCCACTTGCTTCACGTGGATAAATAGATAAGAATTACTAGTGATGGAAAGAATTAGAACCTAATTAAAACTGACAGCTGAGTTGTATGAAAATAGCTCGGTACATGTAAACATTTTTCTAGTAATTGATGAGGTGAGAAACAATGGCTTTTCTGCTGAAGAAATAATTCATCACACCATAAGACAGACACCCATGGTAGATGTAATATGTTGCTAGTGAGGTAAAACTCATTAATACATATTCTGGTTGTACTGCGTATACTTAATTAATTTAAAAATGTGAATTAAAAGTGATGACGTTTTTAAGTGGGATTCCTTAAGGCTTTTGCCATTTTCAGAGGCAGAGGATAGCTGAGTATCACTGAACTGCGGGTGTCTCCTGCCTCTTGCCTTCTCTCTGCCCTCCTAATGCTGGTGGTGGGCTGGGATGCTGTGGTCTCAGCAAGGTCACTGGGAGCAGTCCGGTGTCCTCACCGCCTGAGAAGCACACACTCTGTCTCCTCGTTTGCTCACAGGGAAAGCAGGCTGTATGCCATTAGTTTCTCGTTTAGTGTAAATTCCTATAGCAGGCTATGACTAATGGTTTAATGGCAGAACATGGCATGGCTTTAATGTCATAATTATCCATAAAGAACTGACAGAGATCTTTGAATGTCTCCAAAGAAGTCAAGAGACAAGACATTTATAAGTGCTGCTGAATAAGTAAAATAAGCCTTAAAATTAACTTATTAAATAAGACCAGTAGTATCTGTGCTGAGCTCTGTTGTAATGAAACTTAGCAGTAGCAAAGATTTATCCTTAAATTTAACCGGGTGTGTGGTGTGGCTGATTCTGAAGAGGGGCAGAGGTTTCCTGCTCTCGTGTCACAAGGATGTATCATTTTCTTTGGAGTGGCAGATGCCGTGTCCATAGCAAGGCCTGAAACCCAGAGCAATAGTCTGTCCGATCAAACGCATGGGTCACCCTGTGGCGAGTTAAATAGGTGCCCATGTGAATAGCCTGTTGAAGTCAGTGAGGGAAATGCCCTCACTGGAACCCTCGCCGTAACAATCCCTTGGGAATGTAGAAGTCCTCAGCAACTAAAAGAGGCTGGAAGCTGTTGTGTCTCCTATTCCGAAGCTGGTTAAAGGACAGGAGTGTTTCTTGCACCCAGAGGTAGGGGCTTAGCAGCAGCCCCTTGTCCGGGCACAAAGCAAGTGTTCTTCATGGCCTGCCAGGGAGGGGATGGCTCCTGCACTTGGAAAGAGGAAAGTGTTAGTGACAGATAAAGGTACTTTTTATGTACACTTTTTAGATTGGTCTTTCTAGGGTGATATTTTCCTGGAATAACTACTTCCTTACAAGTATGCTCTTGCTCTATCAAAGCTATGGTTAGATCATTTACAGGTGTTAGGTGTATGGATCTGTGACTGCTAGGCTTATCGTGCAGCTTTGACTTCCTCCACGTGCTGCATGCCTGCCTCTCTCGGCTGAGCCTATTTTTCAAAAGGCTGAGCAGCTTCCAGCAGCCCTGTCTGCGAGTAACGTGGCCTTCCCAAACTCTTGCCAATACATTGTTAGACAGCATTTGATGGTCCTGTACTTTGTGAGTCTTTCTCTTGTTAGCATGAAATACACAAACCTGCACATGCTTAGTCTTAGGAACATTTTTTTGTCCAGATAAATGTATTTGGCTCAGCAGCAAACCCATTTGCTTACAAGATTGGAGCTCTGTATTGTAGCACCTTTTATTACTTAATCTTGTCATTGTTGGTTGGTGGTATGTTTTGTCAGTGATATGCTGCAGTGTGTTTGTTTAGTAAAGCTGGATGCATCAAACCGGTAGAATGTCAGTTCCAAATCTGAGGGCAAAACAGTCACGCACAATATTCAAACAATGTGTGGTATACTTTGCAATAAAAATCTGGGAGGGCACGACTCCACAGAATAAATGCTGGGTATATATAAGGCCTCCAGAAAATAGGAGTTGCTATACCCAATGTTTTTTGTTGTACACCACAAAGAGAATAACTGGTTTTCTTGCTGGATTTGAAGATGCCTGTCATTAGAGGTCCCTACCATATGCGGAGTGCTTACACCTGTAGGAGAAGTGAGAAAGCACAGATCAAGTTCACTTTAAGTAAGCAGTAAGCTCCAGCTGGGGTTTACATCTGGGATCACAGTAAGTGGAAAATATCAGCAAACTAAATGTAGATATTGGAGACATTTACTAGGTAATTAATGGAAATAATCACTTTCACAGAGACAGCTCTTTAGTTATTCAAGTTAAGGTACCAATTCAGTCATTCCTATAGTGGAACTCAAAATGGTTTCTGCCCCTTTTGGTGGAATGCCTCAATTTAAGGCCTGATCCAAACCCTCCTGAAGCTATTGGGAGGCTTCCCACTGATTTCAAATTGTAGGCAATGTCTGACCCATTTTCAGCTTTTAATAATAATTCCTCCTCTCAAGGAAAACCAAAATCTTATTCCAAATATTTAGATTGCTAAAGAAGATGTGTAGTACTATTTTCCACAACATTTTATAGACACACAGGTCAGCATGAAGGAAAATTTTCATGCCTATTTTCCCATAGGATGTTGGAAGAAATCCTGTGAAATTATTCTTTTCCATGAGATAGGAACAAACTGTGATTATATAGGTTGGTGGTTACGAAATCTTTTGGGAAGAAAGATGGTGATTTTTTTTTTTGTGTAAAAAAGATCCAGGCATGAAAATATTTCCTCTTTAGGAATCCCTTGAGCAATGGAGTATCAGTAGAGTGGAGTGGGCATTTCACTTTTCTTCTGTTGCTCAAGGATTGGGACTTTGCCAGTGAAGGCAACCACATGACTGAAGGTTGACTTGCAAAAGGGTTTGTTGGGTTGGGCCCAGTGGCTCTTGTCACTTGGCAACTGCTTTGTTGGTTCATGGCGATGGGGAGTGATGGGCTCCAGCTCAAACTGAAACAACAGAATTGGCTTCCTACCCAATGCTGCGCTTTGTGGAGATGTGTGGACACACTAGGGAAAACTGGCGTGATTGATGTTGCTGAAATGGAAGTCCTAAGGAACTCAATATTACACTCATTTGTATTATGTCACATTGATATGGAGAAGCATTGAAATAAGTAACTTCTAAAGCATTTGCTGATGGTGGTGCTGATTTGAGCAGGATTATAGCTCATTAAACACCCAAGGCATGACTGTCTTCGGCCATTTTACAGATACAGCCTCGGGCTTTAAATGCTTGTGACCTATACCCGTTCGTTATGATGAGTATTTTTTTAACATGTTTGCAAAGACTTTTTAGAGAGTGATAGTGGGAACAGTTTTTGGATCCTCTTGGTAAATACTCTTCTGTCTTTTAGGCAAGTGCAGATGTTCATCACCTCAATGTGAACAACTGACTCATGGATAACGACACAGGTGATAGATGACCAGGAAATTGGGGAGTTAGCCCGTGGCAAAGATAACAGGAATAATTTCAGACTTCTTAGTGGCAGAAACCACAGGTGAAGCAGCATTTCTGATGTATCTGTCAGACTAAAATGGAAGGAAGCAGGACGCTGGCAGTCCGTGCGACAGGAGAGTAGCTACCACCCCTGACTCCTAGATCCCACCTAGTTAACTCCTTGCAGCAAAACACCGGGCTGCAAAGCACACGGGTTAAACGCCAGGCCAAGCCGGGGAGGACGGAGCCGCCTTGCTCCGCGCCGCTCCCCGGCGAGGGCCGGGGTCTCCCCGCTTGTCCCCCCGCTCCTGCTGCCCTGACATTTCTTCTAGTTCAAAAGTTCACGGGGAGGCTCTGGCGAGGCGGTCGCGTTTGGGGCTGGAGCGGGGACCGCCGACAGGTTCTGTGTGGCCGGCGGGGGTGGCCGGTGTTTTCTCCTCCCTCCCGTCTCCCTCCTCGCTCGTTTCCAGGCGAGACCTTGGTCTCCGCAGGTACCGCTCTGCCTCCCCCTCGCCTCCCCTTCCCCTCAATTTTTTCCCTGCGCCCGTACAGCATCTGCCGCCGCCCAACCGGGCTGTAAGGCTGCCTCCGCGGACAGGCGCGGAGGGGCGCGCACCCCGCGGCGGGCCGGGGGCAGTGGGGAACGGCGCGGCGCTGCACACCCGCCGGTGGAGGGCGCGGAAGGGGTGCGGAGTGGGGGGGTAACCAGCGGCGCGGGTGCCCGCCGCCCCACAAAAGACATCACCAGGCTCGGGCTGCTCCGCACGCCCCGCGCACCGGAGCACGCACGGACACACACACACACACACAGAGACAACACACGCACGGCCACACACACATCGCCACGATGTGCGATGCGCGATGCGCGCCGTGAGGCACCTCGCACGCCCCGGGGCCGGGGGGAGCCGGCGGGATCCGCGCTGCCAGCCCGCCCTCCCCTGCCGCTCCCTCTCCTCCAGACCCATCCATCAGCCTCTTCCTCTCTGTCTGCTCCTTCCTTTCTTTTATTTTTTTAATATTTTTTATATTTTTTAATCTGCTTTAACTATATCTACCCAAGCCCTGAAAAAATGCCTGCCCGTGGAGCGAGGAGAGGGCACCGGGTCGGTAAATGAGAAGTGAGTACGAGCACAATGGCGTGCCTCCCCTCTCCCAGCCTTGCCGATGCTGCATGCGCCCCTTCTTCCTCCACTCCCGGACGCGGGGGGACCCCGGGATGCTCCCCGCGCCGCGGCGGCCCGGGTCCCCTTTGTACCTTGCCTGGCTGCCTCCCCTGCCTTCCCTTCCTGGCCCCGCTCCGCGCCGCGCCCCAGCCCCGCCGGCGGCCGCCTCGCCCCCGCGCCGCTCCCCGACGCGGAGCATCCCCGCCGGCAGCGGCTCCGGGGCTCACCCGCCGCACCGGGACTGCGCCCTTTGGGGGCGCTGGGCATCCCCCAGCGCATTGCACCGGCCGCGGGGAGGGAGCGGCGGGGCTGGCGGCGGAGCGGCGGTGCCCGGTGCCCGCTCCTTTGTTCGCCACCGGCGGCCGCGGAGGGGTCGGCGCTGCCCCGGGCGGCCGGGCAGCGAGCTCGGCGGGGTCGGCCGGGAGCGCCGCGGCCCCCGGCACCGTCTTTGGAGGCTCGGGGGGTCGCGGGGGCTGCGACGGGAAAGGGAAGGCGGCGGGGAGGGGGGCTTCCCCGGCAAGGTGTGCGGCGCAGGGGGGGCATGCGCGTCCCCCGGGTTGCCCGCGGGGCGGGGGCCGCGGCAGCGGGGTGTCCGGGTCCCCGCTCGGGCCGGGTGGGGGTCTCTCTCTATCCCGGCCCCATTCCCGGCACCGAGGTGGGTGCCTGAGCCCGGCCGTGCCCAGGGGGCGACCCTGCCAATGCCACCGCCAGCCCTGCTGGGGACGTGTCCCACCTCGGCCGTCCCGAGGGAGACTTTCCTCTAGATTTAGATCTGGGCTTTTCCCACCGGTAGCTGGAAGCGGTGTGGTGGCGGTTCAAAATGCACTTGTAATTCAAAACGATTTAAATATAGCTCGTGTGGTCAACTGCTGTGGCCATCTTCCCACGGGAGACCTTTACCTGCACTTGATGTGGCGGATTTTTTTTTAGTGCCCGTGTAGTTGCTGGTAGTCACATGAGTTATCGAGGTACTTGATAACACACTCAGCTGCTCTTTTCGTAACCTGGTGGGTTTTTGTAGCTGTAAATAAAAATCCATGCTCTAACAAATAGGTGACTTTTCCAGTAAGTACACATATGTTTTACTGGTATTTTCTGAAAGGTGTTATTGATCCACAATTAACGCTTTAACACCAGGATGATGAGCAATATATTGTTTTTATGGCTGTGTCTGGGGAGCTCAGAAGTGATCGTGCAACTGTTCTCAAAGACCATTTGTCAGAGCACAGGACAAAATAGGTGAGAAAGCAGAATTTGTATTTTTCTGCTACTTCTGTAATGCTGAGGTAAAACACAGCTGGAAAGCTGCTTAGCAGGGCTTAAGGGATGTAAAGAATTTCTGCACCAAAATACCATCTTATACTAATTTAAAGAAATGTGAGAGTGTAGAGGAAATCTGCATTTTGGAACTGATTGAATATCATAAGGGGACAGATACGTATAGAAAATGCTACGAATGTCCATATGTGTGTAAAATAGATACTGCTACTCAGAGCAGCAAATCTGTTGCAATGTGGCATGGGATTTAACAGAAAGATTCAACAGTTTAAGAATTCCAGTTAGAAGCCACAGAATTTCTGTAATCTCTTGACAAGAAATTAACGAAATCTGAGCGGCACTGTAAAAATTAACTTTCTTTTTCTGTTTTGCCAGTGGCGGCACCTGACTTGCTGGATCCCAAATCGGCCACTCAGAACTCCAAACCAAGATTATCATTTTCCACCAAACCTACTGTGCTCTCCTCACGAGAGGAAAGTGATTCGGCTATTAATGTTATGAAATGGAAGACAGTCTCAACAATTTTTCTGGTTGTAGTCGTGTATTTAATAATTGGAGCAACAGTATTTAAAGCTCTGGAGCAGCCTTATGAGACCTCCCAGAGAACCACCATTGTGATTCAGAAGCAGACGTTTGTTTCTCAGCATTCCTGTGTGAACGCAACAGAGCTTGATGAACTGATTCAGGTAATCCATACCCAGCCCTTGTCACCCTGCCTTAGAGGGACAAATTACATATGGCAGCACTGCTGTGATAAAGGGGAAAAACTTTATTAGCCAAGCTCTGTATTGGCTGAGCTATGTAACAAGTGTTGAGCCCAGAAGTGGAGCAATAGCAATTTCATGCAAAGCCTCATGGTTGAAAAGCTCTTGCTATTTTTAGGTCTAGTAGGCTTGGTAGACAGCCTTTTCACTGAAGCCTCCCATTATGCTAATTAAATGGTTATTCATCAGCAATATATATAATTAATAGTTCACAAAGGAATTGATATATTGATTGTGCCTTACTAGGTCTGTCAATATTTGAAATGCCTAATTCTGAGGAAGAAAATATACCCTCCATTGCCTTAAAGGACTTCTAATTTACAGTGATTGTATCAAGCTAGCTTTCCTTCCAGCTGTATGTTTCTTTTTATTGATTTTGTTTTAAGTACAGGAAAGTACCACGGACTTGCTATTTTGATCTTAAATCTCAGTTTCCTCTGCTTCTTAAAGACACATCCACAAGTGACGTACATTGGTGTGCTCCAACTAACGTGACATAACCCTTGCAGGTCATCTGCCTCAGAACCATAGGAAATATTTATTTGCGGTAGCACAGAACTAGATAGGTAGTTTCTATCTCCATGTGTCCTGACTAGGCATGCCTGAGGAGGAGCTGTTGATACTAATTCTGATGCTGTGTAATAACTATGTTTCAGTGGTTTTACCAGCACAATGTGGGGTAGTCTTTCAGAGAAATGTACAAGTGCATTCTGATTAAGACAATCCCTCGTAGCTAGTATAAATATCCCCATGTGAAGTTTTTAGGTCAGATCCTGTACTTGTGAAGCTGAAAATAGAAATTTCGAAGCAATATTATCTTACATCCTCTATGAGATGGTCCTTAAGGCAAAAACTGATGAAATTTGCTCTGGAGTACTTAGATATTTCAGCATTTATGATTCCCTACCCAGAAGCACAGATTGGTAATAAAAACCCACTTCATCAGCATTCAATGCCCATTTGATGTTCTGTGTAAAATAAATGACAGTTTCAGTACACTTATTGGAGCACAGATACCTGTATCAGCATTAGCTCCCATCTTTGCCAGCGATCTTGGCGTGACCAGAAAGCCACAGGTTTGTGAAGCACAGGGAGTGACACAGCCTCCACAGCATGTGGATGAGAGATAGTTGTGGGAAGAGTTTGCTGTGCTGGTTGCTGGGGTAAATGGAAAACTCAATTTCTTCTTGTTCCCTTCTGCTTCTCTGAGATGAAGAACACCACGACATGGAGACAGGAACATGCTATTACACACCTTTTATAGGAAGAGAATTGAGGCATAGGGAGCCTGGTCCTACAACTGCATTTGGGTGCCTTTTTTAATGTAGAATATGTGATAACAAATCACATCGAATTGTTTAAGGGTTGAGAATTAAGCGACTTGCCCAAAGTAAAATAAGAAAACAGTGGTGAAATAGAGTCTTATACCAATTTTTCCAAGCCTAGGCTGCTATCTTGACTATGGGCTCATATTTCTTCCCTACTTACCACTTTGTCACAGAAGCTAAATTGCTCAAATACATTTTGTCTTTCTGGGTCTGTCTGATTGCTATTACAATATAATGCAGTGTTTCTTCAGTTTTTGTTGGATGTCTGTATGAATAAAAACGAATAGTGAGGAAAAAGTAAATTATATTTAAGAATTCACTGAAAGCTATAAAACTGAAAATTAATATGTACTAGTGTAGGAGGAAGCTGGAATGATTAGTGTGTGTGAAGAAAATTACAGAGCTTACAGACTGTAATGTCTTCTTTAATCAAGTATTTACCTTGAGTAAAACTATAATGAAATTCATTATAAACTTTTCTTTTTGAACTTTGTGTTCTGGGAATCCAGAAACTAGTTTGGCTCTGGTTCATGCTAGTCATTGCTGAAGGTGCTTATCATGACAGTCTTTTTCAACCTTCAGAACTTCTAATCTGCCATTTAATCCTTTCTCTGAAGCAGGCTTGACTATCCCAAGACTGCTAACCAACAGTACGATGTGCAGCGGCTTAATCAGCTGAGCAAATTAGGGAGACTACTTTGAGAGCACAAATTCAGCTAAAAAAAAAAAATTTAACAAGTGGAATGAAAGTTCCGTTTGCTAGCACCCAGGGGCCATCTAGTTTCCATCATCTTTGCTAAAATCTTCCCTTTGCCACTGAGCTGATTAGAGCACAGGGTTGTGTGCTTCTATAAATACACAGAGGATAGCGAATTTTCCCTTCCTGTCTTTTCTATGCTCATTTTATCTCACCAGTCACCAAGAACCTTCCTGGCACAATAATATATATTGCTGTCAATAAACTCACACACAGCTTTATTCCTTGGTTTCAAATTCCTGAGACTGTGTGGCTCCTCTAGGTGTACTCAGTGATAATGATACTGTTACAGACTTTATATATTTTATATGAAATCATAGGGTAACAGTGAACTGGTCTGCAGCATAGAAAATGTGCAAAGTTAATGGCTACAGCCGAGTAGCCTCAGCTGCCTCAGAAAAACCTGAGTTTTCCTCACACCTTTTCACTTACCACTTCAGTTACTTGTTGCCTCGCTATAATAAAATATACCTGCAAAGCACAACAGCAATGTATGACTTTGAGACCTTCTTCTAGGTACATCATTTTTTTGTCATTTTGTGTTCACTTTTATTTAGTACCACACTTAAAATGTGCAAAAGTCATGCAGAACACATCTGTACACCCAAGAGGCCAGTTTTCCCAGGTAGTTTCAACCCCTTCTGCTGTAGCCCGAAGCCAGATTTAACAACAATATTAAGTGGATCACTGCATGCTGTACACAGCAGTGCTGAGGTGGGCAGTGCACAGCAATCACTGGTGGAATATCCCAGGAGGGAAGCTCGTGAACGTACAAATGCTACCTTGGTGAGTCTAATGAGGATACATCAGACCAGCAAGCTGTGCATGGTCTGATGCTAGACTTTGTTTTTTAAAGTTTTAGTTGGAAAGTCTTGGCAGGATCTCAGTTATTGTCAGTATTGATTTGGTGAAGATTATATATAATATCTAGTACATTATAAAGCTGTAGAAAGGGATATGGCCAGACATTTTGCTACTATTCCTTCTTCTGAAGAAGAACTCTTGACAATTCATCATGGGTGGTGTTTTGGTTTCTCTGTCCATGCCTGCTCTAAACTTGACCCTGCCATACAGTGCAAAGTAACTGCCAGGTGACAGGATAAAAGAGTAAATGTAGTTCAGACTGTGTGGATTTTATGTATATGTGGAAAAATATATAAACCTGCTCTTTATTTACACTAGGGATTTTGTACATTTCGTACGTAACCGATTTTTCTCAACCACTGAGCTTTCTGTTGGCTGAAGCTGATAGAAACCTGGGAGTAATCCAGCTATACACATGCAAATAACAATAAGCATCAAAGAATGAAAAAAATTCTCTAGAGAACTTGTATCTAATTATTTCAGTCTGCTCCTAGCTCTCTTTATAGTGTGTTGACTGTTCCCTATAGCAAGCTTGCCACTAAATATTTTAAAAAATTGGAGACTGTTTCCAAACTCAGATGCACAAAGTATATTGCCAAGTATCTACAAAAATCCGCATTTATGCACCTGTGCATAGTAGCAAATGTAAAGAGACCTTAGGTTCCATTGCTGACGTTCAGGTTGCATCCATGTCCTCCCGCAGTGCTGCGTGGCCATGAAATATATATATATATATATACCTTCATGACATCTCCTGGGGTTAAGAGTTTGTCTCGGGGGACAGGTGAGCCTGACTGAATATGATATCCAACAACTTTGTAAAGTTGTCAGTATTGTTGTTTCATACGCCTCCTTCCCTCTATAGGCTTTCCTATGAAACAACAATGAATTTACTTTCCCCCTACCCAGAGCTCATGTTGCTCCTAGGAGGGAAGGACCAGTATTGCACGTTGTGGGATGTCTTGGCAATGGCAGTCAAATATTTGTCCCCCTGCCAAAGAGAAAGATGAATAAAAGAAACAGAAGAGCTTTTTATGTAAATATCACTTAATTATGTGTTGCTCAGCAGTTATTTGTTTTAGTGCTGACCTTTAAAAACCAAAATGGAAAAAAAAAAATCCTTTTAAACCCCAAGCATCAAATTGTTTAACGCATTATTTTTGCATACAAAAATTGGAAATAAGAGAAATTTCAATTATGTTATTTTAAATATCCAGAGTGTCCCAGCAAGCTGGTGTGAATTATTTTCGCTATATTAACAAGTTAATTCTGAAACTCAGTAAAGAGTTCTCAAGTAAAGGTACACTGAAACTTGAGTTAGTAACAGAATGTACCTAATTTCCAGTTTCTTTAGCAGAAACATCCTTCAAATATATTCTGAAAAGCCTAACAAAGGGAAGGAATAATACCACAGCACAATCAAAACAGTACGATCTTTTAATGTGTTCCAAGTGCTGTTAGTGGTATTTTTTATCTTATAAAGCCTTCATTCTGAAATCTGAGCAAGTTTTCAGGGTGCTGCATCAAGATGTCTCAGCAATAAAGGACTCTTGTAGAGTCCTATGTACAGTCCCTTTCAGGGTATGTGGCTTCTTCTGAAAACTGACAGCCCACAAAAATGTACTTGCATTCAAAACCAACAAAAAAGAGAATTAATGAACCACTGAGATTAGCTGAATTGACCTTGATCTCACAAGTTGGTCTCTTTGTCTTCTGCATGGGCTGTGGTTAAACATGAGAACAGCTCTCCATGCTGGGGTCCACAATCATGCCTCGTGCCCGTTTTCATCTTACATTTGCGTCAGCTGCATTCTCTCTTTTCTTTCCATTCATCTCTTAGACTGTGAATGAGACCAAAATGTGTTTTCCTTTTATCTCCCTTGAGGAAAAATGTGGGTTTTTTTTCTTTCTCTCTTGAGGGAAGCCTGACACAGTTATGAATGACATAGGAGCAGTGTCCCTTTCATCAAACTGGCATCACCACAATGTCATAGTGCCTTTTAATGTGATTAATTTCTTGTAAAAATATTTCATTTTAAAATATTTGTTTTCTGTACCTTCATTTTTATAGTGTAAGGTAGGTACCTATTCTAAGTTGCACTTCCACCAGTAGCTGATTTTATGTCTTATTCATAGGGCTTTTTACCACTTGCATTGTAGCCCAAAGCAAATAATTTTGCTGCATCCTCAGGAATATGTTGCTTTATTTCAGTCAGATAAGCTTCTTGAGCCTCAGCCTCTCTGACTGTGTAGAAAATTGTTAAAATATAGAAATACAAACCCTTCTTTATCTCACAGAGATTAGAAGGTATTTGAGCTTGCTGTATCATTTTTGATAATAAACCACAGAGATGCAAAGATCTTGTTATCAGACAGATCTGAAAATTATTTAAACAAATTTAAAATTCATTAGCTAAGACTACTAGTCTTGTATCAAATTTTATTAATTCTTTGAATCACAACATTTATAGGGATTCTCAGTCTTGTGAGCTGTAGCTTACAGATCCTCTAAGCAGGAACTGTTTGAGGGAATATGAATGCACCAGTTTATACCCTAAATATTCTTAGTCTCTCCCTTTTACAATTCCTTCCAGCCTCCCCCAAAGGAAGAAGTAACGATCCATGTTTGGATCCTAACCTACAAGCAGCAGATGTTTATGCTTTTTAAACGTTAAAGACTGGAGAAGATTGATAGACCAGCATGAAATAAAATGATGCTGCAGCATATTTTATTTATTCATCTGGGGATCCAAAAATACCATTGCATCAGTTTTTTAACGTACTGTCGCTTTTCAAACATGAAGCTTATGAAAAATTGCAAATACCAGTAGCTGAGCTGCCCGTTGGTGGTGTTTTCAAGGCAACATGAAATAAATGGCTTTTAAAGTAGTTTAAACATTAAGTGCAGGAGTTGCAGTTTGTATTGCTACCATATGCATGAGTCTGTCCCTAGTATGGTGTCTGCCCATCAAAGTACTCGAGCTTATGTAGTCCTAAGTATACAGGTAGCCCTAACTGGTACAGTAAGATCCTGTTTCTCATTTCTTCTCTCTGGTCTGTAAGTCTGGCTTTCACCCCAGTATTTCCTTGCTGCTTTGCTCTTGTCAGAAATAAATGTTCAGATGCTGTTCTTGCCTTCCACAGTAAAGTCCACCAAATTCTACCTGTATCCCAGATCAGAGGAATATTTATTACACAAGAGATCTCTGTGGAAGACCTGTGATCATAACCCTACTCAGACCTGTCGCCCACACAGGTACCCACCTGCTGTGGTTGAGTCCACTGACTGAAAGCTGGAAGGGCTGCAAGAAGCCCCTGGGTTTCGTGTGCACTTTGCTTGGGATTGCTCCAGTTCCAGATGTCTTCTTACACCCCGATCCACTCTTCTGGTTTTGCACTTAGTGTCTGGAGGAAGGGATTTTTTTAACAAATTTTCTGTTGCCTGAGTGCGTTCCCTTCACTGACAGGACAATTCCCTTTTCTGTAGTCATTTTCTACATGGCAGTTAAACCAAAAGGAGTTTTTTGAAGCACACAGTCTTTATCCTTCATAAGCACAGGAACAATAGACATTTTTTTGAGAATAATAAATAAATTCTAACTGCCCTTATCAAAGCAGGATGGTTTCCAAATATTTTTTTGCCTCTTCTGGTGTTAGGGCTCTTGAAGGACACATTTACTTCAGATGAACAGTTTTATAGGACCTAAAACCTAGCTAGCTTGAATGCATCTGAATGACAGCTTTTGTCTTAGAAAGGGTGGCAGATATGACTCATTAGTGAGTTTTGCTGAGCAGCTGTCTGAATAATTCTTCCAGTCTTTAATCTCAAGAGGCAAAGAAAAGCCCTCTTCCCTGAATGTGTATGTATACATACATACATATGTATGCACACACACAAAATTTAGATATGCAGTCTGCTTTTAATGCATATTTCGAAATAGAAATGTATTTCAATATATTTCTATAAATTTTTAGTTCAAGTAGATTGTGAACACAGGATGAAAAGACTTCTTCAGTTCCTCAGTGTGTTGAGTACCAGTCTCTTGTGCAGATTACAATCAATATGTTATAGAATACAAACTAAAAAGAAAACCAAGCAGTCACAGAATTATAATCCAAACATCATAGCAATCTTTGTCAACAGTGAGGCTCAAAAGTGTGTTGTTTGCTAAGTGTTAAAAGCATCCTAGTGTGCCTCTGAACAAAGAACTAGGATTTCCATTCTTTGTAAACCAAAGCTGAAATAAGAACACAGGACTTGTGCAGTAGCTGGGCCGTAAGAGATTTATGATCACACTGGAGAGTGAGAGAGTGCTCTTGTCAAATGGCAGCAGCAATGAAGGAAGAAGCACAGGCTGAGAAATGAGTTTCCAGAAACTTTGAGGCATGTCTGACTTTTTGAAATCTCTTGTTAAATGATTGCCAGGGAGCACAAGCTAACTCCTGACAAGCTGGGTAGAGAAAGACTGCACACTCTGTATTTTATCAGAAGCATAATTTAAGGTGCTTCTATTTTAATCTTTGGATAGAAAAGCCGAGACTAATGAAGTGTTGTGTTACATCATTTCATAAAAGAGAAGTGACTGGAAGGTGGTACAAAAGCACATATTCAGAGCCTGATGTGGAACAAGGAGATGAGCATTAAGCTGACTAGTTTGACATGTACTTATTTCTGCTTGATGCCTCTATGAGACAGTGGTAGACAGACAGAGGCTGCCCTTCTCACTTTATAGCCTCTCTGTCTTGCTCCTGTGTTTCTGCAGACCCCTGTGTAGTGGATGTAGCTCCACTGCCTGTGGGCTGGCTCTTGTCAGTCATCTCCATTGACTCCTTGCAGGGTCAGAGGACTGGAGGTTGAAATCCCTGACCTAGGAGAATTGTCTTCTGTTTTCGTTAAACAACCGTGCTGTTGGAAAGGCTTTTTTATCTCTCATTTTGACAGAAAAAAGTCACAAAATTCTCTGTCTTAATCTGCAAGGGTATCATCTCACTGTGGCCTCTATGGACAGATATCTGTGTGAATGCAAGGATGCAATAACACTAAACTGCATGCTGTATTTACCAAGAAGTGTTTTAAAATCATATAGGAAATGAAAAGCAGCCATTAAATTAAAAGGGATTTGATATTGTCACTGTCTTTTTCCTAGTATTCTGATTTCAAGCAAAAAAGCACATACAGCGTGAATGAGATGCTTATGTATCTTAGGTGCTCAGGTCCTGTTTTTGAAATTAAGGCAGGTCAGGCCTGCCCTATCCACTCTGCACTCAAGTGTCTCTTTTCTTTGATGCTCTACTAAAGCTTATTCCCAAATATTGGTGTAATGCCAGGTAGCTTGGAAATAGTACCAGTTAGGACTTGTACTCAGGCACAACTCATGCTTATGGTAAGGTACAGTACAGAGCTAGTCTAAGAATTCACATAACTTAAAAAATGGTAATTAAGTTCCTAAAAGTTTTAGATATTTGAAAATTTTATCTCAATTCTTTTTACTATCTCCAAACCCCCACATTTTCACTATTATAAAGACAATTGTCAATTAGCAAATGGTGAAAAACCTATTTCTTTTATTGTAACCATATAGTATTATTCTTAAAATCATTGTACATAGAGGCCTTGATTGGGTGCCATGTGCTGGGTGACCCCTCCTCTCCTCAGCCCTCAGTCATCCCATATGAAACAGCTGGTAGGCAAATGCTCTGGAAGAAGATAAGGCAAGTGAAATAATCTACACAGTTTAAGAATTGAAACTGTCCACATCCCTGCTCTAACACTGACTTGTTCTGTAGCACGAAGTGAAACTGGTTTTTAAGTCGAAATTTAGTTTACGTGTGGAATAAAGATAAGAAATACTAGAAAAATTGCCACTGAGGCGGTCAGTAAACTATAATACTGTAAAGTAATTTTAAAAAGTTGAGAAATTCCCATGTTAAGATGACACAAAGCATTTACAGGCTGCAACATATGATAAACGTACAGATTACATAGAGTTTTCATGATTCTCACTGTTCTGAGATTCAAAAGAAACAGAGTTACCATCACTATTGTATAGGTTAAGATAAGCTGAAGGGCTCAGGTGACAGAAGTTAAGAGGGAAGGAAAGAATGACATGCTAAATTTGTGACAAACGAAGTGGTTGTGTTTGCTCTAGTAGTAAGGCATCAGTCAAGAAAAAAGGCTGAAGACCACAAATTAAGTGTCAGAGAAAATCGAATCTAGCAGCACTTCCAGTGAACAGCGTGCTATTTGAACATTGAGGGTGAGACCCTGGCCATAATTGAAGTTAGTGGAAACCAGCTGCATGAGCCTGGGTTTTTATTCTGTGTGAAGGAAATGTTAGTATCCAATATCCCAGGTAAGTTTGTGCAGTGGACATTGTAGTCAGAAAGAAGATGCTACCCTGAAATTAGTATCCTGAAATGTACATATGTTAGGAGTCATGTTATATAGGATTTTCTTTTAAAATTATGCTTGGGAATAGACTTAAATGAGGATTTGATCACAGGCACTGACCAAACCAAGAAAAGATGTCCTCTGATCCAAAGAACTGAAAATGTAGTTACCCCTCTCAAAAAATTTGCAGGCAACGTTCAAAGACTTTATGATAGGAGTAATCATCTCTGTAAACCAGCAACCTTACCTGCCATTTTTGTCAGTAAGGAAGACTCTTACAGAAGACTCTGAAGGGATATAATGCAACAGCTTTGTTAGTATTAAGGCTGGCTCCTCCCAAACATGGGAACAGTACAGGAGAAAGCATAGTAGTGTGTGTTTGCAAACTTTATAACCCAGTGATGAAGAAGGCATAATCTGGCCCTTCATGACTAAAACTATGTTTAAGGCAATCGATAAAGTAAATCAGTACAAAGAAAGTCAATGAGAAACACAGCTGAAAACCAACCAACCAAACAAAAAAAAACCCAAAACAACTTATACACAACATTCAAAATATTCATTTAAATAGGTAAATACAGAATTTAATAAGAAAGAGTCTTTAATTTGGAAAAAAGTGGCAGATGTTGGGTCTGTAAGATCATTCATTTCTTGAAGGAATTGCTATTCAAGTGTTTCTCATAAGATAAGAATGTATAAAATTACTTTGAAGCACAAAATACCTCAAAAGGAAAATGCTTTTTAAATGATCCACAAGTAAATTGCAGAACTTACTGCCAGAGTGACTTGGCTCCCAAAACACAAGTGAGCTCCAAAAGCAGTTAGATAAATTCTTGGTGAAATGATCCACCTGAACCAATCTGAACGCCATGATGCAGATGCAGCCTCCCACTCAAAAGGTCCTTAAAACTGTGCATAGCAGAAGCCAGGAGGGTGTATGAAGAGAAAGCACCACTTGCCTAGTTACCTTGATTCTTTTCCTAATTAGCAGTTGGCTAACATCAGAGACACAATAAGAGTGGCTAATTGTCTTTTGTAGCCATCTGTTGTGTTCTGTTAAGTCTGACCCAGCAGACTAGTTTTGGGTTACGCTATATCTTTTTTTCCTGGCAGTCTGTAGGTACGTTGTAGTGCAGTTAGGAAGTACATCACTGGAAGGCATCTTTGAGCAGTTGACATTGGCACACCTTTCATATAAAAGATGTTGAGGTACTATGGCTTCAAAAATTTGTAGCAATGATATAAAGCTCTGAAAACATTTCACATCTGGATTTGTATAAAACTTGGTCTTGTTAGACTGCCTAAACAGGTGTGTTGCTCTGGGTAGTGCATTCATCCACTACAATAAACTGTAATAAAACATGAATGGTCCCATAAAATTATATTGATCCAGTGCTTTACTGTGTGATGTTCTCACTGGAGAGCATGTTCCCATTGGCAGGTACAAGGACTTATGATGGAAGTTCTCAGTCCACTGAAATGCAACAGAACTCAAAATGTATTCAGTAGGCTTGGTAATGCAGCACACTGGGGTTTATAAATAAAAGGAATATCTGTATTGCATAAATTATAAAATCAATACAAGGGATGGTTTTCACAGGCTGCTTCTTCTGATGTGTCCCTTCCTACAGTAATGTAAACACCTGTTGATATCAGTGCTGCTGTATTTACTGTTGCCAAGTTGTATGTGATGTACAAATGTAGAAGAAGATTTAGTCATACACCCCAAAGGAAAATTTTTCCCTTCTCCTTCCACATCCTTTCTCCTTCCTCAGTAGGACTGAAAATTCCACAGCTTTGATGTCTGCCTTTCTGGTGTTTTAAACAAAAGTTGACATGAAAACAGTTGAAAGTAAAGAATCAGTGTAAAGTCTATGTAAAGATACCCCGGTGGGTTTTCTGTTGACAACCCTGGATGTTGTGAATGGCTTAGGTGTGGCAGCCAGATCCCTGCTGCTGCACAGATGCAGCTGTGGACTTTAAAATGGCCACTTTGTGCATCTGAGCTTTGAAAATGGTAAACTAGGAGTGCTGGATTTAAGCTGAGATCCCATCACGAAAAATTGGTGACCTGGTTCATCCAATGTTGGTATTTTGTAATTTCTGTCCAGATGAACTGACTTTGATGGGCACTCTTTAGAAATGCAAATGTTTTCCTTTGCAAATGATCAATATATTTTGGGATTGGAAAAAATTATTGCTACTGCACAAGACTTTTCCTCTGCAACAGACTGCCCATGTGGAAACCCATTCTGCTCTGCCCTATTGCTGAATATGTGCATAATCACTGTTGGACAAATTGCCAAGCAGAAACTATTAGTTAAAATGTTCATTTTAGTTTTGCAGTATTTCATCCTCTGTTGTTCTTTTGTTAAACACCAATGAGTATTATAAGGACCATGATTATGAAATAAGTCTCGTTTTAAAGTTTCAGAATGAAATTATAACTTACATTCCTTAAAATATTTATTGCAAGTTTGAAAATACTTTTTCTTGGTATGTACTGTTTAACTCAAATACTGGTATATATCTGCAATAGAGATATAACTAAACAGGAATACTTTTTGTAATGAGAACTTACAGTAGGTGACACTGCTGAAACAGGAAATGTTTCATATTTCTTGAGACTATGAAAATGTCACTTGTGGCAAACTTGTTCATTTTAGCTGCTAGAACAGAATTTTTCAAGACAAAGTTTATGAAGTATACAGTTGTACACACTTAGAGATATACATTCAATATTTGACTCTGAATTTTTTATTAACATAATGAAAGTTTTATAACCATAAGTGTAATTGTTCATCTTTAAGTATTGATTTATCTGTTCTACAAAAGTGTTCTAACTAAATGGAGTTAATTTGATCCAGAACAATGCGTGGGCATTTTTTGTTGGAGTTTTAAAATGGCCGTGTTTTAAGAAGTACATTCGTTTGTCTAACTCAATAGAAGAATATTTTGGGAAACTCTCATTTTAAATATTTGTCTAATGCATATTTTTCTTCATCAAATAGTTGCAACAGTAAAAATAATTGTGTTTGTGATCTAGTTAAGGTGATGCTGTCACTGTTACAGTGGATTTTGCATTCTCTCTAATGCTCTGCAGTTTATAGCTCTGCTTGCATGGTGAATTGCTTGGAGGTGTCTGCTGGAGATTAAATTGTAGCCTGACCGAATGACAAAACTCTAGCAGAGCAACACTGATCCTTTCCTGGTTTATTGCTTAGATTAATAAGTGATTTAATCAATTTGCTGTATAATGTGTATTAATATTATTGTTTCATGAATATTGACAAAAATCTTTTTAAACTTGCAGCAAGTAGTGGCAGCAATAAATGCAGGAATCATACCTTTAGGAAACACATCTACTCAGAACAGTCACTGGGACTTGGGAAGTTCCTTCTTCTTTGCTGGCACTGTTATTACCACCATAGGTAGGACACAGCTTCTTATCTTTTCATAGTAAATGAGCTGAAACTCTTTTGATTTCCAGTGTGTACATGTATTTGTTAATGGTAAAGCTTCCAAATTGTCTGGTTTAAAGTAGAGAGTTACTCTTTAGCTGGAGGGACATAAATTATAGCTGTCTGTAAGGATTCCTAGCTGAGTAAATGATTCCTCTGTAGATGAAAAATGTTGCTGTGTATTTCTGCAAGGTGACTAGTAGACGTTGTGGAAACATTTTCAGGGGGGAATTTGGTCAACTGTGTAATCACAAGTGTTAACTAGGGCATGATTTAAAGCACATGTGCATTAAACCTTGACTGAGATGTATGAAATTTCAAGTCTGTCTAATCCCACTCCAAATTGTTGTTTCCTCTAAACTCTGAAAAAGATGAGAACATGGTAAAAATTTGGTTCATCTTAGTTTAATCAGTTATAAGTGTTGTATTGATTGGCAGATTTACATTCTAAGTCTTACTTTGAGGCTTCTGCTGCATTCAAAGAAGTCCAAAGCTGCTGGGTGATTTATCAGTGCTCACAAGCCCAGGGAGTTTTCTGGGTCTGTCCCGCATTTAAGAACCACTGTCTCGCTGAGCAGGAGTGAATAGGAGCAGCATTTGACCTTTCAGATTCTTTACCCTTTGACTACAATACAATGCACATGGCATACAGTTCAACGGTGTAGTGCAGCTCATGGACCATAGGAGGGGCACCCACAAAGGTGACTGGAAATTTGAAGAAATCAAACAAGAAAAGTTTAAGATCAACATCATGAGAGTAATGCATAAGGAACCGTAGCACTGTCACAATAATTATCTCTATGTAATATTTATGTGCATGTTGTGATGGAAGCGGGGGGAGGTTCTTTTCAAGTGTTGTATGTACCTTTGTTCTTTATGTAGAAGTGAATGAGTGCTAAAATTTTTGTGTGCTTTAGTATATACATGTCTCTCTCTCTAAATATTATGTCTATGTGTAATGTTTTTTCACATCTAGAATAAGTGCAACACAGGCTTAGTGAAAACAGAATGAAAGTTTACCTCCCCAAGGTTAGTAACAAGCTTAATGGTTTTATAGTAGTAGGACCACAAGGCAATAAAAAAGCAAGTATTGAAAAATGTAATTTTAACAGATTATAATCAAGAAAAGCAAGAACCTTGAAAGCATAGTTTAGTGATCAGTTTTATGTTATCCTCTTCTGACAGCACAAAACTCTATGTTGTAAGTATCCATGGTACTGGAGAAAGTGTTTAATGTTTGTTTCAGTTCTGAATAAAGATAAAAGTTAATGTATGAAAAGTGTTCAAGGAATTAAATTATTCAAAAATTATTCTAAAGCAGTGGAACATTTTATTTCCCTATTTTGTTTCTAGGTAAAACTAAGGTTTTTCTAAATAAAATCGTTTCCTTATTTAATTTATTGACTTGATTCAACTGAAATTTGCATGAGTCCTGCTTAGAGGAGAGAGAGGGATCCGCAAAGGCATCCAGGCCACAGGTCCCCTGTCTCCAAGAGACAGGATAACCCAATAAGAAATACATTTGAAAAATTAATATTTCAGGTCATTTATGCAAACCAGAGTCATCAGAATCAGACCAGACTAGGCAACTGTAAATATTTATTTCAGGTTTTGTGATAGGAAACCAGGAAAATCTAGGGTAAAAAAGACTTCCATAGAATATTTTGTCTTTGGAGTCGAAGGTGCTTTTCATCAGAGACCCTTTCTGAAGGGAATCTTCCAGTCCATTGCAATTTTGAGCTGTGTCTTTTAGGACCTGAAGACAGCAAACTCACATGAAAGCCATAGTGTGGTTGACATTGTCTTGCTGCAATGAACCACCTTCCTGACAGTTTACAGGGCTGACGGTGTGACAGAAGGCAGAGCAGTCGTGAAAAGCCCTTGGAATTGTGATTTTCCCAGGAAAATGGTGATAAGCATAAAAGTGGGTGTGCTTTCTCTTACTTTTTATAGTATTACGTGCCATCAAGTGATTTGGTGTTCAGAGCAGCGTATTTTCATATATGAGTAACCTTTTGAAAATGAAGGCATTCTTTCCAATTAGGGGCCATATGTTTATCGTGTAACTTGGTATTTTAATTTCTCAAGAGACTAAAAATTAGGTTTATGAGCATCTCCAGAGAGCTGTCATGGGTTTCAGCGAAACACTATGGATATTCTCGGTGGACAAAGACAAGACCTTATAAATTCATAAGACAACTTTATAAAAATAATTTGTAAAAGTGGTTTTATAAATATGAATAAAAATTAAAAATTTTATTTCCTTTAGACAGTATACCTTAAGAAGTACTTCAATAGAAGAAAAAGGGATTACTACCATTTAGAGAAAATGATAGGTTTCCAGTGTTACAGCAGATTCTCCAGCTTTCCAAACCTCTTATTACTATAATTTTACCTTATCATTTAGCCCACACTCCTACCGATGAAATCTTATAATCCAAGAAATTCAAATGGAACTGAGAGTTTATTTATGGATAGTGTTTCCCAAGCCCTTCTTTAATGACAGTAGCACTTGCATCCCACAAGTGGTTCCTGGGGAGAGGGGATAATAAATAAAGCCTTTAGCATTTCCCTAAAGCAATAAGATATTGTTTTACAGTTACTGTTATTATTGCATCACAGTAGTGCCGAACATGTAAGTGAAAAATATTGACCATGTATTTGGGTGGCTATTGGCAGCAGTCCAGAACCATCTGTAGTTTTACTTTTCTGGGTCTCCTGTAGTCTGCTGAAAGGCTCTGTGGTGGGGAGATGTAAATCTACTAAGCTTCAAAGCCAGCTAACAAAAGCAGAAGTAACACTAGAGAAAGCATGGCTTGATGCTTATTTAACAGGTTGGTTTATTATCTTATAATCCTTTATGCTATCCAATAAATGTCATAATGCACATCATAAAATTAATAAACTCGGTTTTAATAGAACATAATCTGTCATACTGCTACTAGATCTTTCGTAAGAAGTTGATTTATTTGAGATGTCAGGGTCAAAAAAATTTCACAGGACTTTATTCAGAAAAGATTTTTTGTAGCTTTTTTTTTTGGTGTCTGAGTGGGTCAGCTTTGGCTTTGCGTTTACTACTGTGCAACAGCATAAAACTTGTAGGAAGGGATCTCACTGGTGACGGGTTTGGCTTGCTCTACTTACGTGTTCTCGCTTGTGGGTATGTTTTTAGAACAAATGTGTCTCATCTCAGCAAAGAAGTGCAAAACTACCTGATTGCTCTGTGTATGGAACAGTTTCAGACAGTTCCTAATAGGGAAAGGGGTAGCAGAGGGAAATGGGAATGCTAAAATTGTCTATGAAAAATATTGTTGCATTGTTCCCTGGGATACTGTGTATGCTGCAAAGCAAAAAAGATACTCTTTTTTTCCACCTGAAAATGTCAGTATCCAGTCAGTCCTATTCCACATGTCCAAAGAAAAGGAAAAAGAGGGTTGAGAAGAAAAGCAAGAAAAAATGGTAACTCAACCACAGCATTGGAGACAATGCTGAAGAAGAGGGGAAAATCATCTTTATGTCACCTCTTTTTATTCTGAGAGCTCATTGTTGGCGTGGCACATGGTTTTTTATCTTTCAGATCATTTGCTTCAATAGGTATCTTAACTCAGACATGGGCATATAGACTCAACCTGTACACACCCTCCTTCCTCCTGAAAAACTTATATTTTAGGGCCTGAGAAAGTTTTATATTGGCAGCAGGGTAGGAAGGAAGATGTCTCTTGCTGCAAACTCGAGATCTGTATCCAGGAAAATGAAAAAACAAAATTGACATGCCAAGGCCTTGAGCTTAGCAGTCATTTTCCCAAATGACTGCTCTCTCAGCACATAAAGAATGTGGTGTCAACCGTAATATCAGAAACTGTATCATGAAAACATCTACTAGAGCCTTATATATCTTCATCTAAAATAGATGTATTCTTTCTACTGTTATTCCAGCTGGTCCATAATGACTTTTTTAAGCACTACAAGTAGACATATAGTGGAAAAGGCACTTATTCAAACTCCTGGAAGTTGTGAGCCTGTTGGGAGTGACAGTGACCTCCCTTGCTGCTCTGGTTCACCAGAGCACATGCCTTCAAACAGACCCGTGTCTACACAGGCAGGAGCTCACAGAGCTCCATCAATACCTTAGCACTCGAGGATACGTTGCAACCATCTTGATGTTCAAGTCCAGTAGTTGCTAATAATTGTGTCTCCAGATCAAAAATGGAAGAACACTTTGTAATTTTTTGTCCTTTTCCACTTTATTTTCACCAGACCTTGGTTTTTGAACCCAATCTTTGCGTATGCAGTGAGAAACTGAACCTCTTGAGAAATTAACTCATGACTAGTCTTTAACTTAGTTTCATGTGGCTACCTACGGCAATATGGTTATGGTTTTTGGGTCCAAAAGCCTAGCAAATGTTATTAAAGAGTGCAAAGAAATGTTAGGGTTTTTTTTCCTAAAAAGACAAGAAACAAATTGTAAATATTTATGTTTTAGGGAACAGTTGTGAATAGTAAGCAGCTAAGATTCTGAAAAAAGATTAATGTTTTTGACTATAAATCTGAATTTGACTTGTCACTTTCAGATTTGCAATTAGTTATATGGCTTCAAATGCAATTTCACTGTAAGAAATACTTCTTTCTGTCATTTCCCCATTGCTTCTCTCGTGAAGGAAGGGTATTTTTAAAAGTTTTATTACATTGCTTATTGATTTGAAACAGTTATAAAATCCTACTGCTAAATCTGTCCCTTCTGGAACCATTTCACTGCAATTTTTGAAATACAAAGTAACAGAATAATGTGTTGATAACTCAAATATACAAAATATGTTTAATGTCATAAAAAGACAAATACTGCTGATAATTGAATGTGTTACATATTAAGTTGGATAACCATAAAGATAAAAAATTGCAAAGGATGTTGAAAAATTTGTTCAATTAGTTCAGAAGACTAAGAAGTATAATGTACTTATGTTAGAATGCTTTTCTTTTTTTTGTTGTTGTTGTATTTTTGTGCCACCAAAGAAGAAACACAACTATCTAGGATGAGCATAAAAATTTCATTTGAAAAGATTACTCGAATTTGTTTATTACAATATAAATTTCTGTATTTGCTGGGATTTCTGGTTGTGTATTTTAGAAGGAAGAGAGAAGAAGCAAGCAAAATAGAGTGAAGTGCAAATGTTGAGGTGATTGAGGAGAGCGTTGGTGAGAACCCCTAAAAGTAAAAAACATAAAATATTCTATATTTTCCTGAAAAATGTTCTGGTATGTGGTTTTCTCCATCATATCAGTATTCAAATCTGCATTTGAGGCTATGACTTAAATGAACTTGACTCCCTGGTAGACATTGCAGTATGTGGCTTCTGAGGACCTGTTTCTTTCAAGGCTCCTCTACTGAAAATAATCTTATTTGGCTCCCTTTGCATAAGGAGAGGTAAAGTTTGGTTAGGGCAGGGTCATGGATCTCATCCTGCACTAGTAACCTGAATGCGTGTGTCCAGATTTCATATGACTTCTAGCAGGGGTATATGTGTGGCAAAGCTGAGTATAACTAGTTGGTAAGACCAACTGCAAAGCAATGCAGAAAATGAGTGTTTAAGATTTATGGTCTGTGCAAATGTGGTAGTGAGAGATATGCTGAAGAAGTCGCTGGGGAATGAAGTGGAAATGCTCCTTTCAGCTCTTACTCTGCAAAGGACTCCACCAAAAACCCCTGCTGTCTTACTGTGATTTCATATCAACTCTCAAAGTGTATTAAATATGTATACCTCATCTGATAAAATGTCAACAGAAAGAACTATTTTGTTTTAAAAAAATGCTCCTGATATCTCTTCAGAATTCAATCTTTCATCTAGGTTAACATTGTGCTTATCTTTCCATCCCTGTGCTGCTGTTCTAAATAGAAGATATAAGGCCTAAAGTAGCTTTTTAGTCTATTTGTTCCATTCTAATTTTTCTTCTTTTGTTGCTCCTGATAAAAATTGTCTCAATTTGACCCAGTTATTGGCTCTTGACAAATAGTGGTTCACCCGTGCACTGGGGAGACCTGTTGGGATTTGGCAGCAAAAGTCTCCAAATATTTCATCTGAATTGAGCATACTCTCTCCCAGGACAGTAGTGACTAAACGAGATTTCATCTATAATTATTTCTCCCAGGAACAGTGAGTAGAGGCTGTATTACCACTATGCCCTCAGTTTTCTCCTGCATTTGTTCAGGCAGTGAGAAAGAGAGCTTGTTTGACTTGAATGCTGAGGAAATAACACTTGGATTGTACAAGGTTCAGAAGTAATAATTAGGATAAGACTGCTGGGAACTAAGGAAGATGGAAGAGTGATGGAGAAAGGACCATGATGAAGATCTGAAAGACGATTATATCAGATGATGAAGAGCTCAGTTAGAGACATTGAGGGCTGGTATATCAGAAAAAAAAAAAAAAAAATTGAATGAGCAAATCATAAAAAAGAAATTAAGCCTGACTGACCAAAACAACTGGAAGTAAGAGAAGGAGGTGACTGCTTTTATTCCTGCACTTGTCAGAATACTCATCAATGCTAAGGGTGGCTCTGAAATCGAAGAAGTGCAATTTTATGGGATGATACACAGTTTTAATTAAACAGAGAAGTGCTATTTTTTCTACCAGCCCCTCTTCGATACACACGTATCTAAAGTGCAGGTATATGGTAAATTGCAAGCACTTGACTGTTCTACAGGCCATATTCATAACAGAAAGGATCTGATATTTCTGACAATCTAAGTTATTAGCAATGTTAGAAAAGCTTAGGGTGAGGTAGCCTCTCAGTAGTGTGAATGTATAAGGGAATTTTGTTGACCTGGTACATTCTGAATTCTGGACAAGAAACTTGACAATGGATAGTATAAAAGGGTGATGTCTCTTTAGGGAAGGTGGTGGCATCAGTGACATTTCATACCACTTTTCATTTCTTCTTTGCACTAAGCTTTTTTACGCATTTTTGGTCTTTTAGTCTGCTGCAGAGCACTTCCAGCTACTTACTTTTCTCATAACACTGAGTTTCCAACTATGTTTATATTCTAGAACATTTTTTTCTGACCATCTGGAATGTTTTTCAACATTGATGTGCTTTCATTACAAATTTGTTTTGTCAAAATAGCCTTTTTAATTTCATTGTTAAGCTTCTTTCTAGGCAGCACTGATGGTTTTATTTAGGTATGGTGTCTGTTTGTTGATGGACCTTGCAAAGCAAGGAGTAAGATGTACCATTTTTGCAGTGTGATGTGCTTGCACATTCTGACCTTTTAATCTCCCTTTTCCTCAAAACCAGCAAAAAGTTGTGTTGAAGCAAATTGCCAGGTATACAGCTTTCCATCACTCTTTTGTACGTTCTGTAATTTTCTAAAAAGCAGACCACGCTTGATGCAGTTCTGCTGAGGTCTTGCCGTGAAGTGAAAATGTCAATTTGACAGTTGTGACACAGTCCCAAATTTACACTGCAAGTGAGCACCGAAATTTTCGCAGCTTACTCCGTCAATGCCAGCGTGCTAATGGAACGGGATTTTGTTTTCATTGGCTGGTCAGTATAGGGTTTCTGAGCCTTCCGATCATGTCCATTTTAATTTCCAGGTTACCAAAGCTTGTTGTTATCAATAAAGGAGAGGCTGCCAGGAAGACTTGCTGAATATGATTACACTGTTTGCAGAATGCTAGGATGAATGAAATGATTTCCTGTTTCCCTTGGTGTTTATTTTTGTAACTGCATCAGGAGTGGTGCAACCAACCATGAGAATGTCAAATCCTACAAGCAAACAGAGGTATGGGATTTTTGAAAATTTTGGGAAAAAAAAAAGGGAATGTTTTGTCCTGTGTTTCTACTAAACAAGAAGTAACAAAATTGGAGTCAGTGAGCATGCAGGGTTTAGAGGTCAAAATGAAAGCACTTGTATGTAGTGTGTATATCCCATCAGGGTGATCTGTTGGTAAGTTCCCCTTTTGACCATATTAAGCTGTTTACCATTATGTGTTTCTTTATTCACAGCTGTTTGCACTTATTGTTTGGTTGAGCTGCTAAGCAGGACCAGCTTTTAAAAAAGGGAATTGCGGCCCTAATCAATGCCAGATTTATTTATTTTTTTAAAATTTTTAATTTTTTATTTATCTTTTATTTTGACTAACAATATAAGAGTAGCACGTTGGGCTGCAACCTCCTTTGAAATTGAAGTTGACCATCTCATCTGGAGTTCCTGCCTACTGATCGCTTTTGAAATCAATGCACTTATTTAGGTGTCTGTAGCACCTAAGTAAGGTTCCGGAGACTTGAAGATCTCTTGTTAAGCAGTTTTGCAGATCTGGGAAAATAGTATGTTGTTTTATACCAGATGTCTAAGTCCCACTCTGCCTGTCACATTGACCCGAATGTAGGATTTCTTTTTTTTTTCCTATTTTGTTTTTCTTTCTGGAAACTAAGATCTGAAGAAGATCACTTGCATTGAGGCTTTGCTCGATGTATACATCAATTGCACATCTGCTCTCACAAGTCCCAGGAATGTCCCTTGGCACTCTGGCTGGCTGGAGCAGGGCAAGGGCTGTTGCTCACAGGGAATAGCTACACCTCGATATTCCAGTGATGTGCTGGAGATCTAGAATCTGCGGAAGAAAAGGCTCAGTTGCCTGGGATAGACTCTTTGTCCCCTATTTACTAAAAAAACCTGATGGATGCTATTTCAGTGAAATTCAGAAGATAACTGCTTTTTATTTTTTTTTATAAGTAAGTGCTTACATATTTCTTGAAGTGAACTGACAGTAGTATAAAATCTGATGTGTTGTGCCACCAGCATTATAGAGTAAAATAGCATAAAGTATCACATGAGAATATCCATTAGCATATTTTATAAAAGCATTTCTTTCTTATACACTGAGCTCTCTCTATGTTTTATAGATTTCTTATTATTGCCAGCAGCTTTGTTACATTAGAAAACCTGAAAAACCAAAAGGGAAGCTGGGTAGAAATACAGGCAAAGGGGAAATTAACAAAATCCATTAACTTTTTTTTTCATGAGTCTTTTTGCTGTATTGAATCCTCTGGTGCTTTGGAAAATCTCACCCTCTGGTGTCATGCTTTTTGCAAGAGCTGCATCAGTCAGTATGACTGCAAGCAAAATTCCAGCTCACATCCCGGTGTGGGTTAGAAACCCATATTTTTCAGTAGTACAAGTTTATTTTTACAGTAACATGCATACAGTCAGTGTAGGTAGTGCTGAAAAGTGATAACAGCTGATTTGAACTGCAATGCAAGTGTAACCACTGAGTGCAAAAGTTATATTTTGATGACTTCAGTTTTTCATCTGGGAGGAACAAACATTTATGGAACACACCTGTCACTTGCAAGTTAATAGTAAAATGTGCAGTAAAAAGGACTCATGGAATGCATACTGCAGGTGACAGCACAGAAGAGCCCTATATATGCATTATTTACCCTTTCCTAGTCATGCTAGATTTGACCAATGAACAGTTATATGCTTTTCCAGGTGTGAAAAAAATGGGATGTAAGCTAAAGGAATGACAACTGTCTGCTACATACTAGCTAAAAGCCAATATATATGTGTGGTAGTAGAACTATCAGCGTTTAAAATGTATGATGAGTTGTTCTATTTCTCAAGGTGTAATTATATTGAGTATGAATGGCTAAAGTTTTAGTCTGGACTTACTCAGCAGGATGAGGAAGAGTAACACCTTCTACCTTCTAGTTAATTTACTTTCTGAAAGTCACCCTATTCTAAGACATTCTCAGATTTATTTATTTTATTTTTAAAATTTAAATTAATATTTAATAGATGCAGTTAGAAATGGTCTTTGATAATAAGAGACTAACATCTATGTTTTTGCCTTTTCGGTTCTGTGGGGACAAATTTGCAGACAGTTTTACCATTGTGGCTTCACTAGGGAGGTGCTTTGCTCCCTTTTTGGCACCTGTGTGGGATACCGATGTGTTTTGCTGGAACAATAAACAGGACCTAGCGAAACCCAAATATGATTAAAGATGCTACTTCCTATGGATATCTTTACTGTGGAGGTTTCATAGCAACGATACAAACTGTAAATTCAAGCCTCACTTGGTGGACAGGAATTTGGTGGTAATCATGGTCCCAGTTAGTCTCCCTTATCTGCAGGGATTCTAACCAGTTGTTGATCTGAAATCAGAAATTCAGTACGCTCAGATACTGTGGGTATGGAAGTGTTGATTTAATATTCAGATGAATAGGCAGAAAGTATCAAGCAGTCTGAGTAGGAAAAAGAATTCCAATCTTGATAACTTAAATACTTTACAAAATCTATCAATGTTAAGGTGTTTTTTTAATGCTTTGAAGGTAGCTGCATTTTTTCATTCTACAGAGCTTGTTGTTTGTTTCTGTAAAATGTATGTTCAAGTTCTAGTATCCAGTGTTAAAGCTATATCTGGTTAAGGATGACAGGATTTGAAAATGTTGGTGTTTCTTATCTGCCAGAACATCATGAGGATGTCTGAAGTTGTAGCCAAATGGAAGAATTAAGCACACTGCTCTGGAGTCCTTTCTTGTTTCCAATAGCCAGGCTTCAACTCTAACTCTGAATAATTGTTTCTTGCTGTCATCAACTCTCACTATATAGATTTTTTTTGTCTCGCTTCCTTTCTCCAGGCCTATAATCTGAATTAAATACCTCTCAAGAATGGATTGATTACACTCGCTACTTCTGGGACCGAAAAATAAACTCTTTTCTGTCACTGAGGCGAGTTGTACAAGTTATTTTAACTCAATAAAGTATTTCATTTTTTATAAAGATAAATTATTGAAGGATCAGGTCACTTTTATTACATGTTAGCATTTCGTTAACCCATAAAAACTTTCACCATTTGAAGAGACTGCATAAGAAGGAAATTCCCTCCTCTTGTCTACACTTGCTGTTTCTTCTTGTCCAAATTCGGAATATTTTAGTTGTCTTTTTTCAGCTCTTTAACCCCCCGGGATTAGACATAGTGAGGATTATTTATTCACCTGTGACTTTTGCAGACTCCCATTTTGAAGTAATATAATTGGATCATACATTAGTAATGACTTGCGTAGTTTACCTGCATTCTTTCGGCAGTGTAGCACAGGACAGTTATTGGGGAAAACGTGGATGGATGACCTCGGTTTTCGAGGCTTTTTGCTTTGTGATACATCACAACAAGCAACTGATTATGAAACCAGCAGGGTGCTTACCATGCACCGTTCTGATCTCTTTACTGTTTTATTGTTTTGTCTGTCTTGTTTATTTAGATCACAAACTCTTTGAAGCAAGTATTTTGGGTCATAATGGTAAGAACATGATCAAGGAAAAATCCTGCATCAAAGTTCTCTCAAATTAAGGATCTCTACTACTTCTAATCTATGTAATCTAATTTTATGTGATATTTAAATATTAGTTTAAAAAACAAACTAACACACAAACAAACAAAAAAAAATCCCAAACCAACAAACAACAACCAAAACCAAACCAAAACAAACAAAACAAATAACCAAAAAACCACAGCAGAATAACTCAAAGACTGAAAGTTTTTTCAATGTTGTGGTGGATCTTTTAATCTTACTGTATAATCTTTTAGTTAAATAAGGTAATGTCAGAGGTTATTAGAGTCTCTAGCTTCAGCTTTTAAGTGGGTGATGTACTCTATAAGAAATAAATTAGGTAATTTTAATGGCTTAAAAAGGTCCTTGATTAAATGTTGTTGGCACCCACTCTAAAGTCATGTTCGCAGTCTGAATGTAGTCTTAGGTTTGAACATAAACATGCTGAAACACATGTGATGTCACTAAATGCTTCCAGAAATCTGCCGTCATAATTTCTGGGTTAAACCTTTTCTCCTCTTTGAACTGACCTGAAGATACCAATTCAAGTTTTTATCCCACCACAGATTGGTAAACTTCACTCCAAAAAGAAAAGCAGAGATGATCTGCAAAACCCTCCAGAATTCAGACTTTTGGCAAACAGCCATGATTGCTCCTTGGAGAAACGGGTGCAGTAAAATACATTTGCTAGAATTCTGGAAGCATTAGGGCAACCGACAGCCACAACCGTGCTCCTGGTGAAGGCAAAGAAACTTTGCTCTCTGGCTTGCTCTGTTCTTTCTCTGATATAAGAAAGGATGGTGGATATGAAAGGAGATATATTAGAGGCTGTAAACCTTGGTCCACATTTTAGACAATGTAATTGGAAAAATGCAATTCAACAGCCTGAGAAAGGAGAACTTATCTGACCATATGCCTGCCTACTGTCTGGTTAAGCACTGGCCAGAGAAAATGTACTTACCACAAAAAGAATCCATTATCTGATTCACTGCTGCATTATAGCTCATCAGGAGAGAAAGTTTTAATTTTTGTGGGTCTCACTATGGGATTTATTGAGCTTCAGCTGAGCCCTGAAGTGGTATAGTCTTAGGCTACATAAAAATGTAATTTAGGTTTGTGTTTGCCTGAAATACCTTATTTTGCTGTGAAATGGTTTGTAGAACATCTGTGTGAAGAGACATCTATAAATTTGTAATTACTTATGACAGATTGTGTTAATATATTTTTCACTCTAGTAAATAGCTTTTAAATTTGTACTTGCAAGCATCGCACGCTCTTGTCTGAAATTTTGACTGCTAATTAGTCATTCCTGTTAAATTGTTCAGAATTTTCATGTCTACAGGCAAACATGAAATAGCAATTTGATTGTTCAAATAAACTGGTATTCCTTTTTGTTCAGTATAGGTCAGTGAAGACTGAGAAGTCATTATTCTATACTCTTTGCAATGTGTTTTTATCTTGCAGTCTTCAAGTGATGCATTTCTTATGATTGGGCAAAAGGAGCAGCAACCAGTGTGGTCCTGCAGCAATACTTAGAGATGAGTCAGTGCCATCAGAAATGCACATGTGTTATAACTGAGCAATTGCTACTTAGTAGAATATTAATCTTAAAATAGTTTTAGATAAGACCGAAGATACTGAAATACAAGAATTAAATGTTTCATTGCTAGGTGTCTTGTTAAATATGTAGATTCACAGGTGCCTCTGAAGCTGCAGTATTACAAATAGAATGGTTTTGTTAGGTCTGGCATAGAAAGGAAAAAAATATTTTATACTTCTACTAAACCAATTGACTTTATGTTAGTGCACAGGGTAATACACCAACATTTCCTTTTTTCCTTTTATTTTCACTGACTTATTTGCAGGAGAGACAAATGTTTGCATGGAGTGCTTCACTAGAGGGGTGAGAAATCTGAATTTCATGTCCAAGTGTGCAACATCAATTTGTCCAGGACTTTGTGCAATAGATTTTTTTTTTCCATATGAAGGAACAGGAGTGTGTTGCAGAAACCAAGGATCATGCTCTGTTTTAAAGGCTGCAGTTGCAGGAACTGTAGATGGCAGATATTTCATCTTGGAGCTCAATATATTGGAACTTATAACAGAAATCATCATTTGATATCCTAAGTTCAGCTTTTTTATTTCATTGAAATAGTGATGCATGGAGAAGGCAGGAGTATAGTTCCTTCAAGCACGGTAGGAGAGGTGTGTTGTGTTATGCCATATTCTGCCACCTTTAGAAGCAGCCAGCCCTGAAAATTGCCCTCAGTGATAGCTCAATGAACCTAGATGATAATGTGGTATGGCAAATACTGTGTTCAGTTTTGGGACCCTCATCATAAGAAAGACATTGAGGTACTAGAGAGAGTGCAGAGGAGGTGACGAGGCTGGAGGGGTCTGAAGCACAAGTGTGATGAGGAGCAGCTGAGGGAACTGGGGCAGTTCAGCCTGGAGAAAAGGAGGCTGAGGGGAGACCTTATCACTGTCTGCAACTGCCTGAAAGGAGGCTGAAGCATGGAGGGTGTTGGGCTCTTTTCCCAAATAGCAAGTGATAAGACAAGAGGAAATGGCCTTAAGTTGCGCCAGAGGAGGTTTAGATTGGATATTAGGAAAGATTTATTCACGGGAAGGGTTGTCAGGCATTGGAACAGGCTGCCCAGGGAAGTGGTGGAGTCACCCATCCCTGGAAGTGTTTAAAAGGTGTTTAGACGAGGTTCTTAGGGAGATGGTTTAGTGCTAGAGTTAGGTTAGGTAATGGTTGGATTCAATGATCCTGAGGGTCTCTTCTGACTGAAATGATTCTATCATTCTATTCTAAATATTTGATCCTGTACACTAGAGAGATTTACAAAGTTAAAAAATAGCCTTGGTGATAAATAACAATAGGGAAGGAAAGATAGACAGGAAAGAAATTGGAAATCTAAAAAAATAATTTAAATTCAATTTCAAATTATCTTTAAAATTAAAATAAGTCTCAGATGAGTCTAGTGAAGGTACTTAATGAAAGTGGGAACTGTTGCATGAAGCAGATTGTAGGGTTTGACCACTACTTCTTGATGATCTATTAAGAGTTTGGAAGAATGTATTTCATAGGGATTTCTTCTTGCATGAGCAAGTCTTGCTACATACTGATATTATGAAACCACAATATTTTATGATGGAGAAAAATGACTATAACATGACTAGAATTCAAGAAAGGGAAAGGCACTATCTTTTACTAGACCCACTCAAAACAGCTGGAAAAACAGATAAGCTTTTTGGGCATAGCTGAGAAAGGCCACATTTACCCAAAATACTGTTGTTTTTCTAATTGTATCAGAAACTCTACTCAAAGAGCTTTCACTTTTTTATCATTTTATCCCACTTATGTTCTTCTACCATCCTGGTTATAAAAGAACAATTATTAGGCCTATCTATAATATAAAATGTTTCAACAGTCTGGCAGATATCGAGAGACTCACATCTCCACTCTCATAGTAAAAGATTTAAAAATGTTTATTGTTCTAACTTAATTTTTAAAATCAGATTTTTGTAATGATATGCTGCTGGATCGTCTTGCAAATATCAAGTACGGCACTGACAGTGGAAGTGTAAAGATCCATCCGTGTTACTCATTTATTTTTTTTTCTGTCACCATGATTTAGGTTTTATATTTAGAGCACTTCAACCTTAGTAGTTGCCTACATTTTTTCTGAGTAGTAACTTCTAAGAACTATTTAGAAATAATCGTTCTTTCCATAATATGCTGAAAATAAGAGATCAGATTTAGAATAAATAAATTTACAGATATCTTTCATAAAAGGTAATGAAGCAGTCAAAATTATTTTTCAAACAAGAAAAGTATTTGTGATACATTGGCTTCCACATTAGAGACGTCCCTTCCCCAGATTTTGACTGGCTGAGCAAGCCTTGTCCTGTGCTCTGCAGCCATGGTAGGGCAACAGTAGTGGGAATCAAAGAAACAAACATCAGGACTTTTCCGTAGACTTAGCAATAAAACAGATTGATGATAGAATGGGGCCCCTATTCAGCTCTCATTAGCATAAATATATTTTATATTTGACTTTGAGAGAAATCAATCCATCATTTTTTAGTAACTTTACTCTGTGCTGCTTTGTGAACCCTGTGACAGATGCGTGAATGTGTGTGCATATATATGAAAATATAATGTTAAACATCCTGAAAATAGCCTGCCAGTCTTGGGCATGTGTGAGTTCCCCACCAGGCAGGATGCATGCAATAGTGAGCAGCGTGCCTTCGCTGAGGACAAATGCTATGATGTGTTTCAGAAGGGCAATAAATGCATGGTAGCTTGCCACTGGCTGACCATGCACTCCTGAAATTGTAAGATGGTTGATCTGCTGCATGGAAAGATAGGACTATTTTATTCTCATCTGGACAGTTCAGGATTTTTGAAAAGATAAACTTTTGTGATCTACTTAAAGCACCTATCTCTAGCGACGGGATAGAGAAATGAAGTACTGAAAGCTGTTGGAAGATATGAAAGATTACCAGATGCTTCTTAGAACAGCACGTTGCTAAGTAGTCACGCAGAGGCAGGATGGAAATCTCTACTGCAGCCCTCTGTGAAAATGCTCCCACAGAGACCTGGTTATGAACTAACACAAAAAAACCATAGGAGAAGCAGAAAAAGCAGCTGGGATGGTGAATACTTTATTGATGAGGTACCACTGTACACAGAATAGTGCAAAGTGTCTTCTGGCTATGGGGATGTTATGCCTTTTCCTGGCATATGGCCTTTGGAGAAACTCTTAAGAGAAGACAGCTACCATAATCATCAAAGCTGGGATGTTCCTCTGAGTTGTCTGGAAGCCCAAGTGGGCGTTCTTCATCCTGTGCTGGCTGCCTTCTCCAGCACTCTCTCCTTCTCTCCCCATCTTTTTCTAACATCCTTTCATCTGAGGTTCATCCACACCCACCTTTCTTGTCTCCTTTTTCATCTGTCCTCCCTCTGAACCCACCTGGAAAAATAACTGCAGAACCAACAGAACACATTTCACCAAGGAAGGCTGCAAGCTGTGTCTGAATGAGCATGGGGCTTTGAGACAGTGAGCAGCACCATTTGGAGCTGCTTCTTTTAATCACAAAACATTTTATAAACATAGTTTTTGGGCTAGTCCAGTTGTAAGCCGCTGGTAATACATCTGTCATGTAATATATTTCATATGGCACTATCATTAACTCTATTGCTAAATACTAAATTGCAAATAAATTTCTAGGGAAATTAAAATCAGAAGATTCCAGAGAGAAGAGCAGATTTGACAGCATTTGGCAGCATTGATGCATACAGCAAGTAAATCTATATGTGAGTCAGATGAAATCCTATTCAAACACAAACATTTAAAAATAACATGTGTGAAATCTGATATAGTGAAAATGTGAGGTCCTACAAGCACCTGTGCTTCTGCCTGACCTGAGGAGCATGAGGAGGTTCTCTGCAGGCCAGGATCTTCCAGAACTCTTGTGGAAAAGGGCTGATGTTGAAACTGGGAGAAGACAAGACATGCCGGGTGTTGCAGCTGGATTCAGTATTTGCGAGTTCACTGATGTCTAACCCCAGAATCTTCCACTCTTCTGTTTTCAGTCTGTGGTAGAGCTGTGTGCTTCTGAAGACTTTCCATAGTCACGGCATTTTGTGCTTCCCGTGAGGAACTCTTTGGTAATAGTAATAAAAATTAATTTAAATACATTGTAAAAAATATTTTTAAAAAACACCTTCCTTCAGTCTGGTGAATACTGCCAGGGTCCGATGTAAAGGTAGTTTTACTGAAACTGCCTCTAGGTTACTTGGCTATATAATCTTTACACATTTCTTTAAATCAGTGCCATTTTAGTTTTCTCTCTTTTACATATTAGATTCTGATGATTTTTTTTGATGCTGCCAAAGTCCTCTCTGCCAATCCTTGTCCTTTCATGTACATGTCAAAATTCAATTTTTCATAGAAAATGTATGTTTCTACCAACTCACTGGCTTTCAGTTTCCTTAAAGCATGTAAGTTCAGCAATCAGCTATCATGTACTTCACCACCGGCTCAGCTGCTGCCCACACCCTCTGTATTTCGGGCACTTTCAACTGAAGTCCTACTCAAAATTGGTGGCTTGGTGCATAGATGCTGAGTTCAGACCTTCCTGCTGCATTCGAGTGCTGCGTATACTGTCCAAGCCAACAATGCAGAAAGGTTTCAAATCCAACCTAGTAAGGTAATTGTGCACTGGAGGTTTCAGGGATATTCTGTTACTTGTTCTAAAAGTGGAGCAATTTTGTTCCTGGATGCTGTGTTGTAGGGCAGCCACAGGTGTTCCCATGACTAACCTCAGCTTGCTTGGAGCTAATGGGGCTTAAAGTAACTGCAGTGAAAGGCCTCCAGAAGGATAAGCCTTGTTGTATGTAAGAACACAAAGATTTCCTGGTATTTGGCTACAATACCATGGCTCAGTGATGCACTAGGAAGAACTATATAACACAGACTGTATACAGTAAACTTTGTTATTCTAACTGCACAAATAATACATGTTTAAAGGTATGAACATATGTTTACACATATTTAAAAGACCTTGATGCAAATACATGACATGTATGTTGGCATCTCTGCAAGCCGTATATGGCTTTACCTTTCATTAGTGAGTGTTTGTTCCCATGTCCTGACAAGTGTATATTAACTTTTATTTCATGCAGAGATTTCTGTTCAAATCAATGCAAAGAGAAGAGATGTCGACCAACTGTGATAAAACAGTTCTCATATACACAAATTGTGTACCAAAGATCTTCTGGGTGTCGTTTTGACTGCTACTCCCCATGTAGCTGGTATATGTTGGCAACTAATGTGTAATGTCCGTTGAATGTATTTGTCCGTGGGATGCAAAGATACAACCTGCATGTGAGCAGACAGGGACTTTAAACCTCTAGTATCTGCTGTTCCAGTCTGAACAGGGGTAAGCAGAGAGTTTCACAGCCATATCACAGAATCAGTTTGGTTGGAAGAGACCCTTAAGATCATCAAGTCCAACCATCACTTAAATTTAGCACCAAACCATGTCCCTAAGAACCTCATCTAAACACCTTTTAAATACCTCCAGGGATGGTGACTCCACCACTTCCCTGGGCAGCCTGTTCCAATGCCTGACAACCCTTTCCATGAATAAATACTTCCTAATATCCAATCTAAACCTCCCCTGGTGCAACTTGAGGCCATTTCCTCTTGTCTTACCACTTACTGTTTTGGAGAAGAGCCCAACCTCCTCCATGCTACAACCTCCTTTCAGGTAGTTTCAGACAGCAATAAGGTCTCCCCTCAGCCTCCTTTTCTCCAGGCTGAACAGCCCCAGTTCCTTCAGCTGCTCCTCATCAGACTTGTGCTCCAAGATCCCTTGGCTGCACCAAGGCTGTGTGACGCATTAGCTTGGGTGGTAATGTAGTAGTAGTTTTGGTCCTCTCCTCTTTACCCTGATACTTCCCCACCTGGTGGGAGGAGGTCTGTGGCACTTTGTCCTCTGCAGTTTTGTTCTTCATTAAGCTCCCGCCTAATGGATATGTTTGACTGTCTGGGGAGCCTTTTGGTTTGAGCGATATCAGGAGTGCTCTTAGATGTGTATTATCAGCCCCTTTGAGAATAGCACAGTTTTATGTAACATCTCTAAGGGATTTCTCAGGTATTTTTGAAGACATGAATAGGGTTTGAGCTTATGCAGGTCTGATCTCTGGTAGAAAAATGAAATATATGCAGCTTTTATAAGAAACTGTCTCAGGAAATTTGCAGAGATTTGGTACTGTGGTGAGAGCCTCCAGCTGAACTTTCCATCCTGGTCTGATTTCCGGTCTGAGAGATCTTAACGGAACTAAATTCGGTGGAGCTGAAGAGTTTGTCAACCTCCTCTGAAGCAGGTGTTGTGAAAGGAGTGTGGGAGCAAATAAAAGAAAGATAACTTAGTAACTGGAGGGGAAAAAAACCTTTTTTACTTTACGCTGTTCATGTTCTCCCATGTTTCAAACCTCCTCAGCCAGGACATCACATGTCAGTTGGCTAAAAGATGAAGTTTTCTCCTGAAGCTAGATGGTAACAAGCAACACAGGGGTAGTGGTAGCTGAAAGCAGAAACAGTTATGTGAATAGTGAAACCGGGAGAGGGCGAGTGGCCAGGCCTGTACTTTGTACCTGCTTCAAAATACAGTGGAAAAAAAAATAATACACTCCTGTCGCTTCCCTGAAGAAGAAGAATGGTGTTAGCAGTGTGTCTTGTTTTATTTATGTGTGTGAACAACACAAAGAAATTTTAGATAGCTGTTTTTATTAATCGGGGAGCTCTTACAGAGGGAAGTTGCGTTAGAATTTATATTCTTAATTAATTACATGACTGTCCAAAGGCCAGGGTATAGATCCAGTTTTGAGCTCTGAATTTTTTGTATGTATGACAATAATTTTGCAAGGAGATCATTGTTCTTAAATCAGCTTGAGAGTGGTAAGAATTAAAATGAGTGAGACATTTAAAAGGAAACAGTAGCTACTTAAATGTGCAAGTTTTTTGTGCAATCCTAAACATTTTATTTGAACTTCACCCTTTATATCACTTCCTCAGTTTCTCCTGGTCTGCCACAATTGTTACAGGCAGGCAGGCCTGTATCCGAAAACTCTGATGCCAAATAAGAATATTAATTTTTTTGTTGTTGTTGTTGGCTTTGTGCAAAGCTGATATCCTGACTAGAGAGAACTTCTAACTTTAAGGATATTTTTATGTGGAATCCTGTATTTCCCAGCATAAATTGTTCAACTGAGTGTTTAGTTTGTGTGGTAGTTTCTAGATGCTCAGTTCTTCTAAATTATGGTAACAGTGCTGTAGGAAAGCCTGGTTGTGCACTGGATGTTTGTTAGGACTCTGTAGTGTTTACCAAGAGTTGGAGTACATAGTTGTACCACAAAGCTGAGGCACAAAATGTAGTGTTTAGCTGAAGAGAGGGTTGCACTGAAAAGCTCTAGGCCAGCTTCAGTTAAATGGAGACTTTTTTTCTCCACTGTAGATATCAGATTTATGTATACATATATTTTTTTCCCCCCAGTTCTACTGATATATGAAAATGTGCATCTGGAGGCTATTGTTCAGCATAGAAGAGGTAGTATCAAGTGGCTTAGTCATATGCAGTATATTTTTTAAGATATGCAGGGAAAGAACTGTGGTATATAGAGACATACTCTCTCTGTAGTATTGAATACACTTATTTTCAGTTCGCAGTACTTTCTTTGACTGAAGAAGAACTGGGAAACACATTACCTACTCTGAGGTGGTTAAATGTGTAGTTGAAATCGTTCCAACTTTTTTTTTTTTTTTGTCAATACAAAACTGAAAATGTACTTAATCTAGAGATATCTATGGAAAAATGTGATACTATTCTTGTACTTGATTTGCATTTTAATTGGCAAAAATCTTCTCAAGATGGCAAGGAAGGTGACTCGTGTGTTTCATGATCAATATTGTATGATGCTCAAGTACTTCAACATCTCATCAGAACAGATAACCTGAAATTTCACTTCCAAAACTCTGTGTCCATTACACAGTTTTTTGAGAGTTATTGTGTACCCACTTTCAGGATTCTGATTTTTAAAATTTGATTCCTCTTTTTCAGTTCAAGTGATATGAGACTTACTCTTTGTATGCAAACTCATGATTTGATCTATTTTTGTTATTATCTGCATGTACTCTAATCTGTATGTGTGGTCTTGAAGGCAGATGTATTCAAAGCTTAGTCTTACTATTTTTTGCAAGGGCATTTCTTTCCTTAAATAAGTGCACCAATATGCATTCATAAAAATAACTGTTACTGCATTTCTGGAGCACTTTGATTTAGCATGAGCTTAATGTCTGGAGCAATTTTCTTGAAGTGAGGAACAAGAAGGAAAGACACATCTGTTGCATCTATTCTGTGTGTGCATGCTGTATGAATATAATTGAAGACCTGGAAGGAATAGCACACCATTAGGTAGAATCTTTGTGTATTTCTTGTGTTTCCTGAGTGTGGCAGCCGTTAGTCCTATGTCTACTTATTTTGATAGTGGCTATTCCAATTAGAGAGCTTTGGATCATTAGGCTCTACTGCTGGACTTACTCTAAAAGGTATATATAGCCATTTTATTCTAATAGAAAAAATGCATTTGGGAGCAGTATTTCTTTTGAGAATAAATTTTATCTGTAGACACTTCATTAGGCATTTCAGTTCAAAACTTTTTATCTATTTTGACCCTTCTGAACTGTAGGACTGAGTGTAAATTAAATGTACAAAGAGTTGTCTAGAAAAAAATATTTCTAGTCTGATTATTCATAATTTTAGTCTGTTTTAATGTATGTAGTGCTATAGTATTTAGCTACCAAGTAACCTAAATTGCCAACAGTCCCATCTCGAAGAACTGTTATTGTCATTCATTCGTGTAAAATTCTTGCTGTATGGTTGTGCTCTGAATACTAAAGTAGTACTTTAGATTGATTTCAGGAACTATATTGTGGAAGACCCTTACGTCCCAGAGTTTCTTCCTTTTGATTGGAGCTAATGTATATTGGACCACAGAAAGACACACAGTTAATTTTGTGGCCTTATTTAGGGGGGAAAAATGTGGTGCTTAGGTTCTTCTGTCTTTGACCTTAACACTTGGGATGCTGTAAGGATTTCATTAGTGTCTTAGTCATCAGTTGAGAGCCTATCGGTGTGGAAAAATTTAAAATACCAGATGATAAATATCATAACATTTGTCCATGATCACTTAAAGAAGGGAATCAAAAGACTTACACTAATGAATCCCCCCGAGTCTTTGGGCATATGAATAGACATAATTTTGCTTTCATCTCTCTGTGGTCTGCTTGTGTGTATACATAAAGAATTCATTTGACGGTTCTTTTTCTACCAAGAGTCAGAGTTTTGCTGAAAAAAACAAAATGGCAACAAACAATTTGTTTCCCATTTTTGTGTTGACAGATGAAAGTGTGAGATATCAAACTGACACAGATTGCTCCTACAAATATTTCTGGTCTCCAAAAAGAAGCCCTAGTAAAAGCAAGATAAAAATCATCAGGCTTCAGTTGATGATAGCTTAATTACCTTCTGCAAAATTAATGGCTATAATCAGAGGATTATGGTGTTCTCCTGAAAAAATAGTGTCCAGTAGAATCAGACAGTTGTAAACAAATTAATTTAGGCTTTAGGAGTGGAATTTTTTTAAAAAATTCACTGTTTTCCCAGTTATTGTCCCAGGTATGTTCCATTCTGGTTGCCTGAGGAAAATGAAATCCTGTAAGCAAAAGCAGCTAGAGTTATTATATAAAATGTTCTGGGTAGTAATTATTCCATATAAATTAATTGGAGCCATTGTATTTTGTTTAGATCTTTGGACACAAACTAGCTACTCTAATTTCCTTGTTCAAGCTGAATGTAAATAAAATAATATGGACTGGGGAAAGTACATATTTTGGTGTTTTTTTGTTTTCTCTTTTTGTGATTGTTAGGCAGGCTTCTGCAAAATTAGCTGGTTTTATTTGCCAAAAAATTTGAAGGAACTAATTTGCAGCATTTGGCTTCTTACAAACCCGTTGACATAGGCAGTCTTGGTTATGTTCATGTCTTTTTCTCAGGATCATATATTCCTAAATAAAAACAGAAACCTTTGGAGAGGTAGACAAAAGTATGATGAGTAATGTTCTCGTATTAACCTGGACTCTTAATATCTGGGTTTTCACATTGTTCCATGAGGATGATACGTGAAATAAGCACAAATACCTGTTCAGGATGGAAATGCTTATCAACAACAGTTTAGTAAATATTTGTGTGAACAAAAGCTATATGTAAATATCATAAGTGTCTTAAAAGCCCAAAGGAAAAGAAACAAGATTAAATTTAACACCAGTTCAGATCTTCAAAAGACAGTTTATGAACTCTGCTGCAGAATATTTGTTAAAAAACTTCGAAATATTTTCTGGCAAATATTATTTTCTGTTTGAAAGGGCAAAATGCATTTTAAGAAAATGAGTGCAAATTTATTTTTCTATACAGGATTTTTTTCTTGAAATGTAGCCTAGGGAATTTTAAATTCCATGCACATTTGCTATGTCAAACTGGAGTGATTAATATAGAATTCACAGAAGCGAAAACATTGAAAGGATGAGTATTTGCATATTTCTGATAGTCATGGAGTAGTAGTGATCTTTACTGATGCTAATTAACACATATTCTCTTCTGCAGTGCATTTCAGAATGCTATACTAACAATAGAAAAATTAAGATCAACATATGCTATCTGCTAAAATACTATTCAGAATATTACTTTTCTTACCTCCATCTTACTATTTTGGTTTTTAGGGTTGAATAAGGGCATGGGGTATACTTTAATTAGTGCAACTGTCCTCTTCTCATACCAGGAATAGTCCTATTTAAAAGTCACTAAGATTTATTGTCCTTAGCTTGCATACCTGCTGTGTTCATCTGTCTATATGCTTTTATGTTTTATGGAAAGAAAAACAATATTATTTTATTCAGAAAAAGGTTTTCCTTTCCTTGTCTTTCAGTTCAAAGAGATATTGTGCTTTTGATGAAAAGGGAGCTGTTGCTTTTACAAGATGTACTGCTTAAAGGAGAGACAGAGAAAAAAGTAAATTGATGCTTCTGTGTTTTAAAAATGGCATATGGGTGAAGATGCTTGTTCCAAGTAGGAACTAGATCAAACCTGAGTCCATTAAAACTGAAACTTTGATTTGTATTGAAAGACACCAACATGCACTCCCCAAAGGTGATGCTCTTTCCTTTTCCCTCTCCATTTTGCTGCTTGCTGTTGTGGTAACGCAGGACTTCGGTTGCTTCTGGTATTTTTCCTGAGTCCTCGTTTGCTTTCATGTGGGCTGTCAGACACCAAAGGATGGAGAAACCAAAGGGCTTGACTCTGCAGCATGCAAAATGCCCTCAAGTAGTTTAGATTTAAATAGGACGACAGGTTGATAGTCTTCACAAGGATCCAAGGTTGGAGAATACCTGGAGGCCTTTTGGGAAGGCTGGGGAAGAGACAGGTTGTGCCTTGTGCCTTGTACCTCACAGCCATGATAGAGAGGAACACCAAAAGGTTGAGCTGATTCTCAAGTTATTTTCCTTTCGATTTTCCCTTTGCTTAATAGATAAATAATTTTTTTACTCTTAGTTGGTGTGCTTGGTCTAACTGAGACTGAATTTCACAGCTCATTTCAGGAGACTGTGCATATCCCATACTGAAAGCAAGACTCAGAGCTGTGTTAGCAGACTCAGATGGCTTAGTCTACACTAACTGAGCTGTTCGTATTCCAGCTCAGGGCTTTGGAGGTTAGGGGAAGAAGTGGAATAATGTTTGAGAAGTATCTTCATACATGGTTAATTTTTAGATGCATTTATTTTAGTGTTTCTTTTCCCTTTGTGAACTGAAATGCAAGATAATATAACTTTAAGAGCTTTAGCTGAAAGCCTTATTCCTTGTCTCGAAGTATTCTGTCCCATTTTAAATTATTTTCCTACCTGCAGGTGAGGTGATTAGAGATTTCTGAAAGATTTGTCTTTGTAGAAGAAAAATCACAGCCTATGTATTTAAAAGTAAGGTGTGAAGGAACTGATTGCTCATGTTTTTGCTCCTTGCTGAAATTCCTGTCCACTGTGAATCACATTGGCTTCTTTCAAAAGCAAGCTGGGCATGTAAAACCAAAATATTTCAATGTACTTAAAGTACAAACTTTGGAATTTATTTTGCAGTGCCTGCCAATCGTCATTTCAATGGCTTTACAGCATGCACAGAGACAATTCTACATTCAATTACTGCTCTGTTAGGGAGTTTTGGTTAGAATCACAAACTCTTATGAGAAGCTTATCTTTATTATTTTCTATAGATTCCCATCGTTAGACTGCTCTCTTTGTTAAAGAATCAAGTGCGAATCTCCAGTGTGATAATTCACCAGGTGGTTGGGTGAAGACATGGGTCATACTGAGGGTTGGTAGATGCTGGTGAGCCACTGGGGGCTCATCTCCCACCACCTTCTGTTAAAGCACTCTCTGTTCAGAGGAAAAACCCACACACCTGCATAGTTTTAACTCACTAGAAATCAAAAATTGTGAAAGCAGAAATTAATTCCTGGTTCTTGGAAGAATTTTAAATATTTTTGCAGTCTTATAATTGCACTTTCTTCAGTTGCTTAGATAATGACATTGTAATAAAAGATTTTTTGAACTCTAGTGTGAAATTATCAGAAATTAAAGACATGGTGACAGCATGATTTCCAGGATTGATTTCTGCCACATCACGACAGTGTTGAAAATGAATTGAAAATGTGTTGAGAATTTCATTTGACAAAGTATATATGTTTGTTCATCTTTGCAGGTGTATATGCTTTCAGGTATTTAAATGTTACCTCAATATCTTTAAAAATGTTTAATCACATTATTTGCTTTGCTGAATCAGGAATATAACACATAAGTAGCTAGAATCCAAAATGTGAAGTCAGTAGAGTTATTTATGCATGGTGGTTCATTTTTCTTGTTTTTAAGATCCCATGTTAGTCCTAATTGTTAAGATTGCTCTAGAAAAAAAAAAAGAAACAGGAGAATGACTTCACACTTTTAGACACTTGATGCTGAGCCTCACTGACAAAAAATTATTTCATTTTCTCAGTAAAGAAAATAATACTATGAGTAAAAATGTTCAGAGTTTTTTTCTTATAGAAACTTGGTAGCATTCTTTTTTAACCTTAACTCTTTTGAGGAAATTCTGTTTCTTAATATGCTCGTGTATGTTTAGGGCTGGGTCAAGAGATATTTGACATTATGTGCAAAATATCATGGTTGTGTGTGTAGATAAGTATATAGATTTTCTATTGAAAAGCTCTCCTTCTTACCTGTCTTAATAAGATTAAGCAATTTTGTGCTTAAATACGTGCAAAGAAGGAGGTTATTTTTCCTGGTAGTCTCTGGCCTCCCATCTCTCCTGGATCGCTCTCCCTTCCCCAGAATCTCTGATTCAGGGCAAAAGATCTGGATATATGGGCTGTGTACATGTAACTTATAAACAAGAATAGATAAGTGACAGTAAAAACTGAGGCAAAATATTTGCGTGTTTGACCACTGACCTGGTGGAAGTTCTTCTAAGATAAAATAAGGTGCATGAAGAAAAGTTCAAAACCACAAAGAAAATTGCAGTTTACCTAACAGGTCAAGGTACCTGCATTGATTTTGGTCAGTTTTATCACCTTAACAGGATCAGAGGTCTGACTCTGCTGATTGCAGGATTACGGGGTTTTTAGTGCTTGTTTTAAATCTGTGACTTCCCTGAGACCAGGGAACATCTCTTGTGAACGTCTTTCACAAGAGAAAGCTGGGTGTTCTCACCTCTGGGAATAGTAGTGCTCCTGGAGAGAAAGGGCAAGTGCTGGGTATTTGACATATTTTAGCTGTTCTCATCTCATTTGTTGCTGTAAGTCTTCCATAGTCCTTAATTTGCTAACACTTTTGCTACATTTTTATTATTTGTAGGGAGGACAGAAACATGTAAAGGCTGGGTATGGTTTAGCTCTGCTGGAAAGCATGTGGATTGCTTTGTACTTGGGATGGAGAGGCCAGTAAGAACTTGTTTTACCCAGCATCAAGAATTGCTTTATTTGTAAAAAAAAAACCCACAAAAACAAAACTAAAACCAAACCAAACAAAAACAAAAAACCAAACCAAACCAAAACCCAAACCTGTTTCTTCAATTACTTATATGGAATAGAAAGGAAATATATTAAAAGAAAGCCCCCAAACTCTAGAAAAATTTTTTCAGATCTCCATTAAAGTTGCAGTGTCAGAAAAATTGTTCATAGATTGTTTTTGTCAGTGTGTCTATAATTAATAATTCTTGCTTTGCTGTAGATTGCCTGTTATCAACATATTTTATCTATACATTGATATTGTTCATGACTTTGGTGCAGAACAAATGTAACTTTGTCACATCTGGTACATGTTTACACTTGATAAGAATGTATGAGTAGTAGAAGTTTTGTGATATTATGAACTATTAACTTTTTCCTTTAAATTATATTAAGTTCTTGTTAGTTGTGTTAGCCAGGCATCTTGCTCCCATGGATCAATCTCACTTAAAAAATCAAGTGGGAGTTTTTGCATTTTTGGAGCTGATTCAAATTTACTAGAATAAGAATTAGAGGTAGAATGAATGGAAGCAATAACAACAACAAAAAAGAAACACTTTTCACTGGACAAAGTGACTGCTGAATGAAATGAAGGACCTGTACTGGGAGGCAGAGCTATCTGAATTGATGTTTAAGCTTTTAAAAGCCTTTTAACAATTATTACTCAGTTCCTTGAGAAACTACCTTAGCAACTGAATGTGAGTTACTGAACACTGCAACAGCTGCTGTGTCCTCTCCAGCACAGCACTTTGACTTGAAGGAAACTAATTTTCTGTGAATATTTCTAGCTGCTTCTTTTAAAAGAAGTTTTATTGATTTGATTACTACTCCCACAGAACACAGATCAAAAGAAACCACTGAAAGCAGATCAGTGTCTGTCTCGTCAGTTCTTGAATATTAACATTTTATTAATGTCTGTCTAGGTTTTGTGCTATAATTCAGAGGTATTGGTAATTTAGAGGATTTTTTAAAAAATAAAATACACTTTTTCAGGCTTGAATCAAAACATTATAACCTTCAATATAATATATTGACACTTCTGTGACACAGAATTATGGATTAGTGCTAAAAATCAGAATTTGCTAGGTTGGAATCTAGATAATATCAAAGAGAGTACTGTGCTGAGCAAAGATATTAAGTAAAGAGCTGTACTTTTTGAAAATATCATTCCAAATCATTGACTAAAACCATTAAGAGAACTGGCTTCTGGAAGCTGTAGTGACTAGTAAAGAAATTACACCGAACTTCTGTAAAGCAGAGATTTTCAGTTTTGTAGCAGACTGCTGTGGTACCTTCACCCCTGTGTCATTGCACAGGATATTTTCTTCAGCAAGATCCATGTGGCAATTTCATCAATTGCATGTAGATAAAGTGTTTAACATTTAAATTGAGAAATTAACTTGGAGGAGGAGTATTAGCTGCATCCTCTAAAAGAATCCACAAGGAACAGCTTGTGAGGGCTCTCTATAAAACATGGCTATAATATGTGCATGTGTGTTGGTTTGACTGAAAATGAGTTAATTTTCTTCATGCAGTCAGAAACCTTTCTTTTTCATAGCCAGCAGGATCATTATTTGCACTTAATTTGAGCATAAGAGAACATCCTGGGATAGAGTTAATGTTTTTAATTGCTCTGGTCTGAGAACCGAGGACATTCTGAGTACTTTGCCCACAGGTGTGAGGCATCGAGGAAGTGGGGCAGAGATGGGGCAGAGCTTGACTGACATCCAGACTGGTCAATAAGAGTATTCTGTCCCATTAGTGTCATGCTTCATATTTAAGGAGAGTCAGGATCTTCCTGTCTCTCTCTTACTTCTTCATTCTCTTTGTCAGAGCTGGGAGTGTTCAGAGGAGTTCTGTTTGGGATGTTTAGTTCAGCTTTTGTCATTTTGCAGAGGCCTCTGGGCCTTTCTGCCTTTTTTCTCTCTTCGGGATCAGCTGTTTGGGACCAGGTGCTGCTTCCTGGGACTGGCTGCTCAGTGCGGACAGAGTTTGTGAGGGATTGCATTGAGTATCTTTTATTTAATATTCTATTTCTATTATATATATGTATATATATTTACTAGTAAGGTACTAGTATTTTGTTATCTCAATCCTTGTGTTTTCACTGCAAGGGTTTTCACATTCAATTCATCCATGTATTCAGATTTACTCTTTGCTCTTATTCAGCCTCCAAGTTCTCTTGCACTGTATTCAGGAACATATGTGCATATGCCCAAACAAAAAGGGAGTCCATAGATTTTGAGAGTATTCGCAACAGCTTACTGTGTGGCCTCAAATAAGCTTGACTGAGGTTCTTTGAGGACTTTAGATGCCAAACTTTCCCTAGTTAAGGGCCACTGTAATGTGATTGCATAGTCCTTAGCCACAGATTTGGTGCGAGTTATGGAGGTAAATGATACAGAGAATTTTGGACTTTCCTTCCCTCTGTGCTTCACTCACCTGTTTGTAAAAGGGAGAATAGGAATTTTCTAGCTACACCACAATATTGGGAGGAGAGTCTCATGGAAGACTGAAAATGCCCTTATGCTATTACTAATCAAAGCCGTAAAACCCCATGAAGTATTTATTTGTAAATATATATGTATATGACATGGGCACGTGCAATTATATCAAAGTCTGAAGTGTAGGACAGAGTTAAAGAGAGGAGAACCAAGGAAATCAGTGGAAAAACATGGATGTTGCTGTACAGTTACCATGAGCACACAAGCTTTAGGAATCCTGTAGCACATCCAGAGATTCCCACATAACCCATATGGTTATGTATACTGCCTTCTTGTTTAATGGTTATGTTCAGACCAGTATTTATGCTAGAACGGATATCTTATTTAACTATGAATAAGTGCATATATTTGCCTTGGCACTGATGTGCAGTCATGTATTTAGATGGTAATCTCTTGAGCCCAAATGGCATTCTAAAGGGGAAAAAGCATCGTAGTTATTAGAAATCAAATGCGGTACCTTTCATAAAGACTTCATCAGATAGCTCCTCAGGGCCTGGAAAATGCATCTTTTGATCTCATAAGATCAATTTGACATTCAGTATCAAAACACACGTGTGCCCTTTGCAAAGGATAATGACTGTAATTGAGCTGCAGAGTGGGGCTGGATGTGAACCTGCACCAGCACCACTGCCAGCGGCACGTGGTGGCCGGTGGCTGAAGCCAAGGGCATGGCAGCCAGTTCATCAGGCTCTGTCCCATGGGATTCAGCAGCCTGGAGCTCAGAATTTTGTCTGAGTCTGTGCAGTCTTCTCAGTATCAAGTTTCTGTAATCCATTTTTGTGTAATTAAGGGTATGAGCGTTCACCGAGTTGTTTGTCTTTCAGTATGGAGCTGTTTCATCAGTTGCCCACATATCCAAACCTACAGCTGAGAGTAGATTCTCATATCTCAAAATATATGACATTATTTTGGTATAATTTTCACTTTGTTTGCTATCTGATGCATGATGTCTAGTGTAATCTGAGGTATGTCAAAAACAGTGAGAAAGCAATTACTGGTACTTGAATTTACATTTTCTTGTTTGGAAAGAAAATGTTTCTAAGCCTTCCTCAGACCTTTCAGTCCCACTTGAGCTATTTGATATAAATGAATCATAAGTGGTGACACTCTTTTCCAGTCAATTTCGCAAGTAAAATCTAGTCCTACAACTCTCAAAAGCACCTATAATCTCTCACATGAGAATTACTTAGTTGCAGCCAGTTAGTTTCAGTAGATGCCCTGCTTTGCCTAGGAAATTTCTGTGAAAACATAGTCATTTGGAATTTCTATGCTTCGAACTCAGCTTTGAAAATGTGAATCTAAAAGAGCTTTCTGTAAGACTGAGATATCAGTTAACTAGAAAGCAAAGGAATCTTTTTCTCTAGTTAAAACAATCTTCTTTTTTATGAAGGTTTGCATGCAAAGACACTCTCATCTCTCATCTGAAAAAAAAGTGTCTTGTCAATTCTATGAGAATTTCTAGCATTTTGAACTTTTCCATATTTGCAATGTAACCTATTGTTTGTCATGTAGGTGGGGAGAACCAACTAGAAATTGAAACTTCAGATGTTGTTTTCCTCAAAAGCAGTAATATATTTGTAATTATCAAAGTCATTAATTTCTACTTAATAATAAATCTATTTCAGATGGAAAAGTTAGGTATACTAATCCGCAAATATGTCCAAAAAAGAGGATACGAAAATAAATAATTCCTGTGAAGTCTCTCAGGCTTTTTCTTTCCATTTAGCATATTCTTGCTTCCATCTCTATAGCTGACCAAAGAGTCTCAGGTTTCCTTTGAATCTGCTTTGAATCTTGAAGGCTGTAAGAACTTTCGAGCTGAAACTGTGGAATATGTGATTTTGTTGAATGGAGCAATTAGTTACTATCAATTTACAATGACCTTTTATTCTTAATTCACTCAAAGGTTACTGGAAGCTCCTTCTAAAATGCTTTTCTTTTCTGCAGCTGTTTGTCAGAGACAACATATTCTAAATGCATGTAGTCCTTTGGGCATTAAAGGCATGCTAAGCATTTATCAGGACATGAAAGGGATTTGTTGAAACTAGGAGGCAAATTGTGCTCCTGGTTACGACAGTGAAATGTGTGTGGGGTGTATTGGGGAAGGACAGTCTGAAAATGGTACGGACCTTGTCTTGGGTAAAAGTCATCCCAATCTGCAAGTTAAGTTTTGTACTCTGTACTACTCATTGTGGAGAGTGTTAGTTAAAAGCTCTTTGAGGGATACTTTCTGATAAATTTAGCAAGTTTAAATCATAGAATCATTTTGGTTGGAAGAGACCCTCAATGTTGAGTCCAACTGTTAACCTAATGCTGTCACTTAGCCACGTTCCTAAGAACCTCATCTACACATCTTTTAAACACTGCCGGGGATGGTGCATCAATCACTTGCCTGGGCAGTCTGTTCCAATGCCTGACAACCCTATCTGTGAAAAAAAAATTCCTAATATCCAATCTAAACCTCCCTGGCACAACCTGAGGCCATTTCCTCTTGTCCTATCATTTGCTGCTTGGGAGAAGAGACCAATCCCCTCCATGCTACAACCTCCTTTCAGGTAGCTGTAGAGAGTGATAAATCAAGCGCTTTGTTCATTTCCATGTTCAAAATGTAATGGGGAAGCAACTGGTTCTAGAAACTACCCGCTTAATAGAAAGCAAGGAAGAGAAAAGCTGCACAGGACTGAAGGTGTGAAGAGAGACCGAGGCACTGAGGCTGGCTGTACAATTAGGGGTGTGCCGGCCCCAGCCCCTCCAGGCAAGCAGCTCAGAGAGGGAGAAGGGGCAGCGGAAAGTACGCTGTGATGTGGCTGATTCCCTGAGGTTTCTCAGTAAATAAGATGGTTGTAGACAGACTTTATATCAGACTTTGGAGCAGAAGTGGAAACTCTGAAGCAGCAACGCTGTGCTGGGGAGCTGCTGCAGCAGTGCCAGGCATTCTTGCTCTGCGCATGGAGAACTGCAGGGATGTGCAGTGGCATTCCCGCAGGAAGGTGCACCTCTCCAAGCACAGTGCCCTAAATGAACTTTTCCTTGGGTATCACCTAATAGCAGGATTTTTTTATTCTTTTGTGTTTTGGTTTGTTTTTTTTTTTTACTTTTCTGAGACAAAACTGCCTGAAATATAAATACATTTCCTCTCCCATTGCATAAACGATGGATCAGCTTTTCACGGGAGAAACTGAGAGTAGGATGTGAGGACAATTTGTGTAACTCATGAAGTAGGCTGTGGTGTCCAGCAGTGGACTGTTACGAAACATGACACTGCAGGAAATACGATGAATGCGTGATGGAAACCCCTTGGTAGATCAGTTCACTAAAGCACATGTCCTAGCATGAGCACTCCACGGTTTGTGTTATGTGCAGTGAGCACCTGGACAGAGATGAACTACTGACTGTTGGAGTATTATTTTATCTAGTAATGTGTGAGATTTTTTTAAAACTATAATTAATCATACAAGACCTTTTTGTCATTTGTGGAAGAAAAGCATTCATTGTTTTTCATGAAGAAAAACAACAAATTGTGAGGGTAGAAGTCAAGTGAAGCACCATCTTTTTCTTGAGCAAAACGTGACTGATTTAGGGAGGAGAATATATAGAGCTGAACATGTACTTCATGTCCTCATACTGATGAGCAGCAGATGAGAACTAATGCCGCAGCAGCAATTGTCTCTGTAATAGCTGTGGGATGCACAGAGAATGCCGCTTTGCTTTATGAAGTTAACTGAGCAAAACTGCCTGCTTGGCATGTGCTTTGCTGGACTGGTATTTTATCACCATTATGAGACACCGCTTTTGTAGAGCAAGTGAATACAGTTCTTGTCAAAAAAAAAAAAAAAAAAGGAGAGCTATTTCTAAATCCCCTAGTATGAATTTTATGAATCTGGTGTATCCAGACCCCTGATTCTGAATTGCATTAAGACCCTGCAGCAATTATGCCCTGGCAACTGTTCAAGCTCCTGTTGATGCATAAACAGGCATGTTTATGGAAACAGAGTAGCTTGGATCTGTGTGTCGCTTTTTGGTTGGTGATAAGCTAATTTTATTTTAAAACTCAAGGGTTTTTCTGCTTGGTGCATGAAGGGACAGAGTGAACTCAATGGAGCTGAAATTTCCTGAATTATAATAACCAGTAATTTTAGCCCTGGCTCTGAGTTAGGGGGAGAAGAAGGTTGGGCTAAAGGTGCTGTGACTTTATTCCACTTGACTGAGTCAGACATTTTCATTATATTAGTGCAGGAAAAGTTTACAAAGTTAGAGGACTCCACGACTTGTAATTTATGATATTTCCTATAATTTTGTCTTTTTTTTTAGTTCAGTTGACAGGGTTCATTAGTGATCATCTGGGGACAATTTTAATATCAACTTTTTAATTTCCTTTTTAATCTCTTTTTTAATCTAACTGAACATTGTTTGCTTGATTACTATTTGGAAACTGATGTTAGGGCTCAATATCTAGGAGTAAAATATATTTCCACTGAGATTTGTTTGTATTTTAATGAAGCTGGGTGAGGGGAAGCTTTGTCTCCTATGTACTGAAAGGAAAAAGTAGTGTTGACAACAGAGATTTGATGTAGTTTACCCACATAAGAGCAGAACCAAAAATTAAGATAATAGTTTTCACAAAGAGAATCTATATTTATGTTAAAACAACATGTTCAAAACAGTTAAATAAAAATTCTGATTAATAGGTAAGCTATTCATTAAATATGCTGTGCCTTGTGGAAGCTTATAGGCATTATTGTGCATAAATACTAGAGCTGTTTTAAAAAGAAAACTGTCATTGCAAGTTCTCAATAGAGCTGATAAAATTTGTCTATCAGCTTTTTCATGTGAAAATTGCATTTTTTTTAATTAAGACAAACAAATTTCTCAATTACTTTCTAAAATACTTTGCTTTTTATTTACAAGTTACTTTTTCCTACAAAAAAAAAGGTAACTTTTAAAAAGCCTTTTGCTTAATTTCTCCATAGAAAATAAACTTGTCTCTGACAAAAGATCTTTTTTCTTTTTTCTTTTTTTTTTTTTTTCCCTCAAACAAAAGTATTTTTCCTTCAAAATGCACATTGTGCTGAAAAGTGGAACAATGTCCAAAATGCTTGGGTGTTACTACAACTGCTCAACTGCTCCCCCAAAACACTGAATGATCCTTTGGAGGAGAAAAGCTTCTGAATTACAACTGAGGACTGATGCTCATGAAACTTGTCTGTAGGGTTCTCCCCAGGTGACCCTGCCCAAATTGTTAAAATACTGGTCCTGGGAGATGCATTTTAGGACATTTTGCAGATGCTGGGCCTGTGCTCTTTGTATTTTAGAAGTTTTGGGCATATTGGGGTGTCAAGCCAGTGAAGACAAAATTATTTCCACTTTCAAGTGGAGAGAGCGGTGAACTCTAAACTGTTTCTCTAAGCTTTGTTTGCAACACTGAAAGAATGAAAGTCTTTAATAATCAAGACTCTATTTATGCCAGAAATCCCTGTTTCGCTCATCCAAGTGGGTTTTTTTTTTTCAGGCTGTTTCACTTAGAAACACAGCACATCTGAAGGAAAATTGTTTACAAGTGCTGCAGCCTGACTATTACAAGTCCAGTAACAGACATTTCCAGGTAGCAGAAGCTCAGGCGTAGCTTAACCACTTGATGTTAACTACATGTAGTAGATGAGAAAAGTTATCACTTATTTTAAAAAATTGGTTTTTCTTCTCTACAGTACATATATAATATAAGTTGGTTAATTGTGCAGCAGTTTAAATTTAACTCTGAGAGGATTATGAGACTTACACTGTCACTTGTTTTTTTTCACAATGTTTGCTATGTCATATGGTTAACCTTGTAGGACCTGTTTTTAACTGTTCCGTTCCTGTAGTCCTTTTAAAATGTGTAATATAATGCACGTAACTTCTTAAACATCTAAAGTTGTTTGTAATTTAGGCTTTGGAAACATCTCCCCACGCACACAAGGTGGAAAGATATTCTGTATCATCTATGCCTTATTGGGAATTCCTCTGTTTGGTTTTCTGTTGGCTGGTGTTGGAGATCAACTAGGGACAATCTTTGGAAAAGGAATCGCCAAAGTAGAAGATACCTTTGTTGTGAGTATGCTGACTGCCTCATTCTTCATGCTGCTCATTGTTCTGAAGTTAACAAGGGAAATGAAAAGCCTGAGAAACAGAGTATAGCTCATCATTGTAACTAGATGTCTAGTAAAAGGTAGGAAGAACTTTCCGAAGTCTGAGCATGTTATTGAACACGTCAAACTGAGAACTGGGTGAAGCCCAATGTTTTCTACAATAACGGTCATTGGGAAGAGGAACAAGATCCAAAACATTTTTGCTTTGCCCTTATAATACTCCTAAGCTTGCTGTAATATTTACCTTTAAAGGTTTTCATATAGATTATGGCAGGAAATCAGTGACTCAGGTGGAAGAGTGGAATCGTAGGGGTTACAAGGAAATTATTGCTGCTGCTTTGAGTTGATTCTCAGAAGACATTTGGTGTCTGAATTTAAAATCACAATTCTTAACATCTCTACTCAGATGTCATCACACCTGAGGAAATGCTTATAGTCTGTAGGCACCTATGTTTCCAGATTTATGGGTCTGTAGGTGACTACAGCTTTGGGCATTTACAGAAGGTGGACAGCCTAACTGGGACAGAGCCTGTTGGTTCTTCCCTGATGTTGGACTCCTCTTTGTGATCTTGTCACTAGGCTGCAGGATGTTCTACAGTTCAAGAGATTTTCAAACTCTTCGGCAAAACTGCTTAGGACAGCCTAGAGGTTCATGCCCTTCATTTTCTTTGTCTACTAATCTTTAATTATTCATGCAAAGTGACACAACTTCAGTAGAAGAAAAGGCCTGTCAAACCAACTAGAAGCTTGTGCAGATACTGATAAAGTTCAGCCATACCCAGTTCTTAACACGCAAATGCCTTGAATTCTAGCAGAGAAACTTAATTTGCTTAGTCTCTGTTTCCCACACAGAAAAGTTTATTAAGGTTATATTTTACTAATGCAGTTGTTAAAATGTATTTACTGAGATTTTTGAAACATAGAATAAATGGTAAAATGAAACTTTATAAAATTAAGTGTTTTACTAATCTTTAATAAAATGTGGTAGGTTTGAATATTACCTAGTGTTCAAATCATTTGTCTTTTGATATGTGGAATATGTCATATCCAGTGAATACTTGGTAAGCAGCCTGACTTTGTAGCTGTTTGCATCAGCACTGCAAGTGTTAGAAGGATTGTTTTTCCACAACAAGCCTTGATCTCGCATGCATAACACTAGTTCTATACAGAAGGGGTCTGCCATGGCTTTATTTTTGAAGCCAAGCAAACCGGGGCTGTGCTGAGTAATCTTACGCAATAGGTAACTACAAGCCTGAAAGCTTTTTAAGAGAGGCCAAATACCTTTGACTTTGAAACATCAGTTCAAGTCCAAACCAGGTACTGATGAATAACATGTATTTCAATTGAGACTTGTCTAAAATGGGCAAGAACATTCAATTTTATTTTATACCTTCTGGGTGATGTGTGTGTGTGTGTTTTTTGTTTTTTTTTTTTTTTTAAATAACTGAATTTTATTTTTTGCTTAGAAGTACAAAAAATTTGAGACTAATTTGTGTGTCTCTCAGCCTGTTGCTCATAGGGATGACTTTCCTTTTTTTCATAGTGGATGTATCCCTACAACAAGAATGCCCCCAATATAAAAAGCAGCATCTTGTCCCCTTTTGGCATTATCTGAATGAAAATATTGATCTACATGTTGTAGTCTGGAACACTCCCTTGTTCTGTGTACTAGTTCTCCAAAAGAAGAACTGGGAGGCACTGATAGGTTAGAACAGGGAATTTCACATTGCCGTAGCCGAAACTACTACTGTGATTTGGGTTACAAAACCTGGACCTTGGTCATGCTGATTGTAAAACATTGACACTAAACTTAAATACAAGAAAACAAATATCATTAACAGTCTGATATCCTTTTTGGTCTCATTTTGTGAAACTTTTCAGTTTTGTGCAATCCCTTGGTTACTTTGAGTTGAGTCAACATGCTTTGGATGGATGCAAAACTGTACTGAGAGGAAAACTGTCAAACTGGCAGGGCATGTCAGATGGGACTTAGCAGTGGTCCGTTCTAGCTTTGGTACTCTTAAATTTAATTAATAGCTTACACAACAGATAAAGGACTTTGTTCATTAAATCTACAGATTATCTTAAGATGGGGAGAGTTAAAAACTGGAGGACAGAATTAGAATTCAAAATTATCTTGAAAATTTTGAGGAGCAGTCTGTATATATAGCATTCAGTTCAGGAAGGACATGTTCAAAGTACTCTTTGAAGAAACAATAAAACATGCAATTACATGTCAGGAAACAGTTGTCTAAGTGTAATTTTGTAGAAGTGTTTTGAGGACTCCATGGCTGAATGTCATACTGCTGTGAAAAAACATGCACCATAGTTAGAATTATAAATAGGAGTATAAAAAACTAAATAGATAAAACATAAGAAAGGATCCTTCCATTCTATTTTGTGATTTTTTTAATATGTAGTTTTGAGTGCAATGCCTGATGAAATGTCAGTTAATTGGTTGGAGCCAGGAGCTGTGAGAATGGGCAGGTGAAGAAAGCCTGAAAGAAATGAATTTTTTTTTTCTGTCTAAAGAATACTGAAAGAAAACACCTCTAAAAGTTTGCTGGAAAGAACAAAGCTGCAATTTCTTTGTTTGCCTTGTATAAGATCATAAATAATAAACTTAAACTGGAGGGGATGAAATACAAGTTAAGCATTAGGAAAAAGCTTCTGAAGACAAGAACAGTTCAGCATGATGACATTTTGCCTGGCCAGTAATATGTCTACAGTGGGTTTATTTTTGTCTTGGGGCAGGTTTGGAAGAGGTGATCTCTCCCTTACAGCTCTGTTTTCTATGGTTACTTAATTTATTCCGTTATTTGTGGATGCAAGAAAACAGAAAGATTGCAGGTGCAAGCACTACTTGAAGCTCACTCAAATATCTAGCCCCTACTCAAAACCTCAGCATGATCAGCTGTAAATATTAATTAATACTATACATGCCATCACCCAGACCACAAACCTGGCCACAATGAAGAGTCCAGCCCTGCTCAGCATTTCCTGCTAGCAAGTGTTTTCTAGGGTAGTCATGCTTGCTTTGAAAACCCTTTCAAAGTAAAGCCCTGCTTTGATTTCCCTGTTTTGTTTGAGAATTTTAATGCACTGTCCTCTTGAGCAACATAGTGCTTACTGTGGGACCGTGAGTGATAGGTGCTTATGTACAGTGCTGCAGTTTTATTAACGATGGGTTTCCTCTCTTTTCCCTTCCCTTTCCAGAAATGGAATGTGAGTCAGACAAAGATTCGCATAATATCAACAATAATATTCATACTGTTTGGCTGCGTGCTGTTTGTTGCTCTTCCTGCAGTTATATTCAAGCACATAGAAGGCTGGAGCACACTAGATGCAATTTACTTTGTGGTTATCACTTTAACTACCATTGGATTTGGTGACTACGTTGCAGGTAAGATTTTTCTCATAACTATCTTATAGTATTTGGCACAGTGATATATGGTCTTCATTTTGTATTATTTTGGAACAGACACACCTCTGTCGTGCCTCACTCCCAATTTTACCCTTTATCACTTGTGTCAGTGCACATGAAGGGGCCTGTCCCCATCTTGGATCATGTGGCAGGCAAGAGACAGGAGGTGGGACAACAAAATGCATGGTCTCTTTCTCTGCACACTATTTTTTTTCTTCTACTGTACTGTTAAAAGATGTTTTACTTAATTTTTAGGTAGATTTTTTTGTTCTTACAGATTGAGTGAAGTGCAGGAATTAATACAGTATTTTAGTCTGCTGAGTTTATTTTTTCAGCTGGAATCACTTAAAATGTCTTACCTTGTGGGGTTATATAACACATTTTTTTCATGTGCATCTCGTACTTTCAAAGAGTTGTTCCAGAGCTTTGTTTCTGCCTTTGATGTGTTTCTATTGTTAGATCCTGCTTCTGTGCTTTGTTTCTTTGGATTGCTATGCATCCACCTGTCTCTTTGTTTTTTGTAATGTAAGGGGAAGGTTTAACACAACCCATAGATAACATGTCCAACTTCTATGGTTCTGTTCATTTGGATTGGATTGGTTGCAAATATTTTTTTCAAACTGAGCTAAAAGTGTATTTGACCAGTTATGTGCATCAATTTTTTTCTGGAAAGGTACTAGAGGATTAAGCATATGTTGTCTGTGTTGAGGAAGCGTGTTGGTCCATGCCAGCGATGTGTGGAGGGGAGGATTAGAAATTTAGAGACTTGTGTTCTTCAGCCTGATCTCCTGCTTCTCCTGATGCAGTGCCATCATCTCTCATTTTGAGATGCCTCTCACCTCTGAACTCTGAAAGGCAGGTGGAGCTTAGAAAGCCTGGTGAGAAGGCCAGCAGTGTTGGGTTGCTGTCAGTGAGCTGCCCTGATGGAGGGAAGACTTGCCAGTAGACATCCACGTGGCATGGGCTCCTCCGTGTCCCATCTGTAGCCATGGCGGTTGTATGAGTCCATGTGCACCAAAGCGAGGGCCTCAGGTTGGGTACCTCATCCTAATGACTTGTAGGCCTTCCTCAAGCTTGCCTTGATGGCAGGAGCGTGACTGGTCTTGTTGCTGGCAAGTTTTTCAAGTTGGTGGGAAGTCCCTCAGAGATCTCTGAAGTGTTGGAAACGTTTGGCATATTCAAAAATTATCTGAGTAAAACAGGGGGAAATTTAGTTAGTGTGGAAGATATGAAGTTGTGTTTTAAAAAAAAAATGAAGTCCACATGAGAAGTTTCGAAAGATTCTTATAAAATATAGAACTGGGCTGTAAACCAACAAATGAAATCCATTTGGACTTTTACACAGTTGTGTGTTCTTTTGTTTGTTTGTTTGTCTTGTTTTGTTAAATATTTCAATGTTTCTTTTGAATAAATATAACTGATTTATCAATTTCCCTTTCCCATACTGTTTCTCTTATTTCCATTTTGTCTTCAGGAATTTATGATTCTGGTCAGAGTAAAAATGTATGCTTTTTCCATGTCAGAAGTCTGGGTGTTTTAAATTTTGTTCCCGAGGTGGTATGTGTATGTCAGAGAATAAAAATAATAGTGTATAAAGGCCTGGTTATATTTAACGGCAAGGTATTATGTGAAATGGCCCACTTGGCTCTAACTGGAACACTGAGTACATTCATTATTACTCTCATTATAAATTTCTGCAGGTTTTTCTATTTGTAGACCACTTGATATCATAGTTTGTTCCTACTTCACGTCTGGTTTTTAATGTTACCAGGAAATACTTTCTCTTTCTACAGAACGTCCTTGGATTATATTTTTCTATAGTTTGTGGACTTTTATGGTTCGCTTCATATATCTTTTATTATTTTAAAGTTTCACTGTAAATGCAGGATGTAAAAATGTTCTTAATGTTTTCTATTTTCTTTTATAGTTAAATGCACAAGACGTGTATTTGAACTGTAATATGTTATGGACTTAGAGTTTCAGTGTGTAGGAATGATGCTCAAGAGAACAAGGTTAGGTGACTATCTTTATCATAACTGGGAAGCTAACATTGCCACTAGACTGTATTTTTGTCAGACATGAAGTTGAAAATACTATCTTTGTGTGGCCTAACATGCTCAGTTTATAGGAGATGACTTGAAGGATTTTTCGAAATGCACTGTTTGCTTCCTTGTCATGCAGGTACATAATTGTCTAGTTAAATAAAAATTCTGAAAAAAAATAGGTAAGCTATTAATTAACTGTGATTTGCATTGCGGAAGCTTACAGTTAACTGGTGTGCATAAATACTCAGCTATTTGAAGAAAACTGACACAACAAGTTCTCAATAGAGCTGATAAAATTTGTCTTAAGGGCTAGGCATCCTTATTCATTTTGATGAAGTATGCAGAATCTTTTGCATGCTAACAAATTAGTAAGTTGTCTTTATGATTTGTTGTTTTGCTTGTTTTTATTTTAAGTAAATCATAGCTACCATACAGACACTAAGTGCCATTGAGATTTTGTGGCAGACTTTTGTGCTCCCTCCTGAAGGTTTAGGAAACCTGAGTGCCATAAACAGAGGCAAAACAAGCGTGTAGGGTTAAGGCATGTAATACTGTATGAGGCTATAGGGAAGGTTGTCATGATAGAATATAGGTATTGTATCTGTGCCTCTAGACTATGATGTTCTTGGTTCTGGTTTGTCGCAGTGAGGCATGCCACTTCAGGCCACTTAGTGCCTAGATGACAATGCACTTGGAAAAACACTCACATTGATGTTAATTTATTCCTTTTCCTGGTATTTGCTGGCTAAAAAGGCATATTTCTTAAGTAATACTTAGAGTGAAAATTACCTTCTTCCACTCAGAATTATAGTAAAATCTAAAGCAGAGTGGTAGGCAGTGGTACTCCAATTTGCAAATGTAGTGGACTCTTAAAACCATGAAAATAAAATTGGCAATAGGGGTGACCTTATTAATGTTTACAAATATATAAAGGGTGAGTGTCACGAGGATGGAGCCAGGCTCTTCTCAGTGACAACCAATGATAAGACAAGTGGTAATGGGTGCAAACTGGAACATAAGAGGTTCCACTTAAATATGAGAAGAAACTTCTTCACAGTGGGGGTGGCGGAGCCCTGGAACAGGCTGCCCAGAGGGGTTGTGGAGTCTCATCTCTGAAGACATTCAAAACCTGCCTGGACACATTCCTGTGTAGCCTCACCTAGGTGTTCCTGCTCCGGTAGAGGGATTGGACTGGATGATCTTTTGAGGTCCCTTCCAGTCCCTGACATTCTGTGATTCTGTGAATTCTTGTAGCATATTGGGGCTCCATGGGATATTTTATGATTATGTGTCAGTTTTGGCTAATAAAGTTCCCTCAAAAATCCAAAATTCCTAAATATTTGAAAACTTCCAAATATTCTGGTTTTTTTGTTTGTTTGTTTGTTTTGTTTGTTTGTTTGTTTGTTTTTTGTTGTTGTTTGGTTTTTTTTTGCAAGTGCCATCCTAGAGGAAAACAGATTTGCAAGCCTTGCATTCAACTGTGACATTTGTGTTAACATGTATTTGGGTTTAAAATAACATTTCTTACAATATCTATAATTCATGACTAACATGGAACTCATTGCTTTCTGGCAATTAGAAGTTGAAGAGAAGCCCTGAAGAACTTTCAGGAGGTAAAGGAGAGTTTCTGAATAGCTGTACCAAAAGGGAGCCAACACGAGAACTTGGGATTCAGGAACATAATGGTTTTAAAGCCTGTACTGCAGTTTGTCATATTAGAAATTCTTATAGAGTTTTCCAGAATTTTTCTACAAGTTTCTTCTCATTTGTACTGGAGAACAAGTACTCTGTTCCCAGAAACTAGAATGCCCAAACATCCTCTTTTGTTCTCAGAATCTAAGTTGCTTTTTGGAGCCTGTTGAAATTTCAGATGCAATTTCCACCAGCAAGAGAAGCTTTAAGGCAAACTTTAAAAGGCTGATCGCTCAAGGTGCATGCAAGGAGGGAAAAGATGAAGAGCCCTTGTAGTGCATGTTCAAGAATATATGAACAGTATTCAAAATAATAGCTTGCACTGTCTTATGAAAATCAGGACAGAGTCAAATATCCCTTCTCTTGTTTTCAAGAGAAACCATTGGCTTTACTGTGACAGAAGAAACTCCAGCTGATATAATGAATATTCTATGAAAGAGAAAAGTAAGAAGACTGTTCATGTCAAATGTGTCATTTTTTTAGTATAATGAAAGATATTGTTGGGTACTAAATTTATCATTGAGTTATATATGTAAAACATAACAATATACTGTTATATGTGCAGATAAATCCTTTAACTGCAGTGCAGATTGGAAGGGATATTCAAACACTTCTAAAGTATTTAATCTAACAGCTTTCAAATCTAAATTAGATTAGACGTCCAAAATTTGACAGAAGTAGGTAGAGGTCAGAAACAGATAGCACATCAGTAGTCTGAGTAGTCTGTTCAGAGCGGGGCGTAATGATGATATAAGGTTATGCTGTAATCAGTTCAATTCAACATATCACAGAACTTTGCAACTCTTCACTTAAAAAATATATTCTACTTTGGTCTGGGTTTGTTTTCTTTCTTTTTTTTTTTTTTTTTTTGGTGTCTGGTGGTTTGTTTTCTCTTCTTGCATGTACTCTGATTTTTAGTTTCTTGCATCTTCTCTGTTTTGGTCTGTAATTGAATTTGGGGTGTTGCCACTGTAATATGGAAATCTGGGTCTGCACTGTATTGCTTGACCTGAGACCCCGTTTGTAGAGTACTGAAATATTTTCATCTTGTTTAATTTCCCCGAACTGGAACGCTTCAGTTGGTGGTCATAGCAGCTGCTCTGTTCTTACTATGGGATATTACTTACTTGGCAGAAAGACCTCTACAGAAACAAATTGCTGTCATGCCAAGCAAAAGGCACGTGTCAAGCATCCTGTAAGAGCTGTGTGCTCTCCTCTCCCATGGCCTTTGTGTCTTTTTTCTTTTCTTTTTTCTTTTTTTTTTTTTTTTTTGGCACCTGGAAGTGCTCTTTGCCACCTCAGAATTTCACATCTGTAACAGGCTGCCTGGTGTGAACCATGCAGGCTACTTTAAGTCAACATTGCCATGTCTTGCTCAGTTTCCATATAGGACAGCATGTGAGGAGTGTTTTATAGCTGTGTTTTGTGTTTGGAAGTAGCTCTTCATTTTTCACTTAGTAGCATCAAGTAACTTGTATGGGGTACTTACATCGTTTCTCGCCGACAGCGCAATGTTATCTCGTCCCAAGCACGCTGCTTTTCACCATCTCCACACAAGCCAGTTCTGTCTCTGTCCCTTTTTGCAGTCTTCAGAGGTAATTCATTTTAAGCTGCAGGGCTGAATCTCTATATTTCTTTGGAGTGGGGCAAATTACATATCTGGATTGAGCCTCTTGGCCAGGTTTCTCACAAGAGGGATGATGGACAGCTACTCGTTATTCTGCAATTAAAATTGTGTTTGGATTTAATTGCATCTGTATACCCAGAATAATTTGTTCTGTCGATTAAAAATTTAAAAAAAAAAAAAATTCTTATTTTGAAGGGCCAACTTTTGAATAACCTTATGCTGGTATGGAATTAAGATATTCAATGCCAATACCACTTTCTATTCTCTGCTTCTACTTTTGAAGTAAAAATGCAAACAAAACCAGACAACTTTACAGAAATAATTGCATGTTTCTATTTTGAGTCAGCTGTAGAAAGAATGAGGAAAAGAGTGGTAACAATAAAGAAAAATGTTTACTTAAAATGTAAACATTTTATGTAAATTAAAAAAATAAAAATATTTGAAAGCCTGATCCCTTACCTGATAACCACAATCTGTCCTAATGCACCACTGAAATCTGCTTTAATGCCACCCTTCACTAAAACACAAACCTTTTACCTCAGTAAGTAATATGTGTTAGGGCCGTAAAACAGCGTATGCCTTCTACAGTGTTGAAAATCTTAAATAATTTCAAGTTATTTGGCAGATGTAAGAATAGGGGCAGCAGCAACACGATAGCCTGTGATGGAGATGGATGGAAAAACTCTTGGATTTCTCATTGATTTCAAGGGACTTTGGATCAAATCTTTCCCACAAAACATCTCTGCAATAAATGGTGGCTCTTCTGGGTAAAAGATTACGGCAGTGAGACTTCTAAGTTAAGAGTAAGCAAGCACACTCCAGTTGACCAAATCTGAGAAGGAAGATGTATTTTTTCTTTGTAGTGGTTGTAACCTATTTCAGGTGGAGGTCAAAGCTGCAGAAACATTTTGTTCCTCGGCCCACTAAATTGGTTTTGCCAAAAAAAAAAGCTAAATTCAAATTCTTGCTTCTCAGCCTTTTGCTTCCTAAAAGGTTACATAAAATAGTAAGTATTGCAAAAAAATACTATGGAATTATGAAATAAAAATTATGCTATGAAAAATTCATACACATGTATTGTGTTGATATGCTTTTTGCAATGTTATCAGTAAAATAATAAGATGAATTATGTCATACTTCAGTAGAAATACCTTTACCTATCCATACTCAAATACATTCATACCCACTTATGTGAATTGTAAATCAGTAGTTAATGAATTCCATTTACTTTAATATCAGTTGTCTTTGATAATGATTTCCTACGTACGTGGAATTCTATTTCATGATATTCCTGGGTGACTGCATTATAGCACACTGTGACGTTTAAGCATCACAAGAGAGTAGTATTTCACGAAGAGCATCCTTAGCTATGTCTCCCTCTCCCTCTCTTTCTCTCTCTCCCCAACATTCAATTAAATTGAGACCTCTCTTGAGGAGTTCTTGAAATTCAGACACTCAATAGCTAATAAAGCTTTTAACTGTTAAGCCTTTTCCCATAGGGTTGTTCACTGCCCCTTTCTAACTTCAGGAAAGCTGAACGCCGTTGGGCATGGCTAGATGGAGCCACCTCCTGGCCAGACAGTAAAGAAAACTCTTGGTTGAATATGAATGTGTCCTAACTCCTGCCCTGGTAATTAACATTCCTGTAAACAAATTATGTATAAACTGTTAAGGAAGTACTCCCTGCAGACTGGCAGAATTAGGTTCCAGTTTTGGTTTATAAAATTTACACACTAAAAATTAGAAGTCAGCTGAATGGGTACTTTATATCATGCTTTCTTGTGCATTGTAAGAACAGCTAGAGAAGATGAACCACTGAGCATGGGTCATTACTAAGTCCTGATAGAGTAAAGGCATGGTGGTAATCAACCATTTTTTTGAATGACAACAGATTTTATGCAAATCATCTCTAAGAATCTGGTTTTACTAGGTTGATGTAAGACGGACAATGTTAACAAATTGCTCTGTATCTGATGTTTTGTTTGTCTTGGCTTTGACAAACTCAACCTTTTGGTGGTTGGTTGTCTTCTGTTCTAGACAGAGCCCTGTCATCTACCATACTGGTGACATATAGGTATTGAAGTATATCCATTTTTGTGATGTGGCTTCATCTCTTGGACAGTTGAGCAAACCACTGCAACTCAATGGACTTTATTGATGAAAAGGCTTATTGACATGAAAATAACAAAATTTCTGTCTATGAGGGTTTCTGTACAAAAATAACCATCAGTTAAATTCTCTTATTTGCATGTAATCTCTGTGATGTTTGGATAATAACAACTAGGAAAAAATAATACTCTTAATGAGAGTCGAGCTTGTTACTGTAACAAGGTGCTTGATATTTGGGGGGCAGTTTTCCTTTGGCTTCTCAGTATAGGATTCAGATACACATGGCAACATATCATGTACCCATACCGACGACTGATATGTTCCTGAGAAGGTTTTACTGCAGAGTCTCTTCTTCCATTGTGGGCAGATAAACACAGCACACTTCTACTTGCAGCAATTCAAACCAGGAGCCTGATTTTATTTGTTGTAACATAGCTGAATTGCAAGGCTTCTGTTTTATTGTATTGCAAGATGTGAAATTTGAGATATTTTGTGTTGTCAAGAGCTCTGGGTCAGTATAACTTTGTGTGTATAAACAAGGCACCTGTTCTTTGTAGCTACATTGCACTTGAAAGCTCAGTTATAAACATCTCCGAAATTTATCATTTTACTTTAACACTGGAAGGTGGTGACTGGTGCTTACAGCAGCGGGATTCAAAAAATCTGCCTTCAGCTGCTATCTATTTTATCCACCTTTATTTGAGTATGATCTATTCAGTTCAATCCCTGCACCCTGGTTTCCTCCACTGCAAAAAAGACATGATCATGTTGTCTACCCAATGGGGACACTTGTCAATGAAGGTGTTATTCTTCTTCAAGTCCTTGCAAAATCAGATTTCTCACATTATGAAGGCATTACACGTGCCAGAACAATACATTAAATTTGGGACAGCATTGTTATTTGGAGAAGGTGGGAAGTCCTTTCCTTCAAGCTGTCCTCAATGACCTTTACCTTCAATAATGATATATCAGAAGTTGAATCAGTTTATCTGTGTTCATTTTTAAATTATGAATGATTAGCAACCATTGTCTAAAATGAACGTGCTTCAAACTGTGTTTTCAAGAGTGGATGAATTTAGATTATCGTCTATTCAAATTCAACAAAATGTTTTGCTATGAATTTTTACACGGGTAAGAAAATATAAGAGGTTGTAAGAAACAGAACTTTATTTCCTTTTGGGAAAATAATTAATTTTAAAACAGTTTTGCACCTGTAACTATTAAGTCTGGCTTATTTTTAACTTCATTGTTTTTCAGGGGGATCAGATATTGAGTACCAAGATTTTTATAAGCCAGTGGTGTGGTTCTGGATCCTTGTTGGGCTTGCTTACTTTGCAGCTGTCCTCAGCATGATTGGAGACTGGCTAAGAGTCATTTCTAAAAAGACAAAGGAAGAGGTAAGAACATTTTAAAAAGGAAAGGGATATTACTTTTTAAAAGCCTTCATTAGAAGCTAGGTGAGCTTATAGCTACTTTCGTTCTTAGGTCATGGGTCAAAGCTCTCTATGTATGAAGTCTATCCTGCTGCTCAAACTGCAGCAAACTTTGTAGCAGCCTAGTCAAACATACAGTGATTTTTACCTGGCTGCATATAAAATAAATTAAAGGTATTGCTAAGTGTATATGCACAATTGCATCAGACTTAAAGGAAATAAAATCTATAAAAGTATTGTTCTAGACAGTAGAACATAGTCCTTAGTTTTTGAGGCAAATATTATTCTGTTTTGATAGTCTCTATATGGGATGCAGGTATGTACAGAAAAATACTAAATCACTAAATAGTTATATTTAAGATACCTTTGAACATTTTATAGTGGTAAGAAAAGAAATGTTTCATATCATGTAAGGTATAGGAATGAATTATTTAAATATGCCTGGGTCTATTTTACCATAATATCTTCAGGAACAATGCCTAGTTATTTGTAGACAGGTGTATTGCTTTTAGTTCAAATATACTTTTACTTGTAAATGTGTATGTATTATTATAATGATGCTACAAATTTTACTTTGAAATTTGTCATTTAAGAAGATGTATTGGTTTTGAAAATGTTAAAGGATAAATAAAATTTCCTTTGATTGCAGTTAGCACAGTTCAAGTTTTACTAGAGTTTGAGAAACAAATCAATTTTGTTTTAAGCAACGTATTATTTCTCTCTAGTTTACCTTCAGTTCCTCTGCAGTCATCAGTTCGTTTGTGCTATTCAAATATGAAAACTCTGATTTCTTTTTGATGGAATGAATGCTTTGGTTACCGTGCAGCGCCCTACTACTTGGATTGTTTAAAATTGTTCTCCTGGCTGTAGGGCATGGTGCTGATACCTAGATATAATCCTGGCAATCCTTGAGCTCGCAAACACCTTGCTGGCAAGGACAGCTGACCCCCATACACAATTTATCATGGATCCTGGGGTCCCTGCCTCTTCCCCAGTAGCAATGGTGGCAGCAGACTGGGAGCTGGGTGCTTGGGCAGGATGAAGGCCACTCTGTGAGGCTTGTGGGGTGGGCAGCCCTTTTTCCTTGCCCTTGCTATGCTCATAGCTCTTTGTAGTTAGAGACAGCATTGTGGCACGTCTGTTTTAAGTACATTTTTACTCGGTATTTTATAAACACTTAGCTCTGAAGCAGAGTACAACGTTTATTTGATCAGTTGCATTTAAAGAGTATCAGCTTTTGCCCCTGTGCTGTACATTTGGAAGGATATTTATAACTTTCCCTACACAACGAGCTTCAGTAGCGTTCTTCACAAATACAACACATCAGGTATCACACAAGTGTTCCCTTTTGCACGTTCAACAGTGTGCAGCAGCATCATTTTGTATTCTGGAAAAGCACTGAGGGCATTTTCTACACCCAACTTGCATGATTTATACTGAGTGCAAGGAAACCAGTAGATCATTTCAAATGCTGTTAACTTGCATGAACTTCAGAATGAGACTGGTCTAGCCCATTTTCCCTCTGCACTGGGAAGGAGTAAGAGCTGGACAAACACGTGGTGTTTCCTCTGTGTACTCTCCTAGTGTGCAACTGGTCTCAAATTGGGGCATTTCCTAATCTACAGTCAGTTTTTCTGGGTTCAATCAGTTGTTTCTGGGATTCTTGAAAAAAATGTGGTATATGACTGCACTATGATTTGGATCTGTGCAAAAAATACCTCGTTCAAGCTTGGGTTTGCTGCATTTGCTCACACACTGGTGACACAGTTTAGTTCTTCACACTACTTCCTAGAATTAATCTAGTCTTCAATCTTGCTTTTCTCATACTCTTCTATTCTATCCAGACAGTAGGATCCCTAGATCAGATGCTCTCTTGAGTGTATAATTGTACATAGCACACTGAGTGTTTAATATTGTTTAGAGTGTCTCATCTATATTATAATAATGATGATAATATATTAAGAATGTTTGTATTTTTTCATGTCTTGTTATTTTTATACTGAAGCTATTTCAATACAGACTAAATTTGGAAAAGATTTAAAGAAACATGAATTGAACAAACTTACGGATTCCTTTAACACATTAAACACATTCCTATTTTCATCAAGGAAAACCCCATTTGCCAGGTTATATAGCGCAACGCTATGCCAGACTTTGTTTTCTCAGGCACCAGGAACGTATGTCCTATCTCGTCTTTCTGTTCTGTCTGACCTTTGTGACCTAAAGAAGCCTATTCATTTTGTCTACAGAAAGGAAAACCTCATTCTTCAGATATATCCAAATTCTCTTGGCTGATGCATGTATTCCGGATTTTGCTGTATACAAGTGTCTCGTGTGGGTTAGGTTAGATTAAAGACAGACATAATGTAATTGGTACCATTTGTTCAATTAATCATGGCCCTGATGCTCAGAAATCTTCCCCTACTTTTTAACCCATTGCTTGGGCATGCTTGAAGAATTTCAAAACAGAAAGAAAATGTTCTGGCAGTTTAAAAATGCTGCAGTTTTAAAAATTATGGAGATCAGTTTGAGAACTGAATTATGACATAGCGCAAGTTGTGTGCTAGTTAGAAAATACGAAAAATTATATCTGTATTCTATCCTAATTATACTTTGTAGGGAGAAACTTGTATACAGATACACTGCATTTTGCTATAAGGTTGGCTATATTTGAGCAGAAGTTGTATAAATATTCACTTTGCAGGTAGCATTTTATGATAAAAACTGCTGCTCTTAGCTCATACTTACCATCCGCCTAGGAAAAAATGAGTGAAGAAGCTGAGGGAGTTCAGTGGAAATGTAGTCATAAGGTCTCCTCTATGCCAGCAGAAGCCAAAAGAGACTCTGAATTGCTTGTATTGTCTGTTTTTTCAGTTAAACCTAAGTTTACAATTATCTGTTCCAGCTGCTATGAATGCAGATAATAGCAGAGGAACATATCTGGAGTTCAAATAGTAGAAATAAGTGCAATGGAAAAATCTTAGTTCTAAGCATATTTTTTGACTGTAATGTAAGGAAACATTCAGTCAGTTTTTGGAGAAATAGTTCATTATGCCTAAAGGTAGCCTTTGAAATTAGGAACAATGTTATGTACTGAAGTCTCCTGAGAGACAGAGGCTATGGTAAAGTCTATAGGATTACAATTAATGCACTTAGAAAGCTGTAACATTTTAATATATTTCCTAGGAAATATAAGACACTGAAAATCTTCCTTCACAGGTATTAACACCTACAAGTAAATGAGATTTTTTGTAGGATTTGTAGCATACCTTCCATGAACAAAACAAGTAGTAGACTACCATGTTTAAGACACAGGAGGTAGCAAATAATACAATAGTGATTGGCTGTGTTAGTTTCATTGGTCTAAAGCCAGGGGCTAATATCAGCCAAGGGGTTAGTGTCAGGGGCTGATAGCAGTCAAGTTAAGGGAATTGTACCAGAGTCCAGGACGAAGACAGTGGGGTTGCAAGTGTTGAAAAGCTGCTCTCTTCACTTCCCCTCAACAACCAAAACTCCATATTTGCCAAAGAATTTTGTATCTGTTTTGGTATGCAGTTGTAATAATATTCTTTTTGCTTTTTCCTGTAGTCTAAAGTAAAAAAATCATTTATCGTAGCACATTTAGGGTATATATTGTGAAAGGACACCTCCATATTCCAGGAAGTGGGCATGCTGATAATGAATATCACCTAATATCTGTAGTCCTGTTAATATTTTTCTTAATGCAGTAGCATTGTTCTCAAAAGCAGTTTACATAAGACTTTGTGGTAATAATGCATTTCACTGTTTCAACAAAATAAAACATGTGTTTTCTTTCAGGATACTACCTGGAAAGTTTGCCATATGCAAGTAGAACTGAGACAAAAAAAATTTGATCAGATATGCAGCGATCCACAATAATGCTGTATTTTGACATTAAAATCCAGATAACCAGAACGTCTGTCAGTTGCTCAGGTGGCTTTTGTCTCCTGAAATACTCTTGAGAGTTTCGAATGCATCAAATGTGGAGGGAAGTGAAAGACAAGTAGAGAAAGAAGTGGGAGTTTTAGAAGGATAGATCTGCTGCTGGAGCAGTTCATACAGTAAGACAGATGAAGTGTCAGAAAGTCACTGGAACATGCTGTGTGCTGTAATCTTAAGTAGGCGATCTGTCTCTGAAGCTCAGCTTCAGCTGTACTAGCTTGCCTTAAACTCCCTCCTCTTCATTGTTCTCTATACTCTGATTACTCAGAGCACTTTTTAAGTCTTCTGATTTTAGTCTCATTGAAAGATAAAGTTTCAGTAGGACTTTTTTCCTTGTCATATTTTTCTTTTACCTCAGTATGCAGTAGCTTCTGAATTTCAGCCATTTCCAGCAAAAATGCCTGCCCAATGAAGAATCTTAGTCATTTGGGCTATAAATTTCAAATTCTTGGGTTTTTTTTAAATTAAGTACTTGTGTCTCTTGGCCTCACAATATTATCTTTGTTAGGTTCTTGTCCAGACTCCATTCAAGTCAATGAAGATGAGATTCCTCTCCAGTGTAGATATCAACATCTGACCTAGTCATCTATATTCGCTTTATAGTCAGGGGAAAGAAATGGGTGTTTCTAGCATGATCCATTTGAATTTTTTAAGGCATCTACCATACAGGATGAATTGCACCCTGGCAGAGCGTGTTTTCTTCACTCTATATCAAGAGTCCAGGTGACAGACTCATGTTAGGCAAGTTTGGACAAGTGATTTTCATGCTGTAAATGGTAGGGATCCATCTTTAAATACCAAGCCTAAAATTTCATGAGAAATAGCACACTCACTTCTTGTGGAAATTTAAGAGGCAATTGGAATCTTTGAGATACATAAACAAATTAAACCAATTTGACTCATCTGCATCATTGTTCTGCTTAATCTTCTTGGCACCAGTGGCAGAACTATCACATCTGTCAAAACACAAATAGGCTTGTCATGATGATGCCACGGAGGTTGTTTTACTCCCTGTAGTATTTGTTGTCTTTCCATTTTAATAGCTTCAGGCTCACTCAGCATATGGGTCTCAGCCTCAAGAGAACTTGAATCCATCTCTTGTATCTCCCAAGGAGGGACCCTAAATGTAGGCTGAATGCAAGAGAAGGTGAAAAAATGAGTGGACTCAAGTGAGAAACAGTTTTGCGTGGTTCCAATGAGTTGAATCAGTGTACCAGGTGAAGAAACAGGCCTCAGATGCTGTTCAGTGAAGGTGTGCCACCAAGCAGGAAGAAGGAGGAGTTCTTTCAATGGTGGTGATCTCTTAACCTGTCTCTCACTGTTTTAAGAAGCAAACTCTGTTCACTTAGAAATGGAGGAAATAAGAATAGCTCTTCAGCCTGGTAATTAGAGGCTATGAGCCAATTGCTGATCCATCGTAGGTTGTTTTAAGTGAGGTAGATCAGCTTTTGTTGAGGAAAACTGGGCTTTTCCTTTTCTTACAAAAAATAGAAACCAAACCAAACAACAACAACAAAAACCAACCGAACAAAACACAACCGCCCCTCGAAAAAAGCCCACCTTGCAGTAGTTTTAACAATCATATACACACAAGTTCCATGGGTAGATCAGTCTGACTTGGTGGAGGTTGTTCCTACAAAGCACTGAATCAGAAATACTAGTGGGAGACAGTCATGGTGTGAAAGCAATTGCATGTGAAGTCCTTTTGCAAGGCAATGATTAATATGGATGACACAATTCTAGGATGCACAAGCAGAGGATCATCGAGTTTCTGTAGGGAAGTGGTGTTACTGCTGCAGATGTTATTAGAAGATATATTACCAGAAAACAGTCCTTAGATCTGTGCTCCAAACTTCAGAAAGAATGCAGAGAGCTACAAAACTGGCAGAAGAATTATCTGAAGAGGAGTTCACCTAGCAGAAAGAGCTTTTTCCAGTCCATCAAAGTTGTAGAGAAAAGTGTATTTGAGAAAGAATGGCCACATTCAAAAAGGTGATTGTTTCTAATAGTTTCTAATAGATTATATGAGGCAGAGAAAAATATAAAATCTTTCCATGATAAAGACAGCCGTAGGTCTCTGATCAAATTTCATTAGCAACAGAAAAAAATGGCAACAACAGCAATCCTCTGCCCCCCCAAAAAAAACCCAACCAAACAAAAAAAAAAGAAACCCAAATCACACCTTAAAACCAAAAGATGGGAATATAGTCCCTTCCTAGCTTTCTTGGGGATGTATAAAGAGTGTTGGCATAAGGAGAAAGTAGAAATGGCTGACCTGGTTTTGAATGCAATTTGATCTCCTACCTTCTCAAGAGATGATGAATATAAGTCATCCTAGTGGTGTTCTCGGTCCTGCCCTAGCAACAGTCTGTAATACCAAGTTTCTGTATCGATCACTCTTGTACAAGCACACTGTACTTACTATGTGCGAACGAAAGAACATGTTGTTCTGAGAGTCCCAGGGAAACTAATCTGCCAATGGTTTTTGACGCTTTTTCTTTTTTTTTTTTTTTTTTTTGAAATGTCTTTCCTCATTGCTTTGTGTACTTTGGACATATGATGCCTGCTCAGCTTCAGATTCAACACACACAGAGGTAACATCTACGCTGTTATCATTTTGGTGTGGTTTTATATCTATATCATTTATATCACTCCTCTTAGCTGGGCATATTGAAGGCCTTTAGAGACAACTGTCTTGTTACTGCATTTTAAGTACCAGCTCCTGAAGCGATGCTGGTGTGGTGCCGATCGCAAGAGGTGTGCTGCTGAAATTACACTTCCAGGAGTGGCACTGCATGCTGTGCCTGCCAAGGGCAGGTGGCACAGCCTCCCCACCTGGCCCTGCTCTCCCCTAGTGCTCCCCCTGGTCTCACCATGCCAACTGGGTGGTTCAGGGGACATGGAAATCCCTCCATGGGTGTGGCCTGCACGCAACCAGGTGGTGATGGTGAGAGCTACTGAATTTGCAAAAATAAAACTGGAGCAAGTGACTTATACTTCATAATAAGAAAAGCTGATTAAAGAGAGCTCAGATACAGCAGTGGCATTTATTGGAGTTAATTATCCATGAAGGTTCCCTGAATGTACATTATCATGTTTTACACTAGGAAACCTTGATTTTTTTTTGGAGAAAAGACATAATCGATCCTTTAAGTTACTGCAACATATGTATCTGTGATTTAACTCATTTGACAGAGTGATATTTAATCTGGAGTCTGTTCAGCTCACATTTTCATGATTAACATTCCTGAAAACTTTATTTTTAAAGATAACCTGAGTTTGGATATTGTTAGGAAAAGACACCAAAAAATGCTAGTAACAATGAGTGTGTATGTATTTGATAGTTGTCTTGTGGATGAGTCCCCAGATAAAGCCAGAATACAGAATACCTGTGCATTTTCAAGAAGTTCTGTTGACTGTGAGGAAACTGTGCTTTGCAGTCATGGACAAAAAGGACTGAAGAAAGTATGGAATACTTTCTTTTACAAGGGATGAATGTAGTTGTGATACTAGTGTTGGACAAAGTGCATCTTTAATAATTCACACAAAGATTACTCCAGTTATAAACATTGGGAAGTTAAGAAATCAGTAGTTTTTACTGGGACTTGACTATATAGTTACAATAGCCTTTACTCAATACCAAGTCAAAATTGAAAGTCCTTCCAATGAGTTTATGAAAGAGTTGTTGTCCTCTTCCTGTGGGAGAAAGTTGAGACCATCTTTCAACTGCCAGGGCTTGGGCTTCATTATGCTTCTAGTATAATTCTTAAAAAATTTGCTATTTCTGGCTGCAGCAAAGTTGTTGTCCTTACAGTGCAGACAGAGAATACATGCTGTTCTCCTGAATCACCTTAGGCTCAGCTGGTAGAGCTTTATGTGAAGCTAAATAGTTTCTTGTGGTTAATACAAGCGGATGTCACTCACTCTCATGTTGAAAGAGGGGCTGGGTGGCTCTGTGAGGTAGATGAAATAGCTAAATAAAATAACTGGTTTTGATAGGAAAATGTCAGAATCTTTTTTTATCCTTGGAAGTTATTAATAAAGGAGAGCATTAGGGACTGAGTCAGGCCATTAACTTGTGTACAGTATTGAGACACCACGTACAGCTCTGTGCAAAGAGGTGTCTGGGCAATATTCAACAATAGTTCTGAGGAGGTACCTAGCATAGGAGTGTTCATATTTATGAAAAAAAAAAGGTAAAATAATATAATCATGGTGACAATGAGTACTTCTGGTTCTGTAGACAGGAGGTGGTGTGTGTTGTTTGTGGTGTTTGGTTTTTGTTGTTGTTGTTTTCTTATTATTATTTATTTTGTTGGCCACCTTTTTTATTTTGTTGAATCAGACCATGATAGAGCAAGGACCATTTCTGCATCTGCCATCTGCCACATCTCTACAAAACATATTCCCATAGATGTTTCTCCATAACAAAATAATCAAAGTTCATGGGCTTTCTGCATTCCCATTGGAGAATGTGGTTTATTTCATCCAAGGCATCAGATGTGCTCATGGAAGTTGTGTGGGTGAAACCAAACAATCATTGCTCACCAGAATGAACTCACAAACATTACTTATTACAGGACTGAATAATCTGATTTCCAGTGGGAGAGTGTTGTCCCCAGACCAATTCTGACCACCATAGTTACAAAAATACAAGTGTCTATGTAAATTAAATGTAACTCCAGAAGATACCAGTTTCACAAAATAGATGCTTTTCCTCTCTAATATTTACCTTAAAAGCAGAGGGACATGTATACTAGTCAGGGGAACCAAAAAAAAGAAATCAGTTGATTTGTGCCATTCACTTTGAAATTAGCCTGGTAGCTTAATGACCTAGTGCGGAAGAGTTTGCTACAGAGCTGAGGTCCTGACATAATGAAGGAATAGAAGATGGTGGTTAAACTCCTGGGAAAGCTCAGCACAGGTATCTCATCAGTGTCTCTGGTCTTTCTATGTTGCATTTTACTAGTGTTTTGCTTTACCATTAAAGACAAGTACAGTCTTCTCTAAATACCCATTCAAAGATTACAGCATGATGGAGTTTGGGTGCTTACTAATAACGCTGTAATTACAGAAATACCAGGAGACAGAGTCTTGGGATGGGAATTTATTTAGTTGGACTACAAATGAGATCCCATTCATATAGAGGAAATACATGGGCCTCAATAAAAATGACTTTCAAACTTTTTCTCTTCTGCACCCCAGTGTTCTCTAGCCCATAGACAACTGATGTAGTGAGCACACATTTGTGGCCAGCAGTAGCTCAGGTGGGAAAAGGTGGTTTATGGTTGCCCAGAACTGCAAGAAAGTGAGATGTCAGATAGACAAACCCATGCAGTGAATCAATCTACTCTGCAGCTGCATTGTTAAACCCATCAACCCTCTCCATACCAACATTTTTTTTTAATTTTGATTTTTTAAGTGGGACTTTGAGAATAATTTCTATGAATGCTGGATTAGTTTCTTGAGAGCAAAGACAAAATTTTATGTACTTTACTGTGCTGCCTGGATAATGTGACATGTACATGCCCTTTCTAGTTTTGTCTCTGAGTAGCATAACATGGAGAGGTTAATTGGATGTGTTATTTTCAAGTAACAGAAATACACTGGAGAGGAAAAATGAAGCTGCAAAACTTTGGAGAACACATTAGGGGTAAATGTTAGAAATTATATACTGAGGAACATCTAGAGCGTTAAGAATATCTGTAAAAAAGGCCACTTTTTTTTTTTCTCTGTTGTTCCTAAAGTGCAGTCAGATATCTCCAGCTCTTCTACTGGATCTTTAATTCATTTTCTCAGCTTACACTAATATAGCCATTGTAAAATGTATGAGCCCCTGTATGCCAAAGGGAAACAACATATGCAGCATACAGCTATGAAAAAAAAAGCTACATGCATTATTTAGAAATACGTATTCTAATTTTCTTGCACAACACATATAGTGCTATATTTTTTCTTTTTTGGTACTTAGTGGTTTACCTAATTCCTAATTGGCCTTTTTTTTTTTTTTTTTTCCTGTTAGAACAAATATATGGCTTAATTCACAGTACAGACTACTCAGGTAAAGGTTATGGCTACATGGCTTGTGCTGTCCAGACCACACTTAACAGGATGAGTGGTCTTTCTGAATATTGGGCAGTTGTGTTTGTATGATTATTTGGACATCTGTTGTGATCTGTGTGTTCTCTCTTGGTTTTTTCTTGTTTTGTTTTGGTTTTTGTTTTGTTTTTCCCCCTTTTAGCAGCAGCATCCATCCCCTTGGACATGTTTATGTTCTGGGTTATGCTGTTGGCCTCTATCCAGGAGTGGAGCTCAGCTAGACAGTGAGAAAGCTAACACATGGTGGCAACGAAAATGAATAGAGAGTTTTGGTCACACCGGTGATATTGGCTAGGAGCCAGTTTTAAGTCATTATTAATTTAGATGGATTTTGGCAGGAAAAGGTGAAGGAATGGTTGCTTAATGTCCATGTGTTTTCCTGGTTCTGTCAAATTCAGTATGTCTGTCTTTAAGTAACATTGGAGATAATGTACATGTACAGCCTGGGACCTATTTGGTCATTCAGGAAGTTCATGCAGGTTGTTTTGTTTGTTTTGTTTGTTTGTTTTGGGGGTCTGTTGGTGGTTTTGGTTTTTTTAATATGTATAGTTAAAAAGAGACACCCCCTTCCCCTAAATAAAAAGTGACTTTAACAGGAATGAATAGACACACTCCCAAATTGTTCAGAGGTTATTCCTCATTATATCCTCATAGAGTAAACGTGACACTTGACCACAGGTAGACAGAGACACCTTAACATAGACATTTAGAGATGCTACTAGAGATGACCCATGGTATTTGAGACATCTTGATGGGGCTGTGAGATATGATGCAGAATGTATGTGATATCAAGGCCCATCTGCAGTGATAGCTGCAGGCCAGCCAGCCTGTGCTTGGCAAGGAATTGAGTAAATGCTGTTTATTTGATAGAAAAGTGTCACTTTTTCATGGTGAAGTGTGCTGTGTGGAATATTTAGTTGTATTACCCTTACCATATTTCTTCAGAATCTGTCATTGAGACCTGTCTTCCTTGGACTCATAAAGCAGTAGGGTATTTCTTCATAAATACCTAACAAAGTTACTAGCTGTTGATGCTCAAAGTACAGTGCTAAAAGGTTAGAGTTGATACTCCTTGTAAAATATATCTAACACCTTGCAGTCTAATTTGGATTTTGATGTGGGAAAAGTCAATCCTGGTGCTGGGCTAGGGACCATGTCCCCATTACTGTTGACATTTGTATTCCCTGAAGGTTAGAAGTGAGCAGCATAACCAGATTAGTGCTGCTTCTTGTGTGTCTAAGCCTGGTGTTAACACTGTGACATGTTTTTCCTATTATTTTGATATATTTTCTGTCATTCAGCCTTAAGTGAAGTACTTAGTTGTCAATAATTTTTGTGATAAAGAGGCCTTATCCTCGTGTTGCATTGCCCCAACTATGACAGCTACAGAGTCTACATAGCTGTGTGCCATAATAAGGCAAGAGAATTGGAGAAAAGCAAACAATTGTTACAGTAGGTAGGGATGTTAAGATCTTTTTTGATTTTTTTTGAGCAGCATAGGCAACTGGCATTTCAATCACTTTGCATAAGACATTTTGTGGCTGTCAGCCCCCAGATGAAGAGGAGCTGTAATGCAGTATGGTAAAATGTCATACCCTAAGGACAGAAGGAACCTGAACACATACAGAAAAGTTCATATGGATAAAGGAGGGATCAAATTATAAGACCAACTTGCTTATGAACACTGGCAGTTAAATAATGCACATTTCTTTCCCTGTAACCTTTTGTGCTTGAGTCTGTAAGTACTATGGAATTAAGAGTTTTATTCTGAAGAGATAACATTTTCAGTGCATTTCAGTTCACACAAAAGCTAGGGACTGAAAGCGGTAATTTGGGGCATGAACAGTTCAGATGGCACTGAAATTCTAGTTTCTCATGCTGTGCCAGTTACCTCTGTTTTACTAGTGATACATTTCAATTCTGCTTAGCAATAGCACTGCACTTTTTCTTTTTTCCCCCTATGATTTTTAATATAAAACTGAAATTGAGCCAAACAGCATCATAGCTCTGGTCTGTGGGAAGATAGGATTGAGTCCACTATGTTCATGTTCCACATCACCATAATTGGAACATAAGCCCATCTCCAAAGGCATATTTAATGACATTCTATGATTCTATGATTCTTCAGCTGGCTGTATAAAATCGCTCTCCAAAAGAAGTCTAATTAGAATTTAATAATCAGATATCCGAACAACTAGAGTTTTAAAATTCTCCTGAACAACTTAAATGCACAAATGTTACAACATAGCAGCTTGCACTGTGCAAGACAGGTCCATCACCAGTATGCAGTGAGGAGGACTCGCAAGGGAATCCTGAGCCTATCCTAGAGGTTACATAGACTTGCATGATCAACTGTTCCTTTTCTTTGCTAGGAATATATGACGCAAGTGGGAACTGAAACTACTTGTGAAAGGAAAGTTAAAAAACACACGGGGAGACAGTTCAGGGTGCTTGTATCCTCCAGAAGGGTGCCAAGACACAAATTTTAAGCTACCAGTCTGAAAACATTCCTTGAATGTGACCACCAGCAATGCCAGAGATGTTTGCATGAGCAAAATAACTGCTTTGGTGAATGCTTACACAGCTGTTGAGGGGTACAAATGTGTAGGATAAAATAGGAACCCCTATACTGGCTCTTTGCTCCCCTGGACAGAATCCTGTTCCAGAACCTGAGGAGCCTGCTTCAGTAAATCTTCAGAGGATGAAAGGCTGCTCCAGGGTGTGCATTAATACTACCTATCTTATTTTTATTACTTGTTTACTATGAATACAAATATTGTAGCAGCTGAAATGTTTCAGCATTACAGATTTCATTATTTTCAGATCTGAAGTGCAGTGTGTCTGATCCTAATTGCACAATTTAAATACTAATAGTCATTCAGCTGGGCGAGTCCTCTGTGTATTATGGATAATCATCCTTGTTTTAGAAAATATACATAATGGGTCCACATTAGTCATCTGTGTAATTCACTGAAGCTGAGACAAATGTAATAAAATGACCCCTGGGTAAAGAGATCTTTTTGTTTTGTTTCTGGAGGGTAGAAGCTTTCCTTAAACCCTGTCACTCCTGGATGAGCTGATTGTTTTTTACCTTCATTATAGTCCTGTTTTCCCCTGCACTGCAAAACATGAATAAGCCTGTGGGCACATTTCTTTGGTGGTTTACCCGCTGTATTTCTGTGCTTATGTATTTATTTATTTATTTATTTATTTATTTATTTATTTATTTATTTATTTATTTATTTATTTATTTATTTATTTCTGTGCTCACCAAGTTTGCCAATGATCAAAATTCTGGACTGAGTAGTACCAATTAGACTAATTTATTTAAGTGGGTCAGTTCTTCTGAAATGCTTTGCTTTGGAGTTATATTTATCGGCAGTCTATCTTCCCTGTGTTATACCTTCCAACTATTAAACTGTCTACAAAGTAGAGATTTAAAGAGAAACAATCTATTTCCTTTGCAGTTACAAGAAGATAATCTCCACAAAATGTGTCTCCTTTAATTACGTATGTAACTTAGTTAATATTGTAATGGTGGCTTGGTGGACGTACAAGACCAAAAATATAAATAGTGTATAAATTACAAGGAGTTCCATTGCTGCTTTTCAGTATGTTATTTCAGAGAAGTCAGGGTGGTCAACAGACAGGTTGCTGACATGACTGAAACTGCTGCTGTATTGGCGCTACATTTGAGCAAGCACACACACAAAAAAAGAGAATGCAAGCAGCTGACGTTTTCCTTTAGAAAAGCTTTTCTGTCTATATTTAGAAACTTCTTTGCCAAGTCTCCCAGGGGTCTTTCCAGAGACAGTAAAAGTGCTCATAAATAACCCCTCACTCTAGTAACAATACACAACACAGCCTGGATTGCTGGGATTTCAGCATCCCCTGACCAGCTGGGTACTGTGCAGCTGTCAGGGCTCTGCAGCTTTTCCCTATTGTTGACTGCCTATAATTAAAGAAAATCTAGCAGAAGAGATTTTTATTGTGTTTTTGGAATTGTTAACTCTTACTAGTGTGACATTTTCTTCTCGTTTAGTTGATATCAATAAAAGAGTGAGTCTGCAGCATGAGAAATTTATGCCAGCAGCTCTTCACCAGCCCAAAAGCCTCATAGCTCTCTAACTAGCCTCTTGAGCCTAAAGAGTGTGCAAAGTTCTTGGCCCCATAATGATTCCTTTTTTTGTTTTGTTTTGTTTTCGTCTCACTTTTGTTGCAGGTAGGGGAATTCAGAGCCCATGCTGCGGAGTGGACCGCCAATGTCACTGCAGAGTTCAAAGAAACTCGAAGGCGCCTGAGCGTGGAGATCTATGACAAGTTCCAGCGGGCTACCTCTATCAAAAGGAAGCTCTCTGCCGAACTCGCCGTCAACCACAATCAAGACCTGACTCCTTGCAAGAGAACCCTATCAGTCAACCATCTGACCAGCGAGAAGGACATCTTGCCAGCTCTAACAAAGACGGACAGCATTTACATGAATGGTTTGACACCACACTGTGCCGCAGAAGAGATAGCTGTTATTGAAAACATTAAGTAGCCATGACTTTGGATCCCAGTCCTTGAGAAGCTCTTGGCTTAGACTGGCCACTTACCTTTTTTTCTCCACCTTGTCAATGATCAATGCTAATAGCATTTTATATGTGTGCATGAATTCCACAGAAACTACAGTCCAGAGTTACCATCGCATCTCTTCAAAGACACAAAGATGAATGGCACTTCTGTTATCAAAAGATGCTGGAACAAGCAACGTCTTCTGCCTTTATCTGCCCAGACTGTTTTTCACTTCTCCCGATGTGCCATATGGCCTCAAGAATGAATCACACTTGTTTCTGGTAACAATGTAGCTTTGAGGGATCAGTCCTTAAAATTTCAGGGTCTACCTTACTGAGCCTAGGAATGGACCATTTCTGGACTACAACACATTTGTAAATGGCAAGAAATTCTTATGCAGCCTTTTACCTAAGAAATTTTTGTCAGTGCCTTATCTTTTGAAGAACCAGAACCTCTGCAGTTCCTGTATGGTTTTTTGTTTGTTTTTTTTTTTTTTTTTTCACATGGGAAGTGTATTTCATTTGAGCTTTCATTCTTCTTGAAACGATGGTATTTTAAAGGTGTCTGTTGTGAAGATACCAACCAGCATGAATGAATGCCAAAACTCAACAATTATCAAATGACATTCTTATCTCTAAATTTAAAGGCACTGCAGTTTTTAAAGTTGCAAACACATCCCCCAGAAGCATTTTGTTTTACTCAGGTCCAGCTGATACTTGTTTCACACTGACTTGTAGAATTTTCAGACCCTCTTTGGGTCTTATTTTTTCAAGCAGTGTTCAGCAGTTGTTTTTTTCTCTGCATCAGGTGTACCAAATATTCTGCATCTTATCTATGACTAAATTATTTGGTAGATGACAAGAGCAAATAAATATTACTATTTCAAGGAGAGGCAGGAGAGGCTTTTAATTGCTGTATTCTAATAACCATACCCACAAAACAATGCAGAAAAAATACAGTGATTTTTAATAAGCATAAACCTCCCGCCAGATATTTGCTCTATGAAAAGGATTTGTAACTTCCTCTTTAAGACAAGTCACACCAGACACCATACGATATTTTCCCCAGGAATCCTGGAGTGCTTTCCTGAGTGTCACACTGTACAGCGGCTGCCTGTGCCGGAGCTGTGACTAACGTGGGAATGCAATTGAAACTGGTATCACTGTGACTTTCTACGTTTCAAAAAGAGATGACTCTGAATAGAAGTACAGGCATGAAGAGGAGCTGATAAATAGCACAATCTGAATACCGATGATTGTTCAGACAGGATAGGCTGATGAGAAGCAGATCTAAACCAGACTATGGGTTTTCTTTATTGGTTTTAAGAAAACACATTAATTTTGTATCTTCTGTTTTGCTTGTAGGTGTACATGAGATTCAGAAGAAATGCAGGATGGAATGGATAATTTTGCTTTTTTTTTCCCTTATGTTAGTCTATTGTAACTTGGCTGTACATAAATGAATAGAACAGGCCTTAAAGAATAATTTAGGCTCTGTGTAAATTAAAAGAGAATAGGACTTTGCTGATTGGGCATGATTCAAGTGGCAAATCTTACAGCATCTCTGACCATTAGATAACATGCAAGATATGAATGTTCATGTTTTTTGGATGCTTAGCTTGTTTTCTAATAAATATAAGTTAATATGTAAATTCAGTCAATTCAGTGTAAATATCAAAGAATTAACATTTACAGAGAGTACGCTTTTAAAACTAAGGAAGTTCCATGACACAGCACCGAGCAACGCTCTTATAACAAAGACCCTCATCTCCCCAGCACAGTGTTCTGAATGTCCACATGGTGAGGGTTCTTACCATGTATAAACTGTGAATTGTAATGAAAAATAAAGTTTTTAATTAAAAGAAGCTTTTCTGAATCTCCTGCTTGCTACAACTGGAATGCTAAAAAAATAATTTGTGAAACTGATGTTCGTGCTTTCATTGGTTACAGAGTATAGCAGTTTTCCACCTGCTTTTTAAGCTGGTTTAGCAATAAAGGCTTGACTCACCCAGCACAGAAATATTTTTTATTATTATTATTAAAAAAAAAAAGTTCTTTGGTTGCTGTACCATAAGTTGTGATTTTTGCCATTTTGTTTCAAAAACTTAACAGGCTGCAGTTTCTCCTGTCATGTGCTACAGATCTGGTGGCAACTGCTCTGTGTTCGCAGCAAGGGAGGTGCAGGGAGCTCTGCCCTGCCGCCCTGCCAGCTCTCCTGTGGTCACTGGTGACCTTCCGCAGAAGCGTGTGCACAAGCAGCTCTAAGGGCAGAAACCTTTCATGCCAAAGCAGTTATTTCTTCAGCAAATATTTTACAATGGGCTGTTTAATTAGGACTTGGCCAAGGGAACGAGAGTCTGCAGCTGTGTGGTGGTAAGTGGAGAGGACAGTTCTCTTATATTGTTTCAATCTCCTTTGTGTGGGATGTGTCTCAGTGCTTTTTGGATCTGATTTTCAGAAAGGGACTGGTAATGTTTAAGGTTTACTGTCTTTGACACTCAGAGGTGTGATATCCTTGTCTAAACCCTTGGATCATTCTCACCAATTTGTTTCCATTTACCAACATATGGAAGTGAGCGCTTATGTAGTTTCTTTCATTTTAAAGAAAATTTTAGTTATCTCAGGACCTGCTAAAAAGAATATGTTGTTTTGAGATCCTGTGACAATATTTGAGGTATTAGTATAGATATTTGTTAAATCTATTCAGCATTTATTTATCTTGTGTCAAGGTTTAATTGCAAGATGACAATAAACCACAGCAGATGTTCTCTGTTAATCCCCTCTCCACTCTCTCCTTAGATAGAAAAAAGTGATAAGAATTATAAGGAAGAGGGACTTCGAGCTGGAAAGGTTTTAAAGGCTTTACTAATCCTACTAATAAATAGAGAAAATATACAAAATATACAAAACCAATTTTTAATATCCTGGGGTAGCATCTTTGCCCGATATGGAGTTGGCATCACTCTGGCAGCTGCGGGGCAGGCACCCAGAAGTCCTGGGTGGGACTTCACAGCAAACCAGAACTGGATTCAGGGATGCAGGGCTTGGATTCAGGCCTAGGATTTCCAGGCACCACTGGCAGGGTCCTCTTCAGATGCTGGCAATGGTCAAAGAGCGCGAGAGCCTCATGATCTCCCTCTTTTATAGGGTGTATGATGCGTATCGGATGGAATATTCAGTTGGTCAGTTTTAGTCACCTGTTCTGTCTGCCCCTCCTTGCACATATGTCCCTCTCAGTTATGGAATGTTATCAGAATTCTTAATTGTTATAGCAATAAATCTAAACATGAGCCTCTCCTGCATTCCATCACTCTTACCAGTTTCAGAGCACAGTGTCCAAGAAAACACATAGCTAAATTCAGAAAAGTGCAGTTACTTAGAAGGTACTTAGAAGAACTTAGCTGAAAGGAAAATTCACTAGAAGAGAACAGGTCTTGTTTTTAACAGAACCAGGACACCTTGATTTTGTATATGATCTTTGGGAAAAAACAAAACAAAACAAACAAACAAACAACAAACAAAAAACCCAAACAGCTGTTAATTGATATATGAAATATATTGTTGTTTTTTTTTTTTTTTTCATTTTTGTAACAGAACTAAACTATCCTACCTTATCGACATAAATTAGAATAGATTTGCCTGTTTGGCATAAAGCAGTAACAAATAAAATCCTTTATTTGTAAGTTTAATAGCTGAAGAAGATGCAACAGTCCAGATGGTATAAGTAGGTAGTTATCATGATCCAAATGTCTAGTACCATTAATGTTATTTGGAAACCTTTTTCTCCCACTCCACATACAGTGATAGATCACAAATGCTGTGGATGGTTTAGTGAATTTATAAAATGTAATGAACTCTAAAGGTTTTTCTTTCTATTCTTGTAAGAGCGGACTTTCGTATTAAAAACCTGTGTCTTTCTTGTATCTGCAAATCTTGCATAGTTCCGTTTTGCCTTGTAAGTATGGAGCTACAAAAGCTTGAATTGAGGCTTAATGAAATGTCATTTGTAAACTCTTTCCTCTCACACACAGAGAGACATTTCCAGGCTGTTAGGATACTTGCTACTTAAGCAAGTTTGCGAAAATGGTATTTCAGCATGGTAGAGAGTTATTTTCTCTTGTACTGCCAAAAGAAATAAAAGACATTGGCAGAACGTTTTGGATAAGAGACAAGTTCTAGCACATAAGAATCTGTAAAGGCACACGTGCCACCTATCAAAATAGTTTCTTTCTCAGTGCTAGAGGAAACATTACATTAATAAAAATGACCCAAAATCTGTTAGGCAAGTAGCTAATATGTATTGTTTGCTATTGTCTATGATCATCCTGCACCTTTTTTTGGGGGGGGGTACTACATCTGGTGAAGTGTCCGAAGTGTCTATGTTGGTTGATTTTTGGATAGCCTTGCATGAGTGGCACAGAGAATTTTTTCCATGCCCCATTATTGCTTGAGTACCAGGGGAAGTGCTTGCTTTGGCATGGCCTCAATGTTTTGTAGCTCCAGGCTACCTGTCCTCCTTTTTCCAATATTTAGACAGCCTTGAGGTGCTAATGTCTGAGCTGCAAATGCCAGAAAGGGTTAAACCCAGAGGCTCGCTGAATCTCCTGAACATCCTAGCTGTGCCTTCCTCTCTTCACCTCTTCCTGAATTCTTTTTTGCTAAAATTGTATGAAAGCTGGAGGGTAACGTAGAAACCCACAGAAGCTTGAAATCTTGGAAGGGACTGTCCTTGGCCTGCAATGGACCCTCCTTAGGTCATTAGGCAAACCTGTAAGACCAGGACAGCAAATGGAAGAATATATGGTCTGTATGTTTGTTTTGAGTTCTTGCTCCTCCAGTGTGTTGTTTCTACATCAATGGTGTCTAAATAGGAATATAATACAACACGCCCCATGGAAAAAGCAATGGAAGGCCACTCTGTTTCTTCAACCATACATGTTCATCACAAGTCTATATATGTATATAATTGTATTTCCTGGGAAGGAAATTTTCCTGTCAGGGAAACTACATATAGTGTTGAAATACAGCAGTAATATTTCTAATAAATTGCTGTCATACAATTATGTGGTAATTACCTTTCCTTTCCTACCTCGCATTACTGTTTGAAAGGAAAAGATTTTATATATTAAGAAAAATATACATTTTACATGATTTTGTCAGAGTTAAAGTAATTATTTTGTCACAGAAACATGAATAAGATTTTTTTTGTTTGTCTTGCCCTGAAGATTTAAATGAACAATGTAAACTTACTGCAAACAAAGTGTCCCACTTGTTAAAAATAGAGAAGATGTCGATTTACTGTTATTAGAAATGAAAAGCTGTTGAGCTACACAGGGATATTAAAAATGTTAGCTCTTTTATTTGAATGACCATTCTATACTTTGTCAAATTGTTACAATTATTAAAAGCCTGTGTGAGAATCGATTGTAATAGGTTTACTGTACTTAGGAAACTTGAACATTTTGATTTTAGGCCATTGTTCACCATGCTTTCACAAACTTTCAGAGGAATGTGTTGAATAAGGTTATAAAAAAATATATAACTTATTGTAGAACAACGACATTTTACCCTTTATACGTAACAGCTGATACAGTAACTTATACAGCTTTTTAATTCTGGACTCAGATATATTTGTGGTTTCAATATGTGTTGACATTGTTGTATCATCTTAAGTTGACCAAAAAACCCACTTTGGTACATTGACCATTGTTTCATGTTAATTTAGTGATTTGACAATATAGCTCAATTTAAAATCAGTATCTTAGAAAACTGATTCACTTCACAACTTTTTGTGAATTATAGCAGTCTAACTACACTGGTGATATAATAAATAATATATTATTTATTCCCTGCTTTAGTTATTTCTGGATGTTTAGCTGGTTTTCATCTAGATGTTGTAGACAAATAATTACAGAGAAAGCAACTTGTCTCCCTCTGGTTTGTAATTAATACACTATGACCAGGTTTTTGATATTAGAATTTTTTGTGACTAAAACTGTGATAATCCATTGTGTTCCGTCTCCATTGTTATTAGTTATTAATAGTAGTATTCCTTAAATGCTCTGGGTACACCACTTTTTCTGGGAATGTTACAAGACTGTTTATATAGACGTCTTTAGTATGATTTTGGCAAATGAATGTCCTCAGTGAGAAACTCCAAAGAAGGATTTACATATAATATGCATATAATAGAGATCCTGATGAGAATGTATTTATTTGTCACTAGTAATAAATGACATTCTTCAGAAGATGAACAGCAGCCTGAAATGACCTGACTTCTTACACTGTAGTTTAGTGATAGTTCCTTTTTTTTTTTTTTTTTTTTTTATTTTTTATTTTAGTTGCACTATTAATTCTGTCTTTCAAATTAAACAGAGAGGTCCTAGAAGTTTTTCTGAAGGGATGCTTCTTTCACAGTAAGGGTATTTAAGTTTTGTTTAGCTCAGGGGAGACAGAGATTAACTTTGCTGGATGACTAGAAATATTGAATCTATTTGTTAAAAATTTTCTTGTGGGAACATGAGGGAATACATTGCTATACTGTTGATCCTGACTTTTATACTGGTCACAAATCTGCTCCTGTTTTGTATAGATTTTGCATTTTCTCCAAAGATTATAGTATTTGTGCACCCAAGCATGCTAAACTAGAGTGATGAAAAGCTGTTTCTAAAGTTTTTTTTGCAAGATCATAATTTTGTCCAAAGTTTCCCTATATTTTCTGACAGTTTCCTGACAGTTGAGAGCCAAATCCAACAGGGATATCTGAATATTAAAATTAATAGTCTTAAAGGGGCAAATATTGGATGTGCCCACATAAGGTTGAGTGCATCACTGCAGCAGGCAATCTGTGATTTAAATCCACTGGATCTGGAAGTAAACATGATCAAGAGAGGTTCTGTTTTAACTAGTACAGCCACAGTCAGCATATCCTTCTCTGTAATTTATAGAGCATTTAGAATAATTTGTCACCTTTGCTTGTTCTGTAGTGGAAGAGAGGGAATTTTACAGATCTAAAGGCACTGTATTGCTCATTTGGACTGAATAACAGCCCAAGAGTCACAGTCGAGACCCCTCTGAACTACTGAGTGAAAAGTCACATAGTCTGAAAGCTTTTTTAATAGAGAATACCTTAGTGGTTTGTGGCAAAAAGAAGCATAAAAAATTAGGCTTCGCTCTGAAAAGTTGAAGTGGGAGTAACACGTCATGTACTATTGTGCACTTTAAAAAGTGGAGGTGGCACAGGCATAAAGACCTTTTCATTTCTCAGTGCCCTTAGAGACTGCCAGGAGAAAGTCAGAGTGTAGTCTGAATTATATCAGTGTATTCTTGCTCTTTCGCAATGCTTTTGTAAGCTCTGAATGTGCCCCAGCTACAAATATATTGCATCTTTCTCGGTGCTGGTTGATTAATGTTGATGGGGTAGCTTGAAAGGGAAGAAACTTGCGCGTACTGTACAGGTGGAGTAAGAAGAGGTGGGTTTGGTATTTGTAGGACAGGGTCAGCTTTTAAGAACAGGTACTCCACAGCTGAATGCTACATTAAATTAGCTTTTTTTTTTTTTTCCAATATGAAGTCATTAAACACTATTTTAGGCAGAGAAAGGGTTTTGAAAAAAACCCGATTCCTATTTCCAAGACCAGAGCAGAAGCTGCAGGGTTGTCAGGTTTTTTTTTTTTAATCAAGCAGCTGCATGCTGCTTTTGAGCTTGGCCTGTCTTATTGAGCAAGACTTAAGTACCAAATTAGCACTAGAAGTGGTTTCTACTTGTGTGGACTGAAAATGTAAGAAAACAGTTCCTTGAAAATCAGCAAAGAGAAAATTTCTCTAAATTCATGCTGCTGATTTGTGATCATGGAAATCAGGTTTAGAACGGAAATTAATTTTTATTGTCAGCACAGAAGGGCACATCAGTTTAACTCTGCTAAACTCAATAAAGTCACTCCATACTTACTGTCATTTAGCAGAAACTACCGCTCCAAGAGTAAAGCATGGCATTGGAGAATATGTACAGCCCTTAGCTACAGAGCATAAACCTTTCCTCCTTTTCATTACAAATCCAAAGTTACTCCATCCAGGAAAAAGGTATGCAGAAATGCATAGCTAGCTCCAAAGATAAGTCAGGATATCTTCCTTTAATTTTGTTTTTTCTGTTTTTGTCTCTAGGCTATAGTTAAATGACTTCATACATTTTAATGTTTTTTTCAGTTGTGTCTTGCATAACAAGTGTAATTCATTGAAGCAAAATTACGTGATGTGTGCCTTTGGTTTGCACATTTCTGGTCCTACTAGAAATTAATAAAACTATCACCAGAGCAGGTGGAAAGGGTTATTTAGAAAAATCATACATGAGAAATAGTGAAGATGGACTAAGAATCTGATTAGTGTTTTCTCAATTAATATGCCAGAAATTTTGAAAACGATATGTTGCTGTGGAGATTGTGGTATGACATGATGTATGAAGAGCACAACACGATTGTGTGCAGATCTCCATGGGTTGCCATTCCCTGCAGTGCCTAAGACAGCTGTTGGAATTGCATGCAACCAAAATAAAGCTGTTTTCTTATCTCTTCCAGCTTGTCTGCCTGTCAGTTCAGTAATTTTGCAGCAAAAAGATCTTCGAAGCCAGTTGGAAGAACAGAAAGACAGGGGATACTGACCTGAAAAGGTCTGGGGGCAGCTCTGGTGATTATATTATGTTCTCAAGTGTTGTGTTTGGCATTTTTTTTGTTTGTTTGCTTGTTTTCCTCCCTCCACCTGTGCTATTTGGGAGCTGTGCAAGAGAAGTAGCTTGACAACTGAAGTGCTATCTTATCACTGCAGTTATATAGCTTGGGTTGGAAACTGCCTGTGAGCCTCCACTAAATCTTATTCTATCTGAGATAAAATAAAAATGAATTCACAGTAGCATTGGGAATTCTTGGGATAGTAATTGTCTCAGTAGCTTTTGATGTCCAGTCTGTATTTGAGCAATATCTGAAGTAAGTGATCCTTAATGCAAATCCAGAGCATTACAAATCAGGGTATTGTGAAGTGAGGTCCTTTACAACCCGACTGTATATTCCCCAGACATCCTACAGATGATGATGAAAGCCAGAACAAAAAATAATTAGCCTGAAAAATCATTAAAAACAAAATCAGTCCAACAGTTCAGTAGAATTCCTTCTTTCCTCAGTATTCTCCAGAAAGGTGCCATTTTTTCTTTTTTTTTCTTTTCTTAAATTTTATTTTACATTTGTTGTGTTGTACAGCAGTTGCAGAGGAGTTTGAGAGTTAGGTTTATGTACTCTATTCCAGTTTGTCACTGATTCAGAGAGCAACAACAAGAACCCCATTTACTATAGGTAACAATTGCATTAGGATGTGTCTGTAAAAATAAATAAAATGTATTTTGAACACGTAACATAGAAGTGTTCTGAAATTGCATTTATTTATTTTTCTTCTGCTGCAGGTTTGTGTCAGAATATGCTTTTTGTCTTGCTTGAGAGAAGCTCTCTATAAGTGTTTTATCTTATCTCCTTTCCTTCAATCACTCTAAGAAATTATCTTTTGCTGTGATAAAAAGACAGAGAGAACAGTTTAGCTACTGTCATGCTCAGAGCAAATTCGTTGTGGTCACTCATTCTGTTTCCATTTTGTTGAAATACTCCATGTCTTTCTGCATACCTTGTACTTTCTTTTGTCCTGGGATTGTAACCTTTGGAGACAAGGATCATCTCTTTACTCTCTGCTGTATGCAGTGGGGTTCTGTGTTGGTATTATAGTAATGCAGATTCACCATGTGATCAAACAGTTGCATCTTTTCACTGGGTGGGATACCAAAATGCCTAATTTCTTTCTTGTGACAATGAAAATATCACATTCATACAGACTACCAAGAACTTCTTGTACTCCCTGTGTATCTTGGCCACCAGCAGTTAGTTTATCACCTTGGTTATCTAGTGAAAGGCAGGGTGATTCTGAAGAACGGAAAATTGTGCGCAGAATAAATCTTTTTGAATTGGAATGCTAAGAAATTGCTGTGTCTTTGTGGTATTAGGATGACACCTTAATTCTTAATCAATGCAGTTCACTGGGAATGATTTGTGGCTATGTATTAAAGAAACAGCATCACTGCAGTGCAAAGGATGGGAACCACAGATAATATGCTAATTTTATTTGTCATGTTCATTTGAGAGCACTCTAAACATCTGTTAAGTCACTATAGTGACAGGCAAGTCAAAGCCAGCACTTGAGATCTGGCCTTGTCCCCAAAACAGAACTGCTGGCTCACTGAAAACTTCATAGTCTTAAGCTGCAAAGCAGTACTTATTTAATGTCACAATTTTTCTAAAAAAATAGGCAGCCATTACAGTACAGACCCTTGAAAAAAACATGAAAGGGAATAGACTTCAGACCTACACTTTAAGCTACAACAAAGGTTACCTACATATTCCCTTTCATGGAAGATGACAGAAATTATTAATTCACTAAAACCTATGCTGCCAAATCACAGTAAAACACTAGACGTGAAGCTGCTTTGCTAAATGAGGGAGCCAAATTGCTGGACTGCTTCAGAGGTGTGACTCATGAAAGATCCAAGGCCAGTGATTGCTACATGAAATGAAATATATACAGGAGAAAATGTAAAAGGAGAGCTTTGCTTTGAGTGCTGCTATCAAGAATCAAAAGCCCAGGAGGCGGAGTCCTGTTTTTTATGTCAAATAACCTGTCGCTAAAGGCAACGTAAATAACTCCACTTCCTATGAGATGCCTATTAAAGCGATGTCCTTCCATCTGGGCAGCATATCAAGCCATAGTCTCATCTCTATTTCTTTGACTAACTCTGTCCCCCAGTCTTCTGCTATAGTAAAAAAGGATAGTTTCTATCCAAAGAAACTGAAAGACTAGGCAAGGAAATTGGAATGCAATATTTGCAAGGATAATTTCAATGCTCTGTTACTCTCTAGGATTCTAAAGTTTGCATGAACTGTGCTGTTGAAGTGCCTTTTCCAACCCTTTTTTTGACCCTGTTCTTCAAATTATGCTTTTGTCTATTTTCTGAATAGGGACAATGACGGAAAAAAGTCTTTACTTGTAGTTTCTTCTCATTTGCTTGTACAGTTGAAACTCACATATAAATATCACAACAGCTTCTGCTCCAATAACCCACCGGGTAGTGTTGTCTTTAGGAAAACATGGGAGAACGAGGACATTGCAGGAGAGGGTTTGCTTTAAAACAACTAGAAGTCTTAGTATTTGCAAAAGCACAATTTATGCAGTGAGTGGCAGCTTCATACAATTGCAATTAACCGTAATGATGTTGCTAATATGCCTGAATATTCATCCATCTTATCACTTGAAGCTACAAAATCAAGTGACTTTCAAGTTTGTTGGGGTCTGCAGCCACCTCAGCTCACTCGCTGTCAGTGTAGCTGAGTGGCAGAAAGGGAAAAAGCTGCTGTGGACATCCTACAGCCGATCCTAGGGTGGGGAGGTGCACTGAACTCGGTCTGCTTAGGGCTCCCCTAAGCTGTACAACCTCTTTCCCTTTAGACCTCCTCTGCTTGGCGCTTCATTAGAAAGACGCATACTATATATTGAAGCAACACAGACTCGAGCTTGGAAGCAGAATAGTCACATCACTGTGGCACTTCAAGTCAAGCTTTTGAGAGATTTTCTTGGAGTTTAACTTGTCAGCTCAGCAATTTTGCTTTCTGAACAAGTGTTAGTGTGTGTGTGTGACACGGCATGTGCTGAGCTGCATGGAGCTCAGAACAAGAGCTACCACAATGGTCCTTCTGACACTTCCCATTCTACAGAGCAGCCAAACCTTCTGAAGATGCTTTTTCCACTCAAGTGAGTGCCTGTCTCATGTTTGTCAGTCTTCATTTATTCCATAAGTAGGAGGACAGGTAGGTTGACAGATGTGGTTACAACTGGATTTTGTTGTTGTTTTGGTTTTTAATAAATCAAACTAGGGCAAAGAAGTAGATAAAGAGGAGGAACTCAGATTCATCTTCATCCTTCTGCAAAGTCACTATTCAGGTTGTCTGATGATCTTGTCATAGCCTTCAAGTCACTGGAGGAAAACAAAGGTCATGCTATTACTTGCCTAAAAGGAAAAAAAAAGTGTCATACTGCAAGAGCACTTTCTAAGGTAATCTCTATGCATCTAAAATCCATAAATAAAATGGCACGATGTCTACATTTTGCTTTGCAAATCACAAGGAGATGACATAAGCACAAGAGGTGAGGATGAAGTATCATGTGGTGGGAATTGATCTGTTTTGTCTTGCCCCATTTTTGAGTGACCTCCACACAGCTGAATTCTTATGATGTATAAAAGCACCTATCAGCTGCTGGATTGTTTCTTTTTGTTGTTTTGTTTTTGTTTTGGTTTGTTTTTTTTTTGGGGGGGTTGTTGTTGTTGTTGTGGGATTTTTTTGTAGAATAAAATACAGAGTTGATTAATATGCATTAGTATAAGTTCTAGCCCTCACTTTTATTATATTACAGAACATTTTCCTTCTAATTCATAAGCTCTCAAGTTTAAAAGATCAAGCTTGGCATAAAAATATCTGAAATGACAGAAAATGAGAAGAAGAGAGAGAGATACCTCTGATCAAATGAAGGAATGCTAAGCTTTTCAGCTAACATGAAAGACTAATTACTGAGGTGATACTTAATAATTGATGCTTTCATTCAGTATAGCTCTGAGATTTAGGTCCAATAAAGAATTTATGTACCTAAAAATAGACCATAAAGAACCTAATTTTCCAGCATTTGGTCCCCAGATAGGGACCCAAACCTCTACGCATATTATTGAGGCCCAAGAGCAACAAAGAAGCCAAGAAAATTTCTCAGATCATCAGAGAGGGTCTAAGGGTGGTGCCCTCAGCCTGGCCACAATGAGTTAGGCTGGACTTGACCCTGCTAATGATGCAGAGGATGTGGCAGGGGGGCTGGGGAGTAACTGAGCTCTCTTCTGTCATCTGGTAGAAAGCACTAGGGTTTGCTAACACATAAGCTGCAGTTTCCCTCAGGTCCCCACTGAATCCTCATGTCTAGATCTAGTTTTAGAAATGGAAATGCTGAAAATAGAGGTAAGCTTTATGTTCAAGATTTATCTGAGGATGCAGTGACATGCTTTCCCTGGTCCTTGATCTAATATGTTACTAAGGTTTTTTCCTCCCAAAGCACTTAGGCAGGACCTTTTAATGTGCAGTCAGAACAGGCTGAAGTGGGTTTTGTTACTGCCTCTTTTTACACAATAGCTCTTACCCAACAGCTCTCTGGAATATTTAATATCTTTAGCTGGAGAGGATGAGTTCATGCATCCCTGAATAGCAGTTTAACCATGGGGCACCAGGTCAGTCTCTCAAGGTAGCACATTTAATTCTCCTGCTTGAAACTGAAGTGATGTGTGGCAAATCATGGAGGTGAGGAGACAAAAGCCCTACAGCTGAAGTGCAAGCTAGTTAGTCCTACACAGATGAACTCAATTGCTGACCCGCTGCTCACGTAAAGCAAGGTGATGTAGAGATAACCAACTCTAGAGGAAGAGGTTGGCAGCCAACTTGCTGAGTCTCCAGTCTGGAAGACGTCCCTGTGCACTAACCTAAAGAGTAAACCTACTTCTGAAAAATAGCCTAATTCCAAAAATCCAGAGCTCTGGAAATCAAAAGATTGAGCCAGATATTCTGGCAAAACACAGTGGGTTTGTACCCTGCAGCAGGGTGTGGTTGGGATCTCATCAGCTTCCACCCTGGGCAGCTGTGGTGGTGGAGGTGATATCTGGCAGTGGGAGAGACGGTGGTGGTAAGGCCTTATGGGTCAATGGGCTCCATGGAGGGGCAGTGCCTGCACAGAGCAGCAAGCTGTGGTAGGTTGAGGACTTCAGACTCCCTTGGGTTGTGACTGATGGATACAGATAAAGCCTGGTGAATTGGTTAAAACAAGGGAGGGGGAAGGTTAATGTGGTCATTTGTTTTCACTTTGAGGGGGCATTGAGTTCAGGTCATGTTGGAAAAGGGGGTGAAGGGGGCTGAAGGGCTGTCTTGACTATTTGTGTTTTGTTTTTTTTTTTCTTTCTTTTTTTTTTATCTCCTAACATACCATTTGCTGCTTTTCTCTCAACCCAGAAGTGAGAATTTTGTTAGGTCAGAGGCTGTCTTGTACTTGAGTCAAGATAGTGATGCCTGTGGTAGAAAATATTATGACTGATGATGCTAAGTTAAAATTCTTCCTGCAGTTGTGGAATTCCTGGAGAACTGTAGGAGATGTTGCAATGTTGTTAAGTAAGCAGGATAGTAAGGAATCCAGCAGCAATCACGTTGCGGAGAGAGAAATCAAGCAGAAATAGCACATTAATGAAATGCACAGGAGGGAAGAAAACATGATGTGCAAAATCCGATGAGTTGCCTGTTTCATCATGTTACATTTTTTATTTTGATAATTCACTGAAAAAATGCTTTGTCAAGGTTTTTGCTGAATGTTACTTATTGAATGTGGGATTTTGCCTGATATAACTAAAAGGACAACGCAATTACTAGTGTGCAACTGGCTTTCAGAGAAGGAGTCATGCAAGTCTGCATTTTAGTACAGAAGGAAGAATAGTTGCATGCAACTTAGTTTTCTTTACGTTTGCATTTTGGCTCTTAGTTTTCTGTTCTCTTTTGTCTTTGATCTAACTTCATCCGTACTGATGCAGCATGAGGAATGATAAGCAAAAATGCCTGACTATTCCCAGTCTTACTTGTGTGTTTTTCTGTTTGCATGTTTTGTGGGGTTTTTTTGTGGGTTTTTTTTTGGTTGGTTGGTTGGTTTTGGGTTTGTGTGTTTGGTTGATTGACTTTTTTTTTTTTTAAATAAAGCAAAACCTAGGGCTGTCAGGTGAATTTATTGAATTGGGAATTGTGAAATACGGTTTTGAAAAAAGTGACACTAGCTTTAGGTATATAGGAACAATACTAAAACAATCCAGCAAAGATCACCACAGACAACCAAAAACTTAATAGGCTTTGTAACTCTGGCTCTTAAATCCTTGCAAGCCTGCCTTTTCAGTCCTAATTAACAAATACGTAGGTTTAGTGTTTAAAAGCTCCCCTCAAACAACTGTTGTTTATTGCTTTATTCTTCTGTGTTGACTTAGTTACTTAGTTCAGTCTTGCATTCCTCTGGAAGAGGCTTATTCTTCCTCCTCGCTCTGATCATTTAAGTCCTCACCACTCATTTTCACATGAAGGTTCCTATCCTGGCTTTGAAGCAAGTGCATAATGACAATGGCATCAAGCTACATATGGTAACAGGCCACAGAGAGTCATGTGCTAGAGACCACAGTGTCTGGAAGCAAGGGCTTTTGGAGATGTCAGCTGAGGTACTGTGGGCAAACAGAAATGTTTTATTTGCTCTTCCTGCAGAGAAATGGATTAAAAAGCAAGTGTTACTAGGTTCTGGTTTGCATTTGCCAGAAGCTTGTTTGCTCTATTATAATATCTTCCTTTTTGTGCTCAAGAGGAATAGATTCTCCTTCCTCCCTTTATTTTAGCCTCAGCCTGTCTTCCCTGTGGTACTCTCTTTGTACCACTGCACAGTAGTTTGCTGTTGCTTTTGGAGCTGCAAACACCACTCTTTAGGCCAAAGCAGATGTCTCCATAAGAGTCTTACTTGTTGTAAAGGAGTTTGCTGGGGCATATGGGTTGCTAAGTTCATCTACCTTCATCCCTGTCAAGAGCTGAGGTAGCTGTGAGTTGTGAGATGGTGCTTGGAGAGACTGAATTGCCTCTGTGTGTTACCAACTGGACACTTCAAGTTTAGGTCAATATGCAAAATATTTCTGGGGTCACTCTTTGCTGATTATATCTCCAGATGTAGACTTGTAAAAAATATTCAGTTTGGCATGAATGAAATATTAATTGAAATGTGTCTGTGAAGGCATTGAAAAAAGTGTCAGACCGAGGGTTAAAAGAATGGCTTTTGCTAAAACCTAAGTATGCTGCTGTCAGGTAAATCAGAAGTAAAGCTAAGCAAAATAGGGGTTTTGTTATGTCAAGACCACCTTGGCAAGACCACAGCACAGATGACTCCTTTGTGGAAGATCCTGTGTTTGTTTCCAAACAAACCTGGAAAAAGAATGAATGGCACCTTTGTTTAAGGAGAGTTAAGTAAGCAAGATTTTGAAATTAAGGATAACAAGTACTGACTCCTAAGGGTGTAAAAGGTCTATCCAAACATTAGTTGTCACCAGTTGAGAGGAATTCAGAGAAGTGGTGAGGACCTGAAAGCTGGTATCTCTGATCCACTGTCTCATGCAAATGATCCAGATGTCTCATGTAAATAGCCACACTGCTTGGTCACACGTCTTGGGGCTTGTGGGATCATGGGGCTGGGAGTGTGAGTGAATGAAACCTATGGCAAGGTGTGAGTGGGAAAATCTACTTAGAAATTTGGTAATTGAACATCACCTAAATCACCTTACCTTTCCTTGAAATCTCACACTGCATATTAACTAATCAGTTTGAATTTTCTTAGATTTGGCCTGTGGTTACCTTTTTGAAAAAGTAGCTGAGTCTTCACTGCATCCTTGGAAGTGTTCACTAGACTGAAATAGCTAATACAGGTTAACATAATTTCTTTCAAATATTTGCTTTGTGCAATTTTGATTGAGCAAGGACTGGAAAAACAATCCAGAGCATCTTGTGTGTGAATTAAGAAGGTGGTCTGACAATCCTAAAAATGGGATGCTAAATACTTCTAAAGGATATCTGTCATTGTGAAGTTGGGAGCTGTCCTCTATCCCAAATTAATGGGATAACACGTCCTCTGATATCAAGCTTTGGTTAATCAGTGCCTAATTCTGGGGAAACTGGCAAGTACACTAATGAAGGCAGCTCATTAGTGAGGTGATGAGGGTGACTGGGACTCTGTAATGTCTTGTCAAGGCTTAGAAGCCATGGAGACAAAGCTGTTGGTAAATGAAAGCTGCCTGGTTCCCTGCAAAACAAAGCTGAAGCTCTGCACGCAGCCAAGGCAACAGAACAACCTCGTGGGACTTCAGGAGGAGGGTAGCACGGGGCTGAGCTTTCATTCCAGAAAGGACCGCTCCAGGGCAGATGTAAGATGCTTGGTTGCACCACTGGGCCACTGTCATATGCCAAATTTCTTCTGCATGTTTTCAGAGGCTTCTTAAACTAGACTTTTTATCATCAATCTACAACTCTTTTTAAAAAATTTAGAAATTTAACAGTTGTGTATACACTTCTCCTACCAATTTTAGAACATCTAAGGTTTTTTTTTTTATATTGTAGATTTGGACATCTTGTCTTGGTCTACAATTCTCCTTCATGCAAATTTTTTACTCTTATATAATATGTATTTCTTGTATATTTGCCTTAGTCAAACTACTAGCAAACAGAACTTAGATTAAGATTGTTTAAAAAAGGAGAGGCAGACCTGTACTCTATAAAGAAATTACACTGTATGTTAATTCTGTCTCTATGCCACAAAGACCTGTGGAAATCCCCACCTTCAGCTCTCTGATATCCACAAGGTTTCTCGCCTCCCCTCCTGCCTCCATATCAGATAGCTGAGGTTTTTAGACTATGTGGTCATATAGAGCTTAGTTGTGGAGTTCAGTGAATTTCATTCCTGCCTATTACTTTAATACCCTTATCGGCAAATCCTTCAGCAGAGCCAGGTTAAACAACAAAAACTGAACTTTGGGAACTGGTGACTCTGACAGATAATGGCTTTCGCAGTGATTCCAAACAACGGGCAACATTATAGTGCTAAAAGGTGGTAGTGTAACACCAGAGAAACAAGTATGACATATGTTTGCATTGCTTATTTTCAAACTGTGCTGTCATCTTGATATTAATGAAGAGAAAAAAGTGGGATGGGTGGAGATCTTTGTTAAAGTTTTACCTTTGGAACACCCACGCTCTTTTCCCTTGACTTTTGTTCATCCGTGAGGTTGTTAGCGTCGCAGCAGATAAAAATAAACCGGTGTTCAGACCAGCTCTGAAGAGGGTTAGCACATTGCAGATAAATTATTTTGTCAAGAGGAGAGGAAAAAAGAGGAAACAACACCAGGATAATGGCCATATGGCCTCAATAATAGTACAGCTCCAAAAGGGACTACAGCTGTTTTAAGTGTATCTGTTGTAGACAAACCCTAATGTTAACTAGAAATTAATGTAACTGAACTGCTGAAAGAGGGTAATTGTAGCTTAATATGAAAAATGCAACAATATGATGACAGGCCAGGATTTGAAGGAACCATTAGATTTTCAGCAAACTACTAGGCTCTGTAAATGTAGCTGTATGTAGTTCTGTTACTACCAATGGTGAAGAGGGAATTAAAGAATGAAATTGTTGAAGCTTCTAGTAAACATCCTCTTTGGTCTGTCCACTTTCTAAACTACAACCCAATTATTATTTATATAACCTAAAGCTTGGCAGAATTTAATCTGAACCCTAAAGATTATTTTAAACTCTGAAGTAATTGTCCTGTTAAACTCACTACAAGTAAAAGTGAAAACTGCAGACCTACTCACTTGCTGATGTTCTGGCTTCCAGGTTTTGTTTTTATTGGCTTAGGCAGGCAAGTTAGTAGGAAATAAATGTGAGATCAGTTACATACTGCATTTCTCGGTATTCAAAAGTGCTGATAAAATCCATTATAGACTGTGTGGATCAGATGTCATTAGGTGCCAGACATCTTTCACACCAGGCTTTTCGCAATGCCTTTGAGAAATTTATCCTCCATTTGAATCTGCCTTCAGGTTAACCAGTACCAGAAGGGGACTCTCTTTTCAAGAGGCAGTTCGTTTTTGTGTGAAGTATACCTTTATTATCCAACTTCCTCAAACTTAAATGGCATGTGAGCACATGAACGGCAAGCTCACTGGAGAAGTATCTGATAATTTCATCGTACCACTATAGAGTAGATAAAATGAAGTCTAAACCAAGGTTAAAAATGGTTGCATCTTCACCTAATCTTCATCTTCTTGTTCCTGAATTACGTGAAAATATATAGATACCCTGCTCAATTTTTTATGGGGCAAAATGTGGTCTCCACTAACTTTGGTTTGCCAGCAGATCTCATTTATAGCTGCCTTACCTAGTCAGAGCAAGAAAGTTCTGGAGCTAGAAAAGAAAACAACTCTGTTCACATGGTATCCACAGCTGAATAAAGTGACTAAAGAGTCAGTTACACATCACTGTGCTTAGTTTTCTTGGAGCCATTTTCTAGAAATAGTGAAATATTTGCGAATACAGAAATACTGAAATACAGCACGCTGATTACAACAGAAATTGAACTGCTCTAATGTTTTTATCAAAGCCTTGTTTGCCCTTTTTCAAAAATGAAGGGTCATACAGGAAAAGGAGTCTTGCAGTACAGTGGTTTTGAAGGTGCCAGACATTTCAGGCTAAAGTTTTACACCTCTGAAGCAGTCATTAAAATTTCTCTGAATAATGTGATTGACAGTATATCTTGTGCCTTATTTGCTCAGTTGCTTACTTTTAACTAAGGGGAGATCCTCAAGAAAGAAAAGACAAAGACAGTCGTATTCAGGAACAGCAGTACTGATCCATGATGTACTACTATCTATGATGCTTCGAAAATGAAAGATAGTTTATTTTATTTTGGGATGTTAGATTAGGCTCAAGACCTATTAGCGGCCAAGATAGAGTTGGAATCTATTGGAATTTATAAGCCATGTTGATTTATTCAAAATGGTTTGTTTGTTTTGTGTTTTCTGAGGGGTAGGGCAACAGGGAAAGCTTCCAGCACTGCTGTCTGGGCTGTTCATGTCCTCTGGATAAAATGAGGCTTTTCATCTCTCTGCCTGCCAGTCTGACTGTCAGAGCACCAAAATGACAGCTGTTATTCAAAACTGCTTTTTATTTTTTTGAATCTTCAACTCATTCTACCAGGGAAGGATAATACAAATCTGTGATTACTTATTTGATTTGGAAAGTAGCTTGGATGTCTGGCAGTAGTGAAGTAATGTTTCTGGATGTAGCCAGGCTAAAAGTGTGCTTAAATCCCCTCTCTCTTCACAAAATCTGAGGTTTTATGCAACAAAATAAAAGATCTTGCAATAGAAAATAAATTCTGTGTTCAAACACCACAAAATTAGAAATACTTCTGTTTCTGTTTTAATGATCACTAGTAATCAGGATGCTTTCAGAGTCATATCTTCAAGCTGGCAGCATTTCAGTCATTTGTAGCAGGATTTAGTCTGCTGTTGTAGTAGTGTAGAATATCAGAGCCATCAACATTCACCTTGTGTTGCAAAAAGAGTCATGCTAAAGTGACAGTGGGTTTTTGCTGCTGTTAACTGTTTTCCATTTCATATTTCAGTGATTATTGTCAAGATATTACCGTTTGAACCAAAGAGTTAGAAGTTCAGCTGAGTGTATGTACTTTTCTTTGGAGCATGTATACTATGTCTCACGTAATCAAGGAAAAATCCCAAGATATATGTATTTCTTTAGAAAGATTAAGAGAATTCTTATGCCTGGAATTTTTGTTTGTTTGTTTGGGGAATCTTCCCTACCAATTTAAAAAAAAAAAATGTTAAGAAATATTTCTGTTTTTGTTGAGATGGGATTTAACCTGCTGCCTCCTAATGATCATCTCTGACTAAATTCAAGGATTTTATGTTGGTGTCATTGGATTTACTAATTCAGTGTCTGATTCTGCTTTTAATTTAACTGCAGAGACAAGCAGTACAATTTAACTTCTGGTTTTTATTTTTGTGCTTATAATTGATAATCTTATCAACTGGACCCTCCAAGGATATGCAGGGTTTTCTTCAAGCTTTGAAGTTAAAATTTAATTACTGTGCTTATAACTCTTGAGTGTGTATCAACAATTTGATAAGAATGACTAGTGTTTTTCTTTTGGCTTCATAAGTAGCCAGTAGAACAATTTATATTTGCTTGTTAAAAAAAATATTTTGAGTTCTAGCAGTGTGCCCTGGAGATACATTTCAACCAAAATAAGTTGGTGTTGGGTTTTTGTTTGTTTTGTTTTGTTTTCCCCAAGTAAGGAAACATTCTATTTCCCTTGCAAAGAAAAACAACTTTGCAGTCATTTTCAGAGTGGTAGATGATCAAAACCTAAATCAGTACTATAGAGCCTAGATACAGTTTTTAGTTCTTGCTAGAAATCATTTTAAGCAAGTACACTTCTAGCAGCTTATTTTTCAAAATTTAAGTCTACTTAGTGAAAGTTGCATGTCTTGGAAATTACATTCTGGATCACTGTTTGTGAAACAAAATTGGAAAACAGATACATAAAGTCAGACAATCTGCCCATGTCAGATTTCAGAAGATGATGAAGAAATGTCCAAAACGCAAGTGTCCCACTATGTTAGAAATTAGAGTTCTTTTGACATCTGAGTAACAATTTAACTTCAAAAATCTTTGTCACAGTTGCAATATTTCACTTATTCTGCCCTAAAAGTCAGTGTACATGACAAAACCATAAGCCATGACTTGTGTTTCTGCAGATGTGCTCACCAGCTGCATGGGATAATGAAGTGGGGGAAGTCACATAAATCAACTGCTGTTTCATGGGCTTCCCTAAGGACTCCTGCAGGTTGTGCCGCAAATGAAGAGCAAGTTTCTGGCAGCCATAAACTGTGGATGTTAAGCTGCCTGAGGCCACTCATGTGCTGTGGACCTCATTGAAAGGTCTGTGACCTAACATGGGGCTTTCCTTCCAGGTATGTGTCTGGAGACAGAAGTTTTCCAGCAGTTTACTAAAATTAAATCAAGGCTTATCTAACAGTAAATGAAGCTACAATAATAATCTTAAATGGAAGCTCTACTAGAAAACTAAGTTTTTGAAGCTTTATTGTGTATTTTGGAGTAGGGAGTAAAAAAGAAGTCTTGTGTCCCTCTTCCTAGAGGGAAGCAAGTCTGAAAGAAAGTGGCGCAAAAATGGTCTCAGAAAGATACTGCTGATAGTTGGCCCTCCATTTATTATAAGAGATTAAGTTTACTTCTCTAGCTGCAGTCACTTAAGCTTGTTATTTAGACTTTGTTTTATCTGCTGGAGAGGAAAGGTTTATTTTGAACTACCCATCTCATTGGCCTGGGTGCAAGATTTAGCTAAACCCTTCCATGCTTTAACAATTTTATGGTGCAATACATACACAACATACAATGCAGGATATAATTATAATAAAGCGTGAAGTGCTGATGTAATGTACATATAAATAAAATACAATACAATCTACTTCAATCAAGAGGAGAAGAGTTTTCTCCTCTTGTTAAAACTCCTGCCCTTCACAGTTTCACTATGAGAAGAAACAAGTCATGTTTTATGTAAATAAGAAACCTACTTGGCTATATCTGGATCCAAATTTGTGTCCTCCCAAACTGACAGTATACAAAAAACAACCTTTGTTTCAGATCTAGCTCTACAGCTTTCTTTGAAATCCAGAACAATTTTGAAAGACTACATGACCACTTCTAACTAAAGAATTTCTGATGGTGGCACCTGGGTTGTTGCTGATAGATTTTGCCTAAGTGGTGTTTGTTAGGATCCTTCAGTGAAGACCATTTAATCAAGTAAGTTAGTTACCCTGTGGAATTGCCAAAAAAAAATCCCAAACAACCAAACCAAACCCCAAATTATTTGCTAGCTTAGTTGTTGACAACTCATTTGCAAATAGTATCCCTAGCTCTTTTGCTAGTAAGCCTTTTGTAGAGTCAGCCATAACTTCTGCTATCTAATTAATGTGATCTGAAAAACTAAATATAAAATGACCTCTTTAGATACGAAAGGTGTATACATAATGCTGCAGATCTGAGTACTTTATCCCTCTCCCTTATTTATACTACCTTGTTCTTCAATAATTAAGGATGGACTTAATCAAAGGCATTCTGAGCTTACATTTTATACCACATGAGTTGTGAATGTGCAGCTTTTCAGGGTTTCATGGGACTGCCGTCTTCCCTGTTTTTCAGTCCTCCTAAAATTTTTTGAGGTTTCCTGAGATTCAGTCAAGATAAAAACATGAGAATATTACTAGCGTATCCTTGTGCCTTTGCTTGAGGGTAACTAAAATGTTTTATTACTTTTCTAACCCTGAAAAGAAAGAATGATGGAGGAGGGATAATTACTTTTGAAGGTGATTTATTTATAATATTTACAGAATTTTTTACAGGTCCCCTGTAGCAGAAGTGCTCCAGTTATTCTGGCTAAAATTAAATCTGAAATTAAATGTTCTACCCTGAAAGAGCAGCTATCCATACGAGATTTCTTACCGTTTGGTTTTCATTTCTTTTTATAAGCTAAAGAGTGTTGTCAGTAGTCACTATACCTGTGTAGTTGCTGTCTCTCCCAAAGAAGCAGAATCAGAGCACTGGTGCTTGTGTACTTTGAGATGGCTGATTGGAAACACTCAATGTTTTGATGCACAAGAATAAGAAACAAGGAATATGTATTTGGGGGAGTATATTTTTTTAAAAACTATTTTTTATTAAAATAAGCAACACTTCTGAAGTGATGACTCCTGAAACAAATGACACTAAGAACTGTAGCTTGGAAGTATCCATGGTTTTCTCTGTGTAGTTTCATTGCCACAATGCTCAGAGGATCCGCAAATCTGTAATGCTGGAAGTCTCTGGTGGTTATCTGCAAGCTATGTCTTTGGTGTAAATGGCAATAAGGAGTTTTGAATTGGTTTTTCTGGTACAAACGAAGGGCCTGAGTTTTGTGGGCAAAAGACCTCTTCAAAGTTTGAACATTTGAAAATGCTGGGTTTTCAGCTATTGTAGCTGTAAAATGTGAAGTTTCTGATTCTGAACTATGCTTATGCTACCTTTTGGGCTGGGACAGGGAAGGGTATGTGCTTGGAAAGCTAGGCACCAGGTAGACCTTTCTGCAGAACTAGTTTAGCTGTCTTTCTTTTTCATTGTATATGAAAAAAGAGAAGTCTGCAAAATGGACAGTAATTCATTACTCTAGGAATTGCATTAAGACATTCTGAAGGGCCAGAGCATGCTCAGCTTTAGGTTTTCAGTCTAACACACATGTGAGCTATTTGACAGGAAAGACTATAGATGGTCTCCATACACTCAGTAAGATTTTTAGCTGTTGAGGTGGAGCAAGTTTCTACTAATTACCTGCAAACAAGTGATTCTCAAAGGCATCTTTAATAGGATCTAGGGAGTGTCCATCTTTGGCACAAAATCCATAAAGTGATTTGTATTTTGCAAAGTCATAACTAACCAAACGCAGGGTCTTGGGAAAGTTCCCTGACACCTTCCATTATAACAGCTGGAGCTATGCAATTCCATGAGCAATCTCGACTAGAAGCCTTGCTGAAAGTAAGGTGCTAAAGACTCTGAAAACAAATTGTTTGAAGAAGTGGAAACACATAAAACTCTGAGATGGTTTTTGTGTTTGTAGTTTGGTTTTGTGGCGTTTCGTTGTGGTGGGTGTTTTTTGTTTGTTTGGGTTCTTTTGGTTTTGTTGTTGTTGTTTGGGAGGTTATTTTGTTTGGTTGTGTTTTTTCGTTAAGCCGCACTTGACGAAATGGTCAGTATTTTATGCCTTACTGATATAGTAAATCCTCCTTTAAAACAGCAAGCCATGAAGAATCCTGAACACTTTCTTAAATGATGCTACAAAATGAAGAATATCTTGGTCTTCTCAATTCAACAAAATGTACAAAAGGAAAAAAACAAGTGTGCAGAACCAAGTTGAGTAGGATTGAATGGCCCCCCTTCTTAGGTACAGGAGGTGACAAATCAATGGAATGTCACCGGGTGACCTCAGGGTGATCATTTTTGCTGCCCCTTTTCCTCCTCTGCTCACCAGAGAAGATAGTGGCGGCTGGTGCTGCGGGGGATGGGGACAAGGTCTTGTTGCTGAGCTGTGCTGGAGCTGTTGCCTTCCAGAAAAGAGACCTGATGCATTGAGGGCGTCTCTCATCTCTGAGTGACATGGAAGGTGTTGATGGAGAGCTTAGCTCAGTTTCTCACCTTGCATCAAGTTGCACTTCACCCTGCAATGACATGTGAAACATTGGCTGACAGTTACTGTTTAAAAGCATTGTTGTATCCTGTGTATTTTACATTATATTTAAAATAGTAATAGTACATAATAGTAACTAATACATTATTTAAATTACAAGTAACTTAAAGCAAGGTTGCTTGCAAACAGATACACTATTTCTTCCCAACTATTAAAGCTAGCTTCTAGGAAAATGCATTTTTTAATTTTTTTTTTTTTTTTTAATTAATGTGTAGAAGGACAACATAACTGAATCTATCACTCCCTGGATGAATATAGGAAATGTACTATCTTTTATCTGAAAAAGATTTCATCACTTGGGGTTACAGTAATGATAATTAAAAAAATAATCATATGTTAATATTCTTGGCCCTTTTCTGAGTCCCATTGTATAGTACGGTGATGTTTGCAAGGTATTTGCTGTAGATTATAAAATTTAGATCTTTCACACAGATCCTCAGCACACAGTCATTGCACCAACCCTGCTGTTACACTGATCCTATGGATATGGAGCCTGACGATCCCGAGCCCCAAACTGACACAACAGTCATTCACTTTGTTCACTTCGGAGTTAAGGATGATCAAGCAGGCTGGCAGCGATATCAAAACTGAATGAGAACCGTAATTTTAATTTTCTTTTCCACTACCGTGGTTTTCCTGTGATGTGGTTGTTCTTTTTTATGTTTGTTTGGTTTTGCTTTCGATTTTTTTTTTTTTTTGTTCGTTTTGTGGTGTGTTTGTTTGTTTTTTGGTTTGTGTGTGGTGGGTTTTTTGTGTGTGTTTTGTTTTGTTTTGTTTTGGGGGGGGGGATTGTTTGTTTTTCATAGATATACATAGATCTCTTTCAGCTCTTCCAAAAATAAACTGACTTAAGTGGGAAAGCATAAATGTAAAGGTACAGGTGCTTTATTTAGTCTTAATTATCTGCACACACAACAAGTCATATTAGGCAGAATGAAGATTGAAACTGATATTTAAGCTCACTCACATGTCTCCTCTCCTAAATTAATGTTATCTGCCCAGTGTAAGCTTAAAGACCTCTGATATTAGGGCAATGTTAGTTGGGATAACAGTGACTTCAAAAGTGGTTGGCCTGGTTCCTTGGTATTATTTGTAAATTAGAGTAGGAAGGGAAAAAAAAAAAATAATCCAGCACCTTCTTTCCTAACTGATTTTTCTGGATGTGCTAAAAAGATGAGAGGAAAGCATCAAAAGCTTCTTTAAGAAAAGGGGGAGATGTAGCTTTAAGTCTGAAGGAGCCAGTCAGTGGAGGAAAAAGGTGCAAAATATAGCTAAGTTTGAGATTTACCCAGACTTTTATAATATTTAGATGTGTGTGATTGCTCTATTGACATCAGCTAGCAGGGCAGGATGGCACTCTTCCAGAACATTTTTTTTTCTTTTTTGACATCAGCAAGGAAGACCTATCAAACTTTGATTATTTTTTTTTCCCAATATTATGTCTAATTGAAGCCACAGCTTCTGCGCTATGTTTTAGTTTCCAGCTACTTCAAAGGATCAAGGACAAACTAAAGGGCCTCCTGTGACTTGCAGAACATTAAAGCTCATAACCTCTGGGACTGATTTTAGAACTCGATAGGGGTTGGTGGTGTTGTTTTGGTTTCTTCTCTAAATATCTTAATGCTTTACAGAAAAGTGTTTCAGAACCCAAACTGATGAGACATGTTTCCTTTCTCCTTTTTTTCCCCTCTCTTGACCTTTTTTTTTTCTGATCAAAAAATCTCAGCAGAATCTTTGATGTCTCTCTCACTGTATCATAAGCAGTTTGACACGTTGAAAAGAAAAAAAGCTTTCATGGAAAAAATAATTTTCCAAACAAGACAATCTATCACTCAAGCAGCTGAGAAGTGCATGGGGCAAAGGCTTATACAATTGACATGGTTTTGATTCCATGCTCAGCCTTCAAGGAAGGGAGCACTTAACCAAGTGGGGTTTTTGGATGTTTGTCTGTTTGTGTGATGGTTTGTTTTTTGTTTTTTTTTTTTTTAATTCCTCCTGCCTTTTCTTCTGGAGATTCTTGTTATGCCACCTCTTCGAGCCTCTCCTTGCACTGACAATACATAGTGGCTTATTCCATCCCAACTGAAGCTTAAAGAAGCATGAAGCTTATTGTGAGCAAGAGGAAAATCAGGCCAAGTGTGTTTATATTGCAGGTTTTTAATAACAACAACTGCTCTTGGCTTTTGTAAAGCACGTATCAGGCAAGGAATGCAAAGGGCTTTTATTGACAACCTCCACCCTCTTCCCTTGCCATGAAGTTAGTAAGGAGCCAGGAACACTGCTTGGCTTTTAATCTCCCTTCACAAATGGTGACCTGCTCTCTAAATGGTGTCGCAGGTGTGTCAGGGCAGGGCAAAGGAGGACATGGGACCTTTCCATTTGTGTGAGGATGGCGCAATTCTCCCCCAGGAGGGGCCTCTGGCACCAAAAGTTTTACATGACGCAAGAAGCAAATAGGTTATGGGAGAAGGATTTCTGAGGTATGTTTTTACCTGTCTGTAGAAATGGATGCTGTTTCTTCTTAGATGTTAGAGTTGGGACTTGCTCAGTTACCCCACAGTGGGAAAATACAGATTTCATACACGGTATTTGGGGCATGGTGATATGAACTGTTTGGTGGGTCAGCTACTTCTTTACTGGATTTCACCATCCTGCCATTTTATCTAGTGACAGCAAATCTCTGAGCTGAGCAAGAATTGAAAAAACAAACAAAAAAACCTGATGCAGGCACTATGAATATGATGCTCTATTCTTTGATGAAAAACTAGGATGAAAATATATGTGGAGTTCCATCGAGTTCAGCAGGCTTTGAATTGGGCTGAGGCTTCACAAACTGACCAAACAACTCATTGTCTTCCCATGCACAGATGCAGGTGCTTTCATGTGGACCTGAGCCTTCCCTTGAGCTGCTGGGGTGAGTTGAACCAGTCGACAAATCCAGCAGAAAACTATGTGCTACTTTTGCCTGATCATCTTTCTGTTGAAATTGTGATCTGAACTGACTTTCAAGTAGGGCATAGAGAAACTATATTTTGATGCAGAAAAAATAGAGGAACTCCTCATTTGTTTACTAGAGGGTGATATTTACTGACATTTTTTCAGTTTTGTACGCTTCCAGTTTTTCTACATTTTCACATTGCTTCTGTTAGACTCCCAATTCTCTTATTTACTCAACAGCTGTTTCTTCACATAAATCAGTTTGTTGAAGAATATGTAATCTAAAGCCTGTTTTGGAAGCTTGCCCAGTGAAACATCAGCACATGGAGGGTGTTAAGAGTCTCTCAACCAGTAGATAATCTTCTGAAAGACCATTTTTCATTGGGGTTAAGTGTTAAACACAAAAATAAAAGATACTCTGTAAGAAGTAGCTACAAATATTAGCCTAGACAGAAATACAAATCCCTGGATTAATTTTTTTTAAATCCTCCAGGAGGAAGTCTTACTGAATTGAAAAAAATTGCGAAATGTGGTATGGGAATGTACAATATGTTAAAGTAGATTTCACCTTAGTCAGGTTCTTTGTTAAATAGCCTTGTAAATATTTTGATTGGAGCACTCAGCCACAGCAGAAATGCCTCCTTTATTTATTTCTTTCATTTTTGCTGTGCCATGAGCATAATGAATAATATGTCACAATTCCTGGCTCAAACTCCAGAATCTCTGCTCACCTCGTCTAACTTGGACAGAGTCTGATTGAATAATAGTGAGTTTATAATTGATAGACTTACTGTCTCTCTACTTCTAAATTATACAAAAGTATCTTTATCATTTTAGCATCTTTAGACCTAGAAGGTCTTTTAAAGTACCTTTTAAGATAAAATTATTGCTATACAAGCTTCCAGATTAATTCAGATCTTCTAACACAGCAATTATTGTAACACATTTATAAATAATATATGGGAGAGTAGTCGCTTTGCTACTTTTTTCTTGTTGATCTTCCAAGTAGATAAGGATCTAAACTGTGACTTATAAATTAACCATTTCCTTGGCAAAGGCAAATATTAAATGGCATGAGTATTAGGTCACTGTTTTATTAAAGTTAATGCTTATTTTAAAAGGACAAGGTATTAATGAGAAACATATTTGACAAAACTAGACTGACATAAAGACTAGTGGTATATTTTTAACATAGCTGAGCATGTCCTGGACATCTCTTATAATAGTGTTCATGTTGCATTTTTTTTTTGTATGTATGAAGTTATATAGGGAGCAGACTTATGGTCCATTTTGTCCTGAATACTGCCCTTATCTTTTCTTACTTCAAAGGAGAGTATTTCAGTACATAAGAGATTTTTTTTTCTTCCATATTAGTATTTTCCGTGATCTTCAACATCATTATGATCTGTAGACATTCTGAGCCTTGGGGTTCCAAGCTTTTGTAGTTATGACTGTAGCTATGGTGTAACGTTCGGTAGAAAAAGTTGGTTACCTTCTATTATACAACAACTGAATTACAGGTGTAATATTTGTGTAAACTTTTTTTATTATTATCTGAATTGCCTCAATGCCTATATAAACCATTGTGGACCAGCTCTTTACTGTGTCAGGAGCTTTCTAAACCTAGAGCAAAGAGATTTTCTGTGCCTCAGAGAGTTTACTATCTACATAAAGCTCTCAAAGCAGCAGATGCTGACTGACAGATGAAAGTCACTGAGTAGAGGCAGCAATTAGTTGGATTTTATTTGCATGATATGGAGTCATACCAACATGTTTGAGGCTTAACCTCTGCTAAGTGTATCAGGGTTTGAGTTTTGAGGAGCAGCAAGGGACATGATGGAAGATCATTGAGGTAACTTTGTGGGTATTGATGAGGAATACTTTTCCAGCACAAAAGGCAGCATGGGAAAATGGTTGGCAAGGCTGGATGGGGCTCTGAGAAACCTGGTCTAGTTGAAGATGTCCCTGCTCATTGCAGGGTTTGGACTAGATGACCTTTGAAGGTCCCTTCCAACCCAAACTATGCTATGATTCTAAAGCAGGAAACTGTATCGCAACAGAAAGTGAAGGTGGGAAGAGATAATTTATTTGTACTGATGTACTGGAAGTTATGGGGAAAAAGATGTGAGAGAGTATGATGTGAGAGGACTGGTGATGTTGGAACAGCATTAAGTGTTACTTGGAGAGAGGGAGCACTTCAATATGACTTCCACTTACAGTTTAATAATAGTTAGAAGCAAAAATGCAGAGACAAACACTCCAAAAAGAAATTCTGTTGGAAAAATGAGGTTACCTTCTGTGTTTGCTTTTGTACCTCAGAGTACATTGTCACACCAACTGATAATTAACCTGCAACCCACTGGCTTGGCAAAAATCAATGTCCCAGCTGGGCAGCTCAGCCCATGAAATGCATGTTAGACATGCCTTAAAGCCATAATTTCAGGCATATTTGTTATGGTCCTCCATAATTAATATACAGTTGTTCTATATAGACAAATAATTTTGAATAGTATGACTCAGCACAGTCTAGGAGCATCTATAACGGGCATATTTTGAGACTTAAAGGAGTAACTTTTCGACTTCACATGTAGCGATATTCTTTTTTTCTCAAGTAGGAAAAATATTTAACCCGTTTTCACCTCTTTAGAGGTGGTTACAAAACCAGAATTAGGAAAAGAGCAATTAAAATACACAAAGGAGTCACATACGAGCAGTGTGGGAATATAATAATTTGGTTAAGGAACACATGATGCTTAGAGCAGACTTTCACTGACTTATTTCCATGCAGTTCTTTCCTCAATGCAACATAAAAGTGCAAGTGGTTACTCTGAAGCTACTCTGCTAAGCATTGTCCCAATTTCCTACTTCCAATGTGTGGCACCTGAGAAATCAAAATTTATATTGAATTGTCAAGAATAGCAATCACACTGACAGAGAAGGATGAAGTGGTTTATTTTCTGCCATCTACTGAGTAGTGAATTACAATTCAACAAATCATTTCTCTGCTCTCAGTGCACAGTGCCCCATAGTACTAAAATCATTTGGTTTCACAAATCTGATTATGTTCATACTATTTCTGAAACAAGACATTTCCCTTTCTGTTATCTTCGATAATACAATTTCCAGTGTGCATTTAGAATATCAGAGAACATCAATGACTACAGCTGCTCCTATTTTTATGGTGCATATTGTTCATGGTTCTCCACAGCTAGAGATGACTTAGTTATGTGCTTCTGATTATTAAACCTCATAATAACATAAGGCATGCTATACAATCAATTACAATAAATGACTTTATTGCCAATATCTAGCAATTTCCTGTTATTCTTATCTCAATTATTTTCAACAGAACAAATTGCCCAAGGGCAGTTGTGAGTGTTTTATGAGTAGGTCTGTGTGACCTTAAGGCTGCAGGGGCAATGCATGAAAAGGGGTAGAGAGAGCCGCGAAGATCCTCAATCATATTTGCTCAAGTACTGCATCTCACCAGGGAAAGTGTGAAAGGTCCCCAGCCTGGCTGTGCACATCATAGTCCTGAGCCTCTCTGTATATTTGCTATTTCACTAGCAGCCTACAGTGGACAATGAGGATGGTGGCTATGGTAGTGTCTAACTGCTACACGTCTATGGGTTGACTTAAATTATTACATGAAAAAACAATATTCAATTTTCAACCATTTTATTAGCCTTCTGAGCCTTTGACCATTCCTCTGTAGCAATACAACCTAGAACAGTCTTTGAGAGCAGACTGAGATTCTCCTGCGAAACAGCAAGTACAGAAGATCACAGGGATGACACTGAAATGATGCTGGCACTTGGCAACATGTTCTGCATCGCTGGCTCTAAAGAAGCAGGCTGAAATCACAGGAGCATGTGAAAGGCCATCTTGTAAATGCAGGGAGAGACACTGCACCCAAAAATACATAATCTGAACTATGAGATTGCCAAACTATGAAGTTCATTTTCTAAAATAAATTAAACTGCAAAACAATGGAGGGGGGGGAAATGGTCCAAATCCTGCATGTAACAGGAATTACAGTGGAGTCCAGAGGTTGCTATTTCATGTTCAGAGAATTAACTAGAAAATCCCCTTGTGTTTCAGCATGTGTATAGCAGTATTCAAAAACACTGTGAATGTAAAACAGCTAGGTACCCTCCTGGATCTAACAAATCCACCTCAATTTAAGACTTTCACAGCCTCTGGTACCAAAGCAAAGCTTTGCTGTTCTCTTTCTACCTGTGTTCCCCCTTTCTGAGAGATTCCTGCCTTCATGTCTTGCTATTGTGACCTTCACTTCAGCAGAGAATGTGCAGCCCCTAGTGAACAATTAAAGGTGTTTTCTCCCTCCTGCGCATTACCAGCTTCCATTAGTATGGGATGTAGCTACTGAGTTTAGATCTTGAACTCTGAACTGTGAAACACTCTTCCCATAAGACATCAGGCCAGTCTGAGATCTAGAATTAGTTGCATTCTGAGCAGATTCTTAGGGGCATATCCAAAGTGGATAACACTTGTGGCCTTTGTCCCATACTTGCTCCTTGCCATATGGAGCTCCAATGACATCAGTATTCACAGCAAAAAGTAAGTTTTTGGGAAATAAATTTTTGGGCTGGGATAAGCGATACCATTCGTTATGGATAAGAATATAAAAAATGCACTGAGAAGGTCTTTGAAGTAGCTCAGCCTTCAACTTGTTGACAAAAACAGGACACCTAAGTCAGTTAGTTGTTCTTGTAAGAAAGAGAAACTCAAGCTTTCTTGATCATTATTAGAATACTTCAGTTGGATTTTGTGCTATAGAAAACTAGTTCATTTTAACGTGACAGGTCTAATTATGGGAACATCTTAAGTTTTTATGCAGTCATAACTGAGGCTTGAAAATACATTACAAAACCATGTTTGGTCGAGTTTGTAGAGGCCTGGAAAATATATCACAAGAAAACAGAACTAGCTAAATAGAAAGTGAAAGGGAAATGACTTGCTATGCTTTTACAAAGACCAAGATTTATCTGTTTCTGTTGGTGCAAAGTAGAAGAAAAAATATAAAATGAAGCAGCAGAAAGTAATACAGTTTTAAAGTAAGCAATTTCTATGACAAAGGGCAGGTTACTGTTTGCTTTCAGTTTTTCAATATATTTCTCAAAATAGAACTAAAGTCCATTCATTGGGAGCTTTTACTGAATAAGAGAGTTTTAAGCTTATTTTGAAATGTTATTTCCTTACATGAATGAAGTTTCTGTCACGTAACAGCCTTCAGTGTTGTGGAAATCAAGGAAAAGTGCAGGCAGGTCTCTTACAAAATGTTTTAGTACATAAATCATAATGAAAAATTGCTGAAGTATTATTTGCCAGTTAGAAGGCTGCAGAAGTTGAGACTCATATCCAGGCTTGTGTATTTGGTCCAAAATTCATTCTGCTGACCTGAGGGTCTAATTTAAGAGCCCAAGCTCTTCAGGCTATGGCTGACAGAGAGGTGGTGGGTGGGATGTGTTGCCCCCTAGCAACTCCCCATCAACTCTAGCAGGAATCTAACATGGGTTTAGGCACTGGGGGTCTGAGCCCTGTGGTGCAGAGACTGAGGATCAGATCTGAGAAGTCCCGACACCTGATTTTCACAGGTTATCTTCAGCGATTTCAAATTTGAAAATAACTTTTAAAAAATACTGTATACACATTTAAATGTGTCTGGCTTGCTTAAAACTTGAATTAGTTTCTCACACTTTGGCTTTCTGGAAGCATTAAACTAATTCTGGTCTTCACAGATAGCAAGTTAATAAGTGGTTAGTAATAAAGCCCTTTTCAGGCTTTCTCCTTTTCCTTTAGAGACTGCTATATTCCATCTGAGACTGATCTTGTGAGTGAACATTCTTGCACATAACACTACTTCTTAGTTGAAATGAGCTTATGTTCTGCAGCTTTGCATTGCAATGGGCTTTACGATTTTTCTGAGAAGCAATTCTTTTTATACAAATCTTAACTTTTCTGTCTTTTAAGCAATGATAAAAAAAAAATCAACTTGTCAGCAGCTCTCTCTGAGATCAAAGAGAAAGTGAATTGCTAACAATAGACTATCATCCTCTGATTGAACAGGCAGAAATTATGATGAGGTATAAGGTGGGGACACATTTTTGACACGTGGTTCTGTGCCAGAGCTTGAGCACTTTAAATGTTTAACATGAGCGCTTGAAAGGTATTTTAGTGTATGAATAGGAAGGAAGTTTTGCCTTAGTCAAAATCATGTCACTTAGCCCTACATTAATTCTAACAAAATTCTGAAATGGCAAAAACATTAATATATTGTTTCCTCAGAAAACACACAGTGAAGTATTTAACCACTTGCTTAGTACTAAATATTAATTGAAGCTTATTTCTTTGCTTAACACTATCTACTTTCAAATGTTTTGTTCATGTTTGACCTAATTTTTTAAATTATGCTTGAGTATAGAGAAAGATTGATTAGGGAAATACTGATTTTGGAGCCTTGTGATACAGCCTATCCTTGGGAGATCCTGCTCCTTTGAAATAGGTTCCCTGTGGCACTATTTTCGGAGAGTATTACCTAGCTGTGAAGCTAGGGCAACTATATTTCATTAGATATTTTCCTCAAGTATGCTGGATAATGACAATATATTATGTGTTTACAAAGCAGATGTATCAGCCGCCAGTCTGAAAACCCTTAGGACTCAATCTTCCATGTTTGTATATGAAAATCTCCAAGAGGACCCCAGGAAGACCTTTTTAATGCACCCCATCGTCTTCATTGAAAAGCCTGTTTGACTCATAATACTTCATGGATTAAAACTGCTGTTATTTCTTGTGAGAGAATGCAATGGAAAATGTGTTTTATCAACACTTAGTTCACTGGAAGGTAATTTAATCCATGGCTCTCTGGTCTTTAGCTTGATGGGTCCAGGATACGAATGTTTTATCAGAAATTTTCCAAACAGGAAGGGATTTGTCAACCATTAATAAGCTCCTCAGTGATAAAGCAGAAGAACGTGGGAGTATTTCATTTTGAGCCTTGCACCTGGAGTTTAAGAGCTCATAAACAGATGGTTTTTTTCGCCCATTTTGAAACTGGTAATCCTTATGAATCCAGCTTAGACATCCTGAACACCTGGCATGCTAACAACAGAAATGCCAGGTTAGTGGACCTGGACACATCAGGACACATTTCTTCTTGGCAAGTCAGTCTTTTTATTTTTTGCTATCCAGTGTTTTTTAATGTCTCACACTGCTCTTTAAAAAGTCGTAAGAAAAACTCATGAATGTTCAAGTAATTCTGCATTTCTGGGGAAGTGCTACTCCCAGTATTAATATAATTGGACACCTGCAGTTCAGAAATAGACCTGCATAAGACATAAGCGAAAAGACAGTATATTTACATGAGTTCAGAAGTTTTTTTGTCACTTTCCTTCTAACTGAATGATCTTATGTGAGTCTTACGAGAGAGAACTTATTCAGGTTTGGCTAGAGTTAAAATCTACCCAGTTCCTGAATATTCTTTTTGGCATTTTTGTGCTTTTATATGTGTGTAATCTTAGTTGATTATGGTCATGACATTGTGGACATCTTTTCGAAATACCTAAGAAAACTGGCATCTGTGTTAGGAAATAGCAAAAACAACTGTGATGGAGCATGCATCTTCTAGTCTTTGTGGAAACAAATAGTGAATCTTACAACTAAAGGATGCTCAACAGCTCTCTAAGATTACTTAGCTGACAACACTGTAGATGTGTAATCTGTGCCAAAAAAAAAAAAAAAAAAAAAAAGAAAAATCAATTACTTCTTAAGCTCTACTTTGTCATGTAGGTTCTAGCACAAATCTCATTTTCTTAACTACTCTCAGTACACCAAAACAGCAATCACTTAATTCTTGGCAACAGTTGTGTCGATAATTCTTCACAATTAATGAAACGTAAATCATGCAAATTGTTGGATGTGTCCTGTGGCCCAGGATAGCATATAATATGCTTATTAAATGTTAAAACATGACTTATGCTCATGCTTCAAATCATCCATTGATGGATTAATAGCATTCATCCTTCTGAGACAAGGTGGCCATTTGTAACGTTTACAGTAAATGTCCCAGTATAGGGACAGTGTCCCTAGGTGACACCTTGCAATCTCGTAAGTGTGTATTGTTACCAGGAAAAACACCACAATTCTAGTTTCTGTTTTAGCAAATCCTAAGCACTGCATGGCTTTAACTGTTTAACTGATGTTTTCATACTTTACTTAGACCATTGTTCTACAGGTCTCCTAAGAAGAGAATCAGTGTTAATCATCAAATATTAAGCGGGCTGTCAACACAGGAAAAGCCTCCATCTCCACATGAGACCTCTTCCATAGAGATATATTTGAAATTATGGACTCTGTGCTCTATGTTGGTAGGAGAGTTACTTTATTCAAGAGCATTAAAAAAATGAAATCACACAGGGTTTGCATACATATTATTCTTATCCCCAAAGTTAATGTTTTTGATCAGTTTCTGTGAGTTTAAGGAAGGATTTGCAGGAACAGAAACCATTAACACATCACTGCAGTACCCACGAATGATATGGCATAAGAGAGTCCCGAATTGTACCACAACATAATCAAGAATATTCCATTCATCAACAGCCTATCAAATTAGATCCTCACCTTCATGAGGTCATTGCAGCCTTGCAGTTTTTGTGGGTAATCACAGAGACTCATCTACCAAACTACATGGAACCCTGTAGTGAAGTACATTTCATTAATAGCTTCTGGGTAGAGAACTATATTAAAAGGCCATACACTCTAGTTTTAAAAATTAAGTTATTCAACAACAGGAACAAGTGTATTTCTGTTGGAAGAATAGCAGAGATGAAAGTGGCTTCTTTGGATTTTATATGCCTTTTAGGAGTCAAAGCATTGTGCTAATTTGCAATAAATAGCCCGGCTCTCAAATCCTAAGTAGATGCCATTGAGCTGTTTTCAAATGGTGTTGTTGAGGCAGTCTGAAGATCTCATCTAGCTTACATCCCTAGAGGTTGAAAGCTAGAGAATTTGGAGCCTGTGAAAGGATATCTGGAGGATCAATAATCTGTAGACAAAAATCACAGAGGAGATGCCTGTATCAGGAAAATATAAAACATGCCTTTTTCTTAAGCGGAAAAAAAGGTTATTGGAAGCAGGACTGCATTTGCCTATATTCCCAGGTTCTGTAAGGAGAAAATAAAGGTGGGCTGGTGGAGGGAAATACTGCAGCTGAGCTGATGTAAGGTTTTTGTAATGGAAACTGAAAACTAAGGTGAAACAGCGCAGTCTTCCCAGTATTACGTAAGACAAAATCTGATTACTCAGTCACTAACAGAAAATGGCAAACTTCCATATCTCTTGAATAAGGTTTTGTATTGCTCACAAAAGCATTTCTGTGCAAATGGATTCAAAATAAACACCAGAGCATGAAGTTAATGCTGCAATATTATAAATATCTCTCACCATCTTCCTCTGTGTTTCTGTGGTGAATGTTCATACCTTGAGTCATCATGTGGTTTCTGAAGAGGGTCTTTGTGGTTTGATATCAGCCCTCAAGATCTCATGGGAGGATGCAGTGCTATTCTGCTGCTTTGTGTGGTGAGATGCACCTCTCTGTCTCCATCTCAGCCACACACAACCTGGTTTTGAGACAGGAGAGAGATGGGAAGTCCAACTCAGAAAACACCATGCTATTCACACCTTGAGGTTGGAACTAAAAATCTAACAAATGTTATTCAGTTTCAGGGCATTATTACAGCCCTCAGTGAGGTGTGATGAATTCAGGACAAAAACTTTGTGGGAAGAGCGTAAAGGATGTAAGTTGAGTCATGTCGTTGTGTGGGTGCATGTTCGCTCGGAACTGGGGAGAGATCTCCAGCTAACATGAGATGGGAAGAAGCTCAGTTCAGTGGGCTATAGGTAAAAGGCTCCCTCCTGCTCACCTCCAGCACACTAAGACACTTGACAGTGCCAGCAGCACAGGACAAAACAGATACAAAGCAGAGATTGTATCTGGAGTATGATTTTAAAGCAATTCCACATTTATGTGTCCACCAGACAGCCCTGGTGGGAAATGCGGGCAGACAAAAACATCTGTCTTCAGGAAAAAATCCTCCTCCCATTCAACATGCAGAAGAATAAAAACATTGTAATGAAATTTTTACAACTTGAATGAGATTAAAATAAAATGATGTTGCTTTTGTAATCCTTAAAATGAAATCCGGAATGCTCCAAGACAAAACCAAGGAAGTCAGAGCAGAAACAATCTGGACAAAAATTGGATGTTATTAGTAATAACGCAGTGTTTCCATAGAGAGTTCACTTTCACCTGAAGTAGGATTTGCTACATTGATATATTTTGTGCCATTTTTAGATTGTTTTTAAATGATGTACGTTAGTTAAAACTCAGTGGGTCCAACACCAGCCCTGTTAGGGATGATATGCAGAAATGTTTCTGTTTAAACATTTACTCTCTATTTACAGATGTGTAATTAAGAATGGTGTTGGGACCCCTTGTTGTACATGTAAATAAGAAACAAGCTGATATTTAACCAGTTTTTAGTGAATAAATGCACCTGTCACAAAAAACTGAAAGGCTTTAACAGTTGTCTTAGCAGGGAGACTGAATGAAGTCAAACTGGGAGAAGTCTGTAGCAGGCAAGGCTGAGGGACAAGGTGAAATGTGTATTTCAGCTGTTCTTTGATTCTTTCATTGGAAATGAAAGGACTTTTCTACCCAGAGTGATTAATTAGACCTCTTCCTTGTGAGCTTCAAACAAAAAGGAGTAAGATCTTTAGAGGCAAATGGGTCAGTGGTCAGCAGTAATTTGCATTTTTGATGTATAGTATCTTACAGAAAATGATGCATGAGAGGCTGACCATGTGCTAGAAGGAACTTCAGGACATAATGATAATTTATTTGAAGGAAGGATAACAACCGTAATTAAAATACAACAAAAAAAAAGCTGCCTTCAACCTGAAAACAGCAGTAATAACAGCACAAGTGGTAATAGGACATGTAGTACATGAGAATTTCAATGTGATAAATCCAGGACCTTTAGCCATGTCCTTAAATGTGCTGCTTTCAAATTTCAATCTTCCTGATTGCTAAGAGAACCTTGAAGTGTAGAATATGAATGAGTGGTGTCTTTTCAGTTTAGCCATTCCAAATGGGCAACAAAAGAAGCGTAATACAATTCCAAGCACTGATCAAGCAGCAATCTCAATAGAAGGAAGAGTTAGTCCCTTTTCTGAGCCTTAGACTAGCTGCTATTTCATGTTTAGGGGGCCAAAGCTTGATTAATCCTGGCAGAGGTACCACAAAGTATTTCAGAGGGAAAGGACATTCTGAATCCTTCATTTGGCCTCTTCTGGTCTTCTGTATTAGCACTTATTAAAAAAGTATCAATTCCAACTCTCAATGCTTCATCATCTTTACATTGTAAGTGCAATAAAAATGGGATGCAAGTGTAAATGAGGATCACTTCTGTCAACACTTACATTTAAGATTTTTAAGCATAACAGTAATATAAATGTTTTCACTGTGTCTTACTTCTGTGGAGTGTAGAGATAGCCAAAAACTCTTTCCATCAGAGCAGAAAGATAACACCACCCTAAAAGGGAGTCAAAAATACACATTCTGCTTCTTGAATGTTTCTTGTCATCAATAATTTCCTTGAAAATCCCAGCATTTCATTTGTTCCATTTCCAAATGGATGTTTCTCTCTCCCCGGGTAGCACAGAATAATTAAGAGTGAAATTCCACTTTTATGTGAAGATGGACGAATCACTCACGGTACCTATTGAAAGTTTATGCAGGACCAGGTTCAAGAAATGCAGTGTCTCAAAGCTGAGGGCAAGAATACAGCAGAGAATTATATTGTCCATAAAACACTCCTCAAACCTTCACCATAAATTTTAAACTCATTGTTAATATTCTATATATTCATGTACGGTTTGCCCAGCAGAGTTTTGAATATCTGCAGGGGTGGACATTCTCAGTCTCTATGGGCACCTTGTTTCAGGGCTTAACCAAAACTTTTTTCTTCTGTCCATCTGGAATTTCACCTGCTGCAATGTTCAAAAATTGCCTCTTGTTCTTTCATTTTATACTGCTACGGGGAGTCTAGCTATCCTCTTGATAGCTTCTGTTTAACAGCAGATTACTGCAACTGGATCCCCTTTACACTTCTCTAAGGTAAAGTCCAAACTATGTGAAGATTTCATTAGATACTTATTTTCTCTATTTAATTCCACATATTAATTTATAAAATACACCTAGTATCAGGTATAATTTGTGCATATGATTAAACATGCCAGTATAAACTGTGTACAAAGGATTACAGTTCTTTTATATTAGCTATTCAGACTGAGTTTTATAATTTTCACCTTTAAAGTTTAAATTCATAAGTGCCTCCAAGAAAGAGATATCACATACAAAGGACTAAGACCTTTTGAAATGTAGTATTTGCACTCTATTGAGATGGCAATCTGGAATAAGTATGAATAAGTGATAAACTATTAATATGCATGCTCTATGGCTTCAATTTTTGATAGAATCTGATCTTGATACAAACTGTGATCACAGTTTTATTTTGTCCCATAGACGTTAATAGTTTCATTAGAAGTTTGAGTCCTGAATGAGGAAAAATTGTCTCAAAATGGAGAAAAAAACCCTTCTTTTCTTCCTCTCCAAATGAAGTATTATATAAATCTAGAGTTCAAGCACATATTTCGTACTTAGTTGCTTGGGCTTCCTGGGCAGAAGCTCTCCGCTGGCAAACAGACCCAGTGGTGCATGTGTTGCCTGTGTTTTATGGGCCCTGTGATCTAGTGAGTAGTCTGCTCCAGCCAGTTGGAGGATACCCAACACCACAAGGATGTACCAGATTATGTGCTCCTATTGAGCCTGGTCTTTTTCAGCACGTGCAACTGCTCTGTGTGTGTGAAGACCTGCTGCTGGATTACGTGGGAGTCTTGGGGACAAAAAGGCTGTCTCTCTTGCTTTTGTCCCCTGCTCTTTGTGGTCCTTTTGACTAGGGACAGAGTTGAGGGAGTGATGTAGCAGAGGAAGGTCAGTCAGGGAGCACTGAGGCAAAGTAACTGTGCTCAGCACCATGGGACTGGACAGGATGCATTCATGTGGCGCCATGGGAAATGGCCAATGTCATTGTTGAGGCTGCTGCCATTGTCCTAGACAGGTCATGGCAGTCAGGGGAGGTTCCTCATCACTCGACAATTGCACAGCCATGTTCAAAAAGAGGAAGAAGGTGAAGCCAGGGAACTACCAGCTGATCAGTCCCTGGGAAGATCACATGGCAAACTCTTCTAGAAGTTATTTATTTCAGAGAGCGAGTGATTGAGCAAAGTTTGTATGGTTTTGCTCAGAACAAAAGTTGCTCATCAAACCTCGTTTCCTTCTATCATGAAGCGACTGTTTCAGTGACTTGCAGCATGGTCTCCCATGGTATCCTTGTAGCCAGACTGGAGATACAGAGACTAGATCGGTGAACTACAAGGTGAGTATCAAACTGGCTGGACTGTTGGGCTTCAAAAGTGATGGTTAGCAGTTAAAAGCCAGCTGATGTCTGGTTACTAATTATATTCTTCAGATATCGACAGAGGTGGCAGTAATATCTAATGTCTTTGTTCCTGGATGATGGGACAGAGTTAACTTCAGCAAGCTCACCAATGATACCAAGATGGAGAGTAGGTCAGGGAGAGTTTCAGAATCTGGAGATGTTCTGAACTTGACTAACCAGGGCTCTGAGCAACATGATCAAAATCTGGAGTTAGCCCTGGTGTGAGCAGGGTTGGACCAGATGGTCTACAGAGGCCCCTTAGGACTTACATTATCCCATGAGTCTGTACAGAGCACCTATTCAAGTGGCACACATTGTATATACATCATAAGTCTTTTTTGTTTATGAATGTCCAGCTTCATGGTAGGGACAGAGGTGCACAAAGCCCTTCATCCACTGAAACTGTGTTCCTATGTAAGCAAGTGTGTAAGGTTTATAATTTTAAACATGCTTACTCTATTGCTTATATATGCAGAATCTTCTCATCTTTAAATCATAAAGTCATTTTGTGCCTTGCAGAAATAATGAGCCACAGGAGATGCCATTAATAATGCACCCATCTAGATGTCCTAGATTTAGAAATAGTATGCTAAAACAATATTTTTAGCTATCAATGATCTTTTAAGCAAGAATTTATCATACTTTTACAAATAGTCTCTTTTTGTCTCTACAACTCTGTCTAATATAAAGATGCTGCCTCTGTCAGCTTCTCCTTCTCAACAGTAAAATTTCCTTTTATTTCATGCTGATTTGGGCCACAGAGTTAGTAGAGAGAAGTTTAAAATGGTTAGATACAGCTCATGTTAGTCTGGAAAACAGAAAACACTGGTAAAGGAACTTTTTCTTTGCTCAAACAGGTGAAAGAGAACTTGGGGAAGATTTAAATGTGCTGTAACCAAAACTAGCACTCAGTCACTGAGGTGAGCAGCTCCAAACAAGAAAAGATTTCAAGAAAAAATTAATCCAAGAAGAAACCTACCAAAGAAGTCTCTCTCAACTGATTACTGAGCATTGTTGATGGAAAGTGTGTAGAGAAACAGAAAAGAGAGGTCCTGAGAGATCCATGGGAAATTATCAGTAGAAAATCCAGCCCATGTTGCTTGCATGAGGCTCTGAAACAACAGGAACATGAGGCCTCTATTTAAATGGAGAGGTGAGGTTTTCTTTGCTTACTGTATTCCTCTCTCCAACAGGTAAAAGCTGAATGAGTCCATCCTATTCTATATTTGAGAAATGTGGTGGAAGAACACCAGTCAGGAGCCTGTTTAAATGCCTAGCAGCACCCATTAGTTACCACAGCAGTAGACCAGGACCTCCTGAGAGGTTGTCACGGCACCGGCAGAAGAAGGTGATGGCAGGAGATGGAACCTACTTCTGAGTCTGCCCAGGTCATGAGCAGCTCCAGGCTGCTGAAGGCAGTTTCCACCAGTGATCCATGGCTGACTGAGAGCAGAGGGGGGAAGCAGAGAACTCTTGCCTCCTCCTTTTCTGCTCAGTCCAGACACATGGCAGCTCTGTGGTTGTGTTAAATCCTGCAAGGATCTTCACCCTTTCTGGATGCAGGGATGAGAAAGGGACCATAAAGAAGGTGGGTGGTGAAGATGCCTTGCATGACATCTCTATCAGTGTGAGCTGTGAGGATGGACACTACCAGTAGGGCCTACAATGTTGGTTATTGTAGCTTATCTGATAAACAAGAACTGGATAACCTGTTGTGCTTTGATTACTGTTCATTAGATATCCATACTCTGTTTAATTTCTTGCCATTTCTGTTCCTTAATTCCTACAAAAATAAAATAAGAAGTTCTAAACTGAATTATTTTGTTTGTAATGTAATTACCACTAATGAACGGCTGCCAAAAAGACAATTTTGTCTAAATAGCGTAATAACAATTTGCCAATGGACAGCAGTGTAAATGAGCTGTCTGCCATGCAGCACTTTCTTAAATTAAAAACAAAAAAAAAGCTGGATCTCTTCCTTCTTCTAATTTTGATCTTGCATGAACTGAATTAAACAGGTATTAAAAAAAAAAAAAAAAATCCCTCTAAGTTTATACACAAGACTGTGATTGATATGTGACTTGGGAAAGGAGCCAGAGATCAGAGAATGTAACTGCTCAAAATCATCTATATACTTTGTGCTGCCAACTTGCTTATAACCTAGAGCAAATGAGGTGACGACGGAGCTCTCTGCAGGAATGAGTGAACAAAGTTTGAAGCTTGAATATCTTCTCAAAAATGCATGTTAGCTTGTGCCAGAGGAGAGAACGGATACTCAGGCCAAGATCAACCCAGGCCCCTGCAAGCAGACTCAGTGCTGTTGCTTAGTGCTGGAAGCCACTTCAAAGCCAATCCTTCTGACCCAGCAACAAAATGCCTAAATTCTTACCCTCAAACCCAAGTGCAGCACACAGGTGATTTGCTGTGAAATTTTGAGCAGTAAGGCACCGTGTTTCAGATGTTTATGCTATATATTTACCTTGCAATTTATTTAATCTGAAAAAGCAGCCTTCTGTATGACTGGACCTCCTTGCAGGGCTGATTTTCCATTTTCTGCATATTTCTTTTTCTGCTTCATGTGCATCAGCTGTGTTGTTAGAACACCTGTCTGCATATTCTGCTGGAAGCATGTATTTGAGAACATCTCAATAACACATAAACAACCAGGGAAGAAACTGGTTCTTCAGAAGGCAGTTCCTTCTGTGCCCTGCCCTTGTTCAGCTGTCATTTTAAAAAGGGAAGATGACAGCACTTTGAGGTGGTATAGAGTGGAGAATTTAAGGTGCTAGATCAAAGTCCTTTAAAAGAGACCAAAAAAAAAAAAAAAGGAAAGAAAAAACAAAACAAAATAAAACCCAAACAAACAAAACCCTGTGAGTTATTCGAACTCCATTATCTTGACTCAGGATTTTCTGTGCAGGGATGTTTCTGATTTCAGTTAATTTTTAGACAGGTGGTAGTTTCCTGCATGTTTTCAGTGCATCTGCCCAGCCTTTCGAATGCTGGGGTCCCCTTCCAGCATGCTGCTCGCTCACCTTGCACTGCACTTCTTGCAGCCTTGTCAGGGCAGCTCCCAGTTGTTGCCTGTCCTTAGTTATAATATTTTAGGTGTGACGGCACAGAAACAGCACGCTTTAGTTCATCCCAGTATCTACAGCACCAGCACAATGTACAAATAAACATTTTTATCCCTGCAGGAGTTTGGCAGCTGGCTTGCTCCTGCCTTCTCTTGGAGCCCAAGAAATCCAGAATATCTTTCCCAGACCAGGCAGCAGCAGATATTACTGTCAAAGTGCAAGGAGCCAAATTTATATGACCGCAAAGGAGAAATTACAAAGAAAAAAGTACCTTGGAAAGAAAGAAGTAGGGGTGTGTGTAGGTTTCTTGTCACTGTGATTTCTGCACACAAGGGTTCAAACCTTCCTCAGAGCAAGCAGCGTGGCAGGGACATAGTAGAATGGGGTTGAAGGGTGACATCTGCTTGTGAAACAGTGCTGAGTGCTAGTACAGGACTAATGCCAGTTTATAAAGCTGTTTAACTCAGCACAGGAGCAGCAGGACTCTGCTTTGCATTTAGGTCCTTTTAATAATGTCCAATAGATGACAATTTTAACTTTCTAATAGAGATCAGATGGTGCTCTACATATACCTTCTGCTGTGTTAATGTAATAACATTTTGCAGTTATTGATTTACCATACCATCTTTTAAAGAAGACAAAATGCTTACTTGTGTTAAAATGTTTAGTTCAAATAATCTGAACAGCAAATGCTTTTGCTTGATACCACGTATTGCCACCAGATGCAAATTGTCATATAGTCATATTGTTTTCGGGAATCATGCACTGAAGTCCACCTTGGTGTAACCAGGAGCAGAAGCAAATGGGTGTGAAGTGGGACAAAGGGCAGCAGAGAGTGACTGTGCATTTTAAAAACTGCTGCATCCCTTTTTACGTGATGTGGATGATCTAATTCATTTGGTGCCATGTTATTATGTTATTTTTATTCTAACTTTTTTTTTCTCTCTCTCTTCTCTGAAGGTCACGAAAGCTTATGAGACCATGCTGTGCAGGACTGTGACATGTTTGCCTGTGCATCCATTCCTTTCCTAGAAGCTTTTTGAATCCATTGGCTACATTCAGTACAATTTAATAGTGAGGTTTCTCTAAGGCCCATAAAAACAAGTAGAAAGATAAAGGTGCAGAACAACTGTGGTTATCTTACTGCCTGGGCAGGCAGAGTTTGTGCTCCATTAGGGAGTCTAGGCAGGAGAGGCCTCACAAAATGCCACCCTGGTGGTAAAAGCTTTAGTCAGAACTTGAACCTAAAACAGCAAGCAGGAGACAGAAATCAATAGGAAACCTGGCTTCATTAGCACCCCTGCTCCTACAGTTGTTTGTTTTCCTTTACTCCTTGCACAAAGGCTTATTTAAACCACTGTTTGCTAGCAAGTCTTGACTTCTTATTGACCTCATTCTGTCTCCTTTTTTTTCTATAAATATTCCATACAGGGTCCCTTCTTCTCCATCATTCACTTCAAGTTATTCCCTAATCTGTTCAAGTGTTTTCTACCTTGCACCTCATTATATACCCAATACTGATTACGATTTGATGCATGTAAACAATTTATTTTCTGTCTAAATTAGTTAAACTGGTATGTTGTTCCTAAAGTTCCTTCAGACAGGCAGAGAGAAAGAGGCAAACAGCCTTGAAAAGCAGGCAGACATCAGAGACAGGTGAGACAAATGGCCCTGATTCTGTTCACATGTTGAGTGGGATTTAAGAAGAGGTGGATTAACTCTCCCCTCATTTAGTTAAAGGTTCTCACTGATAGCAATGGGATTGATTTTCTCCTCAAGTGGGGAATAAGTGAAAACTGAAGCAGATTTGGAACTGAATATATTTGCAGTTGTTTATGCTTTTGGCTAGCAAGATATTTTAGCATTCACTATCATTTGCCCTACAGACTTAAATTATAAATTATTTGAGGCAGAAGAAATACTTTTTGTTCCTGTTGTGCAGCGTCCATTACAGTGCGATGCTGATCAATGGTTGTGGCTTGCATATTGCACAGATGCAAAATTAGGCTAATAAAGACCTCTTCATGTGAAACAAATTATATGTTGGGAGGTGAATGCACGCACACACATGAGTCTGGGTGCTGAAAGATGTTAGCTTGCAAAAACGCAAAAGCCGTGTTAGTGCTGCTGGTTCTGGAAGTGAAGTGCTGTTTTTAATTGTTACCATTTCTTTGAGAACTGGGAATTTCCAGCTTAACCCACCATCATGTGCTAAACTCTACAGCATGCAAAATGTATCTTGTATCAGCCAGGAAATATGTCCCTGGATACTTGTTAATGTAGTAACCACACAAAAAGGTGAGCTTTTTGACCTTATATTTGGCCTAGGAAGCTTTTTATAAGGGAATCACACTTATACTACTTCCTGCATGAGCATTTATCATGTAGAGGACTTAAGAGGGTTCAAGAAAATCAGGCAAATAGCTGCTTGGTTGGTTTCTTATAGGTAATCCCAAAGGTAGTGTTGGCTGATTTCTTTATTTATTTAAGGAGTAAGCAGCAGCATAGAAGTACCTGTGTAGTGTTGTGTCCAAAAGAATTAGCTTTCCTCATTGGAAGGATAATAGATTACTTTGCTTTCACTGTATTTTTATTGTATTAATCCTCTGCTTACAGCTTGTCCTGTTTGGAGGCAGGTTGAGAACGGTTGAGACATGACAAAACTTCCCTCGATCCAATATTTAGCTCACTTTTTGTGAACTATTGCAGACTGGCCACAGGTAAAACAAGAAAAGGTGTTCCCACACTCTTATGACACCACATGCTATAATTTGCTTATATGTTCATGGTTAAACTGATCTAGGGCCAAGACCAAATTTTCTCCCCAGACAACCCTAACAGGTGAACAAGGGTTATGAAAGTGTTCTTAACACTTCATTAGATCGCATGGTGCCATCAATTTCTAAGCTCATCTTGGAGCTGTACTTCTGAAATTTGAGGGTGTCTGAAATGCGGCTGTGCCCTTGACATTTTGTGATGTACTAGGATTGTAGCATATGATGACTTGCTGTAGTTAACACATTTGATACATCGTGCTAGGAAGGTGCTGTGTACCGCGAATTGCTCTAAGGCACAAACTCTGTCACCTCAGGTCTGTTACTTTTGAGGTGATTCCTAATACCTCTATGTGATATCATGGTCATGTGTGTAACTATATAAGACTGTTTAAAGCTAGCTTTGGGCTATTTAAAATAGCATTTCCTTCCATTTGCTCAACAGACCTTAAGTTTAGCACAGGGGGTTGGTTTCATTTTGGTTTGGTTTTGATTGATCGCTTTTTTAATGGACGTGGAAATGGTTTAGCAAATGTGGACTCTTGCAAGCAGATTGTGCTGACTGTGAGGATAAGTTTGTGGGCTGAGTTTTGTATCTGCTGAAACGATATAAAAATCATAGTGTGAACTGCAAGCTCAGATGATGCTGTTGCTCAATTTGCTTTAACTAAAAGTGCCTGCAAAAGATCAGACTAATTAAGGCTGTCTCTTAGGACCTAAAAAATGCGCAATCCTATTAAAAGACTCTTGAGCTTTTAATTATTTTCAGGTGGAAGTGCAGTAGAGGTTTATGCTGGTTCCTATCTGGAACCAGCTAGCTGCCTTAGAGACCTTATTGGGAAAAGTTCAGGTGGTTCTAGTGGATGGACACAGGAGTTTGAGCAGGAGCTGAGGCCAGCATGAACTTCAGCCCCCCAAAAAACTGCCAGTCCAAACATACATACTGTCTCTTGTAACTGCTTCACCTCACGTAAATAATGGCTTTTGGAACAGGCTTTCAAACATTTCAGAAGAATGTAGTACATATTACCTCTGTACCATAAAGCCACAGAAAAACTTAGGTTAGCTGAGACCTCTGGAGGTCCAACCCCTGCTCACACCGGGGCTAACTCCAGACTTCGATTGCTCAGTGTCGTGGGAAGATTATTTTTTCCTTCTGTCCAGCTGGTATTTCCTTTCCTGCAGCTTGTGACTGCTGCCTCCTGCTTTTGCTGTGCACCTCAGAGAAGAACCTGGCTGGGTGTTGTCTACGATCACCATGAGGTAGTGGAGGAGCCCAACAGCCTCCCTGCTTAGCCTTCCTTCATTCCTGCAGGCAGAGGAAGCCCCACTTCCACAGCCTCTCCTGGTGCCCAGTCCCCTGCACATCTTGGTGGCCTCTCCTCTGCTGAATCCCTCCAGTATGGCAGCAAGAGCTCTCCTGGGATGGGGAGAAAACAGCTAGACATAGTACGCAAGAGTAAATCTCTTGCTTACTCTTTCCACTGAATATTTAAATTTTTTCAGCACAAAATTTATTTCTACCTTCCCTCTGCATTTCTATTTGATTTGTGTCCTTATAGAAAGGTCTGTAGGTTTGTGTCTTTTTTTTTTTTTTTTTCATCTCACAAGTATGGATTTATTAACAACATAAAAATATTTTCAACCCTTATTTGAGTTCAATGCCTGAGAAAAGACACAAAAACCCATTCTTCTCTGGTCTTGTGTGATCACATATGATTTCGGTACAACCAACTCCTTCAAGGGAATCCTGCAGTGATCCTTCAAGAGTCATTGCCAGCTGAAAATAATAATCATGAATAGCTGTCAATGCAAAATGTGGGTTACTTCTCTGTCTTTCTGTCCCCAGTCTCTACCTAGTCTTGAATCCAAGTAGCTCTAATCACCCAGTTTTCTAAATTTGGGAGATTCAGAAGACATGTATCTTTTTGAGGAGAGAAAACACAGTTTAAAAAAAAGCCCCATAATCTTTAACAATAATCTCCACTGACACTTCGAAAAAATCTTAATTTTTTTGGCAATTCAGAGATATCAGAGTGATACTGAACTAATGAAAATGAATTTGGTCCTCTGTTGGAGCAGTATAATAAAGCATGAGGAAATGTATTTCCCTTTTGATGGACCAGGTCTCTTCTAAAACATAAAAGGAAAACTTCACCCTTTTAATGTTACTTTCCATACGTTCTTAAAGAAAAAGGACAAATGTGAACAGGAAAAGGAAGAATTAGAAGAACTGCAGCCAGATGGGGAGATCTGATTTTAGTGGTGTTTGGTTAAGCTGATGGATTAAAAAAACAAATTGTAGGTCACCAGTGATGAGAGATCGACATGGCAGCTGACACTGAGCATGGGAAGCCCCAGAGATGGGCAGCTCAGCCTGTGTAGTTGGAGAGCAATTGTGCTTCTAGGGAGGCTCTACTTCTACAGCTCTTACTCTGAAGTCTGCCAAAATTATTTTCTTTAATGAAACCTTTGAGAAATAAAGGGCTTGATACTTCTGATTGGAGATAGATATCTCTGCTAAATGATGTGATCTTGGAGATTAAAGGGGCTGCAGTTTGAATATTATTGGTATGCTCAGGCTAATAGAGACTTTATCACTTTGACTGTCTTAGGTGATCTCAGCAGATGAAATATAAAGACACAATAACCACGGAAAAGAATTTGTTCAACTGGGAATGTTCCTGAAATTATCTACTCTTTGGTTTTGTCATTCCTGAAATTATACCCCTACTCTCAGGCCTGAAAATGGTCTCATATTCCAATTCAGAAATGAAATTGATAAACCACACATCAAAGCTGTAGACCTCTTCTCTGATCAGTACCATGCTGTGAATTATTTAAATAATAAAAGGGAACCCAAACTAGGTTTCCCCTGAAGGTCTGTTCTCTTGGTTTTTTTTGTCTTACACAGCACTTGTCTAAGCAGAAAAGTTCCCTTCTGTGCTTGTGTTCAGTTTCCACAGCACTTAAGGCTTGGAGGTGACCACAATTTTTCCTTATTCATAAAACAAGACACATTTTATTTGGGAGCCAATCACAGATTTCCAAACATTGAAAAAAATAAAAAAATTAATGTATCAGAATGTTATCTAGCATAGTGGTAGTAAGTGTGCTTCTATGGAGGTATGGATTCTTTATCCATAACCTCACTACTAGCTGTATTTTTAGGTTTTATACCATCTACTAACAGTTACATTCAGCAAATAGTGCAAATGCTGATTAAATATAAGGAATTCATGGTGTTGCTTCCACGCTTGTCTTGAGAAAATATGCCTGTACCTCCATGCCTGCTCTTCAGCTCCACAAAGTTCCTTACATTTTCATGTGTTAACATGAAAAAAATATTCTGTTCTCTTAAAATGTGAATCCAGTTTTTCTCATCCAGGAGTACTAGAAAAATACTCCAGGTCAGAGTGCTGGTCCTGCATGTAGAAGTCTAGCCAGGGCATCAATACATGCATCTCCTGAGCATGACTTGCTCAGAAGAAGCCAGAGAGTTGTGGCCAAGGGGGCAGAGTCTAGTTGAAAGCCTGTATCTAGTGGAGTGCCTCAAGGGTTGGTACTGGGACCAGTACTATTCAACATATTCATCAATGACTTGGATAAGGGAATAGAGTGCACTATCAACAAGTTTGCTGATGACACCAAACTGGAAGGGGTGGCTGACACGCCAGAAGGCTGTGCTGCCATCCAGAGACCTGGACAGGCTGGAGAGTTGGGCGGGGAAAAATTTAATGAAATATAACAAGGGCAAGTGTAGAGTCTTGCATCTGGGCAGGAAGAACCCCAGGTTCCAGTATAAGTTGGGGAATGACCTGTGGGAGAGCAGTGTAGGGGAAAGGGACCTGGGGGTCCTGGTGGACAGCAGGATGACCATGAGCCAGCACTGTGCCCTTGTGGCCAAGAAGGCCAATGGCATCCTGGGATGTATTAGAAGGGGGGTGGTTAGTAGGTCCAGAATGTTCTCCTTCCCCTCTACTCCACCCTAGTGAGACTGCATCTGGAATATTGTGTCCAGTTCTGGGCCCCTCAGTTCAAGAAGGACAGGGAACTGCTGGAAAGAGTCCAGGCAACAAAGATGATTATGGGAGCCTTTCCTTTATGAGGAAAGGCTGAGGGAGCTGGGGCTCTTCAGTTTGGAGAAGAGGAGACTGAGGTGTGACCTCATTAATGTTTATAAATACGTAAAGGGTGAGTGTCATGAGGATGGAGCCAGGCTCTTCTCGGTGACAACCAATGATAGGACAAGGGGTAATGGGTTCAAACTGGAACACCGGAGTTTCCACTTAAATACGAGAAGAAACTTCTTCTCAGTGAGGGTAACAGAACAATTGGAACAGGCTGCCCAGGGGAGTTGTGGAGTCTCCTTCTCTGTGGACATTCAAAACCTGCCTGGACACATTCCTGTGTAACCTCATCTATGTGCTCCTGCTCCGGTGGGAGGATTGGACTGGATCATCTGTTGAGGTCCCTTCCAATCCCTAACATTCTGTGATTCTGTGAAAAGTCTGTCAGGCAAATAGACCCTGCAGCTTTTTTTTTGCTATTGGGTGAATGGTTCCGGTAAATATTTTACCTCACTAATTGCTACATTAACATGTAAATCTGCTAGAGCTGGTCAAAAAAATCAGGAGCTTGTAGCTTCCATAGGGTTTCTGGAGTGCCTCCTGACACCACAGTTAGATTTCAGCATTAAAATTCAGGACTGTGTAGTGATCTCTGTGCACAGGCTTCTGAGAGGGTTAGCAAGTTACTCTGATACCTTGGACCTTCTGGGAAATGGTTTTAGGAATTCTCAAGACTCAGGGTGGAGGTCTGAAGCACTGCAAAGAAAAGCCTGCATGAAGTGAATGATGGATGTTTCCTGATACCACTGCAGTCTTACCTGGGTTAGGGTTATGATATAGAATTTTGTCTTCCAGAGGCTGATGAAATTGCAGGCTTATTTTCAGAAGGATTATAAGGATGAATAGAGAATTATTTCTAATAGGGTTGCTTAATTTTGGGCATTAGTGGACGCTCAGCATTAATGAAACCATTAAGGTAAGACTGGATCAGGGGAAGGCTAGATTTAGGATTGCATTAAACTAGGTTACAGAAGAGTCTCACAGTTTCTGTCAGGATGTTCAGATAGCTCATGACAGATCTTTGTACTCTTTCAGTTACGATATTTTTGGTCTTTCTTTTACTGCATGATTTTCAGCATTTCAAAGTAATACCTTCTCTTTTAATCTAGTAGAGAAATTAATAAATTAAAATCAATCTGGAATGAAATACATTAGGATGTTTTAGTTTTCTTATCAGAAAATATTACTGGCACCTGAAGAAAGCAGCAAGTAGAGTTTTGAAAAACTTGTATAACCAGAAGCCACAATTTTTCTTTTTTTTTTTTAACTGCACAAAAATTTAAACAAGTAATAACATATAGTACATCAACAACAAGCCTGTTTTTCGCAAGTCAGTAGGAAAAAAACCAAGTACCGTTTGGCCTTATTGAAGGAAGAAATAATGCTGACAGTAGACTTGCGTGGGTGAAATCAGAGCTGAGGAAGACAAATCAGATGTAAAAACTGCAGATTTTGTCTGTTGTTTTATCTTCAGTTGCTTTGTTATGCCACTAAAACCAGCAGCACATATTAAGGCAGGACACTGGTGTTTTTCTCAGAAACATAGCCTTTAAGGTTAAATATCAGCAGAACATTAATCCAGACATTCATATTCCTTGCAGACCTGAAATAATTTAACAGATCCATGCCAGACCTGACTATACTGAACATTACAGTAACACAGAGCTAAAGCAGGAATTCAGCCTATAAAAATGTAGAACATATAAAACATTAGCATTCTGAGCAAGCAATTCGCATGGTTGTTATGAAGGTTGTATTTTCTCTTTTGTAAGGGAAAATGGTGAAACTTTCAGGAGTATCGAAAATAGAGGCAAATATAATTTTGATTTAATCATTTAACTAAATTTTGGTGTGAGTGGAAAGAAGTTTTTCTTCAAATAGTTTTATGATCATTTACACTAAATTTAATTTAGTAAAGCATTTTTGGACAACAGTCTTTTTTCAAGTCTTCTGGTTAACTAGATAATATTCAAAGGTACATTGTCAAACTGAAAGGAAAATAGAATATGTGCTGACTACTTCCATTACTCAGGTGCTAAATGACATTTAGTATCAGTGGGACTGTTCTTCAGACTAAAGGGAAAAATGGTACGTTTTAGATTTAAAAAAATAAAATTGTTGGGATGACTACCGACTTCACGAAACAACCTGATTACTAAAATAGTTCAGAACGTTTCATTTCTGTTTGATAGTAATTTTAACCCGTCTGTCTCACTTCAAAGTAAAACTGTAAGCATGTTCCAGTAGGTGAGCATGGGCTGACAGCCAGGAACTGCTGAAATGCCACCAGCTACTATTTAAAGACATAAAAGAGCCCGTGATGGGTTGGTTGTGAACAGAAGTGAAAACGGCTGAATGAGGAATTGTTTAACAACAGAGTGATTGTTTTGCAGAGTGACTAGACATCCAGAGAAATAAATAATATAGCTTTACATGAAGCACAGGATCTCCAGTTTGTTTCATGATATGAGCTCTGCTGCCCAGGCAAGGAGAGATGACTGTTCCTCCCAGTAAAACAAGGCCTTCAAAGCTCCGTTCAAAAGCTCTGCTGTGCAGCTAGGGAAGTGACATGTCATGTATTACAATAAAACCTGTCCTCCCTGGAACACAGGCTGCACATAAGATTTTTTTTTTTTTAATTAAGTCAATCTGGATGGTTCAGGCACTTGAACTATGTATTTACTAGATAAACATTCACAATAGATTAGAACACAAAGTATTTTATTTCTTGTTATTTCTTTCAGCTCTGTTTGTTGTTTTACTGCTCTTCCAAAAAAGCATGCTCCACGGGAAGGCATGCCTTGCATTTATGCTGGCTTCAACCAGGAACCCTTACTGGCTCATGTGTTTACCTCACGCACAAATACAGCACGTCCAGATTTGAACTCTGTCACTTGGATTCTTCTGGAAAGAAAAAAACTTGTCGCTTTGGCCCACTCTTCCTCAGAGCTTTGGCCTGTTTAGGCTCTTGAGCTGTTTGCAGCATGTTTTCTGGAACGTGTAGCCTGGTTATATCAATCATAAAAAGTGCAGGAGGACACATGTAATGTTGTTTGTCTACTATACAGCTTGGGAATTGTCATCCATGCTAGTCTGCTCTCTTTCCTCTTGATCTGCTTTGTTTCAGGTTTTTTTCTGTTTTTGTTTGAGATTTTGTTTCTGATCCAGTGGTGCAAGAAATAGAAAGCATCCAAGCAGCAGGCTTGTGATGGAAGGATGTGCTTTTTCACACAACAGATAACTTAATAGTGGAACTCATTACCGTGGGTTATTGTAGAGGTCAGACACCTAAATGGATTAAAAAGATCACAGAGGGTATGTCCACTGGGGACTACGAAATGCAGAAACACGATGTCACCTTGCCTCAGAAGTCCCTCTATCTATGTACCTCCTGAAGAGTATACATGGAAGAATGTTTTGATATGTGATGTTTCTTGTATGGCTTTCTGAACATCTATTACTTGTCACTGATGATGTGCTTGGATCAATCTCTGATGTATTCCAGTATGGCTCTTCCTATGGCATAAGCTCTAGGAGAGCTAATTCTGAACTACTTGTTTTGTTTTTGAAGACCTACCTGTTTTTTTTCTCTTTTCCTAATCATGCCCAATGGTCTGCATGGGATAGCTTCTAATCGACCACGATACTTTCTGTAAATACTGTCCTGAAGCGCTCAGTTCCTAGGTCAAAGCTAGAGGTTTTTCCAGGTGGAAAGATTCCCAGTGTCAGCAAGAGTAGGGTTCATCTGAGAGAGAGGATGAGCTGGGAGCCAACAGTGACACAGGCTGGGCATTCACCTCAGCAACCAGGATGCAATCCTAAAACGTCAGGGAGCACAGCTGGGTTACTCTTAGGGTCTACTGACAGTCCCAGACATGGTGAGGTAATGAAATAAATCCAGTGTCCACCCAGGGATGCCAGTCAGGAGTACCAGGAGATAGGGCTGAAGTTCATGTAGGAAAACCAGTCAGCAGGTCAGGACAGCAAAGGACAAGGCCAGGTATGGGTGTTTCTTCAACACAGCTCAAGGGCCTGAGCTTAAATAAGCCACGAGGAAAAGCTGGGTGTGAAGAAGACCGAGGTGAAGGTGGCCATAATAATTAAGGTCAACTGGTGGCCCAGGTTGCTTTGCAGACTTAGCCCTTCGTGTTGATTATTGTCTTGTGTGTGTTGTGTTTTGTGCGGTTTGTTCATTTGCTTTTTGTGGGTTTTTTGATGTTGTTTTTTGGTTTTGATGGTTGGTTGGTTGGTTGTTTTTTTTTTTTTTTACATCAGTAGGTTACTAATATGAATAGGAGTGATAAATGAATCTCTGGTAAGATTCAATGAAAGAGATCACAAGCTGAGTAAAAATGATGGGGGCTCTACAGTACCTGTGAAACAAGGCGAGTCCAACGACAAAGGAAAATTCAATGGCATTTTAGTAGACCAAGTTAGTTGTGTCTCACTAATCAGTAAAAGTTAACACAGCCTCATAGAATAACAGTCAGAAAGAAGTCTTCAGTAATCAAGTAATTTTACTCTTCTAGACTTCTAAGGAAACATTTGCAGCAATAATAGGCAAATACTAACAATTAAAATAAATGGAAAAAATAAACCAATGAAAACTGTAATTAATACTGAGGGAATGTCCTAAGCTAAGTTCTACACTTATTTGCAGTCAATGAGTTTTTAGGAATGTGCATTAGCTTAAATCAGAGTAAATTTAGCTTGTGTTTCAAAGGCAGAACACTACAGTATATTTTGACATCAGTTTTAACAATGCACTTAATATTTAGTAGAATAAGATGAGCTTCTTTGTAATGACCAGAATGGTTTATACATCTGTTGTGAGTCAGGAAAAAAGTAACATAACTAGTCTCTGGCTGGTCCACTACATGATAATTTTTTTTTTTTCTTTTTAAACTAATTTGCAATTTTTTGGCAGTTTCAGAGTCTTGGTGACTGCTTAGATTTGAATCTTAATCGATTTTCAGTGCATCCGGACTCTTTAAATGTCTTGCTGCTTATCCATAAATACGAATTTGGCGCTGTAGGATGGGTGTAACTCTTGTGGACGGAGGTGGTCACTTAGACACCCACAATCCTGGGATCATTGTCTGGACTGGCTTACCCTAATAGCAGGCTACTGCTTTGTAAATGCCTCTGCTAAAGTGGACTGAACGAAGAAGTGCAGCGATGCAGAAACACAGAATTGTGTCTCTGAGGTTCACCCAGGAAGTCTAAATCTCTTCTGATCCAGAAATACTGCAAATCTCAGGTTAATATTTTTGTAAATTGCCTGTTAATAGGAATTGATATTGTACTTTTCAGTCATATAGGAATGCTGGTTGTATAATACAAGGGTTTGATAGCAGCTGCTTTGGTAAAGATGAGTTCTAAAAATGAGCTGAAGATTAGGCATCCTTCCTGGCAGAGAAGCTGGTCTTCCCATGAATAATATTAAGAAGCACTGGTTTTTAGAGTGCTCTAAAGTGTATTTACAGCTTTTTCTCTGGTTTTCTTTATAATGTACATTTTAATCCTGATTTTCATTATGTTTAGGCAAAAATGCAGATACCATAGCACCAGTAAAATGAAGGAAGCCCCCAAAATAGCAGGGCTGTTCTGATACACATCTCTCAAGTCATATATGGATTAATAGGAAACCAACAGTAAACTGACTTGAAGAGGCGGACTAGAACAGTTGATGTAAAATCCTGACCCTAATGCTGACATGGCAGCTGAGCAGAGAGGATGAACAGGCAGAGATAGAAGCTCAGAATTTATTTATTTGTTTGTTTGGGTTTTGTGGGGAGGGTGGTGGTGGAAATCAGAATAGAAATTGGTTTTATACAGTGTATCAGAACTAGTATATCTGTTTTTAAAAAATTGTGTATCCAGTTGTATCAGAAAAAGCCAGTTAGCTTGGCTTGCTTTCTTAATCATCTTCCTCAGAAGTTCGGAATAATGTATCAAACATATATTTTATGAAGAAGCCCAGATGTAATTTTTCTTGTTTCACATAAGCATCCTTCCATTTAGTTCTAAAATAATATATTTCAAAGCATTTTCGTACGTTTTTTATAATGCCATGATCAAAATTGGCTTTATGGATGTTATATATTGTCTGGCCAAGACAAACAGGAAAAAACATCCCACAGCTGGTGTTGTATACCAACTCTATCTCAGACTTTTTAACTTGCATGAATAATGAAAAATAATGGTTATCTATGCCAAGAGAAAGCATATATTAACACTTTCATAACAATGCAAATTCTGGTTGATTTACAGAGATCTACATTTTTGCATCTATAGCTATACTCTATTCTCCTTTGTTATCCACATGCAGACAATTTCCCTCCTCCTGCATTGTTCTGAAAGCAGCACAAGCAAACTGTCCAAATGGAAACTCACAATATTTCTTTAAAAACAAAACAAAACAAAACAAAAACGAACCAACCAAACAAAAACAACAGAAAAAGGAAAACCAACCAACCGAGACCAAAGCATGATCCAAATTTTTCTTCAAGAATTTATACACTGAAAATTGAATAGTATAATTTGACTCTATTAGACAAAGGGAAAAAAAACTATTTCATAAGGCATACATTTTCTGGTAAAACTGTTGTTGAGCAAATAATTTGTTGCTGAAGATTTTCAGTAGGATTTTTTTTTGGTGGGTGAACAAAAGGAGGAAAAGGGTTCTTTTTCAATGCAAATTTGCAGTTTCCCCTGAAGTTTCCCTGCCCCAACATGGTTTTGATGAATCTCTTTAGCTTCTAGCATGTTAACAGAATCACAGAATGTTACGGATTGGAAGGGACCTCAAAAGATCATCCAGTCCAATCCCCCTGTCACAGCAGGAACACCCAGATGAGGTTACACAGAAATGTGTCCAGGCGGGTTTTGAATGTCTCCAGAGTAGGAGACTCCACAACCTCCCTGGGCAGCCTGTTCCAGTGCTCTGTCACCCTTACTGAGAAGAAGTTTCTTCTCGTATTTAAGTAGAACCTCTCATGTTCCAGTTTGAACCCGTTACCCCTTGTCCTACCATTGGTTGTTGGTTAGCTTTTGCATTTTACAAACAGCATAGTAAATAATATTTTTCTATAACTTACAGGTGGGGAAAAATGTAGATGGCCAGATAGTCATGTTCACTGAATATCCTATTTTTTTTCCATTAAGGATTCTGAGAAATTTTGTAAATCTGGCACTTAATATACAAAGAATGTCTTCCCATGTGAAAAACATTTCTGAGTGACTTAGAACTCAATACATAAAATTACATAATAGGCTCCAACATTTTCATTATATATCTTTAGGATTAGGTGCTGAAACATCTCTGGAGACCTGGCCTCTATTGTCAATTTCTGCAAGCCTTTGAACATGTCCTTGAAGCTATAAACTAAACCTAGAAAAAACATTTAGGGAATTGTAATACTTCAGGTTTCCACACCTGACTCACTGCTCACTCGTCCTCAGGCTGAACCAGCATCTCTGAGCTCAGTATTTAAGTCCCTGCAAGGTACATTACAAACAAACAAAAAAAAAAGGCAATGAAGATATTATTTTTAAAAAGCTGGAATTTTCAGCAATGTCTTAAACTTTGCTTAGGAATTTTCTTTTGATTGTTTTATCTTTAGTCATTTAAAATACCACATGTTCATTTGGAAATGACCAGGCCTTCTCCTATTCATTCCTGACTTCTTAACGAATAGCCTTCCTTTCCTAATATTGCCTCCTTTTCCCTTTTATATATGGAGCTGCATTATTAACCCTTCTCCTCTGCTTCTGCTCCACTTGCTGGTCTTGCCACCACAGCCTCTCCTACCCGGAAAAAGGCATAAAACCAAGGGGAAACACCCAGTCGCTGTTCTGACCTGCGTAATGGTTTGATATTTTATCAGTAATTCGGGCTGAGCATAGTGAGCCTTACAAAGTGTAGTGGCTTCTGGTTTTATTTCTCCCTGAGAAATGGGTGTGCTCATCAGCAAGAATATTTTTGTCTTAAGGATGTTGGCAAATGGGTCACATTCCTTGTGGGGACCATGGCTTCAGGAAATCTTAGAGTTGCTCAAGTGAAATATGTTCCTTGCCTAATGGGAAAATTTTGATTGTAACAAAACAACTCTGGATGACAAGAATCTAGTTTTATTCAAATATGTGCATTTGAAGTTATGTATTAAAATATTTCTTTCAAACAAAAAGGACTTACTTTGTCTAAAGCTATGAGCATTATTTTAAAAATCAAACACATTGGGCTGCCAAGACCCTATTTTCTGCTTTTTCTACTCAGTGTAATAACTGAGACTTCCCAAAAACTTAAAGCAGAACTGAGATCCAAGCAGATAGCTGGGGTCTGGATGGCTCTGAAGTTAAACACACAAGCATCATCAAACAAGGGGACAGTGGTAGAGCACTGATGATTTAATCTGGAGAAATACATATTTTTTTATTAGATATCTCAGCCTTTATATTACAAAAAAAAAAAAAAAACAACACAAAAAAACAGAGAAAAAAGAAGCAGAGTTGAGGGAGTAACATTTTTTAAAAACGAAGATATCTTGATAGCAAAAAAGAGAACTGCAGAAGACTGTCATCTCCTTGTTTTCCTTGATGCCTACCACAAAGAACTTGTCTGCTTTCTCCTACACATATTTAGAAAGAAGAAACCTTTTTCAGGTATATATTTTTATAGCGTCACTCAAGTCTATAACTTTGCTGAAAGACTTTTGGATCTGTGTACAGCTTTATCCTGAACTTTGCTCCTTCAATAATTCTTTTTCAGAAAACTTCATGGCGTGGAGACAACTGTGGCATTTTCTGCTGACAATAATTACAAGAAAAATGTGCAATAGCTTCTGCAAAAGAACCTTTGTTTCTGAAAGCAATAATATGTTGGCAGCTCAACCTCAGATTTGTGTGTTTAAATCAGCTTTGAAAGAGTTACTTCAGTAACAACATTTAGCCTTGGAACCAGATTTGAAAAAAGTATAGCACTACAATGTGCTGAAGATGCAATCAATTCAATTCTATGTTATTACCCATAGGATAAAGTACATAACCAGTCCTTGGGGCAGGGTCTAGAAACTCAGTTCCCTTTACACCAACGTAATTGCCTTGCCAAAAAAAAATCAACAACCAACCAACCAAAAAAAAATGGTGCCACCATATTTTCTGTCAAGCCCCCATCTTGTTAATACCAAATGAACAAGCAGGTAGGAATTTCAAGACTTTTTCCTTCATGAAGGATTTATGCAGAAAATGTCTGGGTTTTGTGACTTAATATAAGGAATGCAATGATCATCCATTTCCACAAGACTCTTAAAAGTATGACTTTTCCATGTGTGTCTGAAAGCAGAATTTTTAGGTGTTAAGGATATTTTAATGTCACAAGTAGCTGCAACAATAGTATTGGGATGCTTCTAGGTTAGCTATCAAGGTGGACTGGGCAGTAAAATAAGTATAATGGGGAATTTTTTCTGCATCTATTTTGTAGGATAAATTCTTTAATGTATTTCTGTATTTGTACAAACTTAAATTTCAGTTGTAGGCTCTGGATGTACTTCTAGTACATTAATATGCCATAAAGTAACAGCACATAAAAGGAGAATAATTACAATTTTTCACCAAGTACTAAATTTAATATAAATTAAATATAATTTTAGCACTGAAATACTATTTCCCCTTATCCATGTTTCTATATAAGCATGAAGCATTAGCATCCCCAAGGCAAAGCAGCTCCTGTAATTTAAGACCGCCCCAAAGAAACTCTAAAATATTCTTTCAGGGTAATTTTCTAGCTGTGAAAAATACGCTATTTTAAGTTATCTATAGCACTGTCAACTGTAACATTAAATTAAATATATTGTTCATGAAAACAACCACCATTGCTTCTACCAACACCACTCCTTCTCCCATTAGAGTTTGTCCCTGTGGTTCCATGGCTGAATATCTTGGGTCAACACGCTGCCAAGGCCCAGAGTCAGGGTTAAGGTTGGGAGAAAGAGCAAGCCTACAGCTCCAAGTGGTGTTGGAATACAAGAGTGCCAAAGGATGGTGTAGACTGCATAAACAATGCTCCTCAGAGAGCTTGTTCATGTAGATCATGTTGCTGGTCTTTGGCTAAGGCTTGGCCAAAGCCTAGAGTTCAGTTTCAAGTAGATGATTGAATAAAACCAAACCAAGAGCTCCAGGTGGTGTAGAGCTGCAAAGAGGCTGTCAAAGGGTAGGAAAGGCTGTCATATGAAGTCTCCCCCAAGACTTGTTTGTGTTTGTCATTGCTATGGGTCTTGAGGTAAGGCTACCTAGGAGACAGACTAAGCCTAGAATTCCAGGTGGCACATGGCTGCCAGGGGCTGCTGAAAGATGGAGAAAGCTGCAAGATTTTCTCACCGAGCACTTATTTGTGCCCTAACTATGGACTTGGGGTAAGTTTCTGTCAAGACCTAGAGCTAGTGTTGTGGCTAGGATGGAGATAAAGCCTAGGCCTAGTCCTTAAATTGTGGTTTCACAGAAAAGCCTCTGATATGCTCACAAATTCTGTCCAAACATGAAGTCTTGGTTTAGCTTTCTGAAACTACTGGGCCAGAACTCATGACCAAAATTAGCTTCAGTATGGAATGTCTTTCCTGCGATTCCAAAGCCATTGGTGGTATCCGTCACAAAAGGCATAAAATCATATTAGATGATGTCTGGCCCTTGGTCAAGTGTGCAATGGGTGGAGGCTCAGAAGGTGAGATGTGAGCTTTGAAGTCAAAAGAGTAGACTTTTCTCCTTGTTCCCGTGCGTTACTAGGAGGACAAATTAATGAAGTGTTCAGATAATTCTTCCTAAGTAGATGATCCCAAAGCCAAATCATAAATCTAACCCTTCCTGCCTTCCCATGTCACCTCAACCTAGCAGGTGTCTCCTTGAGACAGGATGATTGCTGGGGAAGAGGCCATGGACCAGTCCCTGCTCCTCACTGGCCAGCACAGATGCTTTCTTCATGTGTGTGGTTGCTCTTAGCTGGGCTGCCTCTGGCAGCTTCTGGCCTGCCTGAGTGGAAACCCTTGCTTTGGCTCCAGTTTTGGAGTTTTCCCTCCTCACACTTGCTGGTTTCAAAGTGGAAGTGAAAGAAATGCCTGTTGTGAGAGAAGTCTCTTCACTAGAGCTGTGGGAGAAGGAAACAGAGGATTTTGAAAGGAAATTCTCGGGTCAGTGTACACAACAGCCCTAAGAATCACTAGGAGACAGGAAACTGAGGATGGGGCAGGCAAGGGCTAAGATATCATCAAGCAGATATCCTGAAAAGCAAGGAGGACACAGACTGTCACTCAGGCAGCAACAAGGCAGCCTGTCTTGACACCACAGAAGCCAGATGGGTTCTCATGAAAGGCCTCCTTATCTCTCAAAGGCAACTTCTTCAACTGATGAACTGCTTTAATACAGACCAGCTAGTCTAATCTTATTTTTGAGGATGAAAGTGTGATAAAAATGATGTGCATGCAAGCTCCTAGGTTGGTTCAAGTTATTTATAGCTTTTTACAGTCAAGCTTCTGTCAAGTTTAATTTCATTGCTTCTAAAAATTATATTCTAGACTGGAGTGCTAAAAGGGGAAAAGCTGTCAGGGAAGGAGAAATTTCTGCTTTTCAGTTCCTCATTTTTTTCTAAACAAGTTTTATTTATTATGCTGGGGCTCAGGTCATTTAATTCTGAGAGTCTGTGGCATGCAGTTGTTATGATACTGAAAAATAAAAACATCTCATATATATGAGAAATTCCCACTAGATCCCCAAAATATCTTGCATAATGTTATTTTTAGTTATGAATCTTCACTCACACTGAAAAGTTGCTGGTAAATTCAGAAAGTACTGTTTCTCTTTCCTCTTGTGTTGAAGTCTGAATTTAGTTAGATAAAATTCTCGTGAGAGCCAAAATAAATCTAAAGATGTTACTTTAATTATGATTTTTGGAGATTACTTTCTCATGTTTTGGGTTATGAATTCACCGTTTACACAACATTCCTTGAGATCTTTTGGTGGAATGGCTATTTCAACAGGAAAAAGTTCAGACAGACATTCAAGACCCCACAATAGGAGAGGAATTCTCAAAAATAGCCAATAATTGACAACCATTGACAGCCTTGTAGGGTCAAGCAGATGTTCCAGAATATATTCTTGTAATAAATGTTGCCTTGTTGGATGGACAGATGAATATGAGAAAACAAGAGCTCTTTCTGAATGTGCTGAAACCACCAAAAGCATTCCTGTGCCTTCAGCATCTGCTGAAGTAGCCTATAGTTGAGGCACTTTATCAGAAGGAACATTGCATTTTGTTTTTCTACTGCAAACAGACATTTGTGTCTATTTTTTCTCTTCTTATGTTCTGCAGCTGCCTTATTGCAGCAGTAGCTTCATCTTGCTGGAAACTAATTATTAAGTGTGTCAAAGCTGGATCAAATATTACTTCTCTTCATTATGTTATAGTGCTATCCTTATTCTGCTCAGGGTAAACAAATGTTTGAGCTTTACTCTGCAGTCCATTTTGAATAAAAATTCTTAGAATGTGACTTGTTGAGGAATCTGACTCCAAAATATGTAAGAATGCACGTATACTTGATAAGGAGACTTGAACTAGCAAACTCATTTAGGTATTAGTTGTTTTTAATATAAAATCTCTGGTGTTTAAAACTACATTTAGGTGGTTTGTTTTTTTTTTTTCCTTAGAGATTTTACTTGTATGCTTGTATAGAAATATTGTTGGTGCTTTTATGCCATGTGTATCCCTTTAAGAGGTAATCCTTCATTTACCTGTTTAATTTGAAAGGAAAATGTTTGCTAACAAAATAAAGTCATTGCTTTGGCTCTTAATTTCCTGTTTATGTTGGAATTGATAGGTGTTTCTTCATTAGCATCAAGAAGGAAGGAGCCAGTCATCTATAAATAACTCATTTACATTGTAATCATAGAGCTACAGCAGATTGTAATCCCTGATTCGACAACCAAAAAGTACCCACAGGTCTTAGCAAATTGGATGACCCAAATCTTGTCCATAAACTCAACCCAGAAGGAACCAAGGGCACCCCAGCAATCTGTGTAGGATAATCAAGACTTAGCTTGGTATTCAGTAACACAGGATAATGTATTCATTATCGTACCATCTAATGTTTCATTTTGCAATTGCATTCTTTCCTACCAGAATTCACTGACAGTAGTGTTTAAAAATATATTTAGCTTTATGCGATGTTGTATCTAAGTAGAACCTAGACTTTTATTTAAATATTCATGTTTGAAGTGTCATTCTCATTTGTTGTAACTTGCTTTAATTTCTATTTGCTTTCAAATTTGTTTTACCATTGATAGTATTTTAATTAAAAGATATTTGAACATCTCATTCTCACTGATTTGAAAGGAGAAGAGTATACAGGAGGAATTGGCCTGAAGTCCTTTACATATCTATAGAAAAAAAAATTTGGTAAGCACAGACAAGAGAAATTCCCAACTTCTTCCCCTGGCTGTACTGTGGCAGTAAGTCTGTTTTGAACAGACCACATCTTAAAAGAATAAGGTAGTTCCATCCACATACTAGCTCTGTATTTGGCTTTTAATAATTGGATTGATGCCACAAGAACCAAGAATATTGGTAGATGTATTTGATGATTTAGAAAACTGTTTAGTAGGAATTAGATGCAGCCACATTCAGTAAATCCTACATACTAGTCATCAAGACTGAAATGGCTTTCAGGATAAAGCTCCAGTTTTTATTTATTTGTGAAAACCTCTTATCTTTTTTACACTAAGATACACCTAAAAGCTAACTTAGAAAAAAAAAAATGACATGTAGCAAGTACGAAGTGTCATCTGAATCATTTATGTAATATTCCTCCCACCACACTGCTCATAATATCTTCAAAAAAGCAGGTAAAGAGCTACAACAAAAGTGATAATGTAAGGGAAAAGCCTGAGATGTGAAACGACAGCACAAGAAGTACAATTTATACTTCACCTTATAAAAATGATAAGATCAAGGCATTTCCAGGTCATAAACTAACAAGAAACCTTTGTGTAAGAAAAACAGCATCTCTGTGCTTTTATAATGTAGTGAGTATGCATTTACATTGTTGTACATATATAAGCATTGGTCAAATGACCATGGTGTTTGTCCACAAATCAGTAGTGGACAAAACCAAAATAAATTCATGTCCAACGAGATTATTTTTTTTGTTCATGTTTAGTAGCAAGATGATAGCAGTTGGAAGAAGGTAAATATGTTGTATCGACTTCACAGAACAGAACATCTGCATTAGAGATTGCTTCTCTGTTAATATTATTGTCACCACATTAACATGAGTTGGAGTGTCACTGTCCGATAAAAAGTTTGAATCCTGTTCTGCATAGTTTCTATGGTGTCAAAGAAATTTTCACTGTCTTCTGCATATTTACTTACATGCATTTGTACAGCATGGAGTCATTTGGCTTACTAAGGCAGAAACAGGAATTCAACATAAATAAGTAATTTTAAGACAACGGAAAGTTAAATTTAAACATTTAAATCTCATCTGTCTTTACACTCATGTAAACCCAGATTAATAACTCCAAAGACTACATAATCAAGGAAATAAAGTACCTTTAAGAAGTTTGCACAAGAACTAGCTGGGAGTTGATTTTGTATTGTGCAAATGCCTGTGCTGCATAACGCAGGTCATTTAGGGTACAGATTTTTGAACAAAACAGGCGTCAGACTTCTCTACAAATAGTTTTCAACCAATATTGTTACTATGCCTTTTCCATCTCAGTGCTTGGACTTGAACTTTTCCAATTCCTAGAACAATTCATCTCCCAAATCTCCACCACAGGACTAGTACTTCCACTTCACTGTTCAGCACAGTGAGTCTTTTCAGAGATCCCACCTGCCACACATCATTAACAGGTTGGCCAGTCTAGGATCTCCCACGTGAATTTGCCACATGGAGATAGGAACAGAGCCACATTTAATCTAGAGCAATATTTAATAACAGCCATTTTGCTAAACCTGCAGGCCGTCTCCACTCATGAGCACTTCCTTAGTTGATGCTCAGCCTGATGCCTGAGGGCACTAATGAGCAGGGACACTCCACCCACACCTTCTGCCCATGGATGCAGGACCTCCATTTAAGGCCAGCCCTGGGTCATTGGTCTGTCTCTCAGTTAAGGTGATTGTTGCGCTTATTTTTAGCTCTGGTTCCTGCTGCCTTTGGCTGGCGGAGAGCCCCAGGGTCTTGGGGCTCCCTGGATGGTCCCTGGACTTTGTTCATTCCTGGCCCTGCCTGGGCATGTCAGTGGACTCATTTCTAGCATGTCTTTGTCTGTCCAGCTAAGCCCCTGTGGCACCATCCTGCGGTGGGTGAGGACATTGCCTTGCCCCGGTCACCCTCAGCTCCCAGCCCTTTTACCCCTACTACTGCTGGTCCCTGGAAAAATAAGTATATTTTAGTATTTTTCAGTACAAGTTGCTTTCCTCTTTCCACAGTAATGTCTCTTCAGCATGAGATGGAAGAAGCTAGACGGTTTTAAGAGGTTATTTTTACAATACACAGTTGCATTAGAATGCCATCGTGATATATGTTTTAAATAACACAAAGGGATGGAGAACAAAACGATAAAACACAGCTGGCATGTTTTAGTGTGCCCTACTCTGATCCATAGTTTGCTGACAATATAAGACCTCAGGGTGAGGTGTTTATAATTATTTATTCTTAATACCCTATCATGCTTTACTGTTTTGCTTTATTTTCCTCAGTAAATTCGATCCTTTGTCAAAATGTTCCTTGACTTTCTCCAGGAGCTATAGTCAGGACTTTACAACCAGCAGGTTTTGCCATTTTCTTCTAATTTTGCAATTCTGCTCTGGTATTGTAAAACTAGGAAAAATAGCTTGAAGGAAAACAGCACTTCTCCATAAACCATATACTAAATCCATTTATGCAATTAAGAGAGGAATGGATTTGAATGGCCTCCCACAAAAATAAGAGCTGTTCACCCAAGTAAGGGTGCTCGAGACCTTGTCTACATGGTTTAGGTATAAAACTATTTTTCATAAACTTCCACCACTGAGTAGAGAATCCAGGATATCTTGACAAGATTGGCTACAAAAGTATTAATACCTGACCTGCAGAACAACATGGCTATAGGGGAATTACACTGGGATGAGTGTTTTTGCCTTGAAGAGACAACTATCAGCAACAGGCATTTCATTGCTCCTGGCATTAGCTTCCTCCCCTCCCATCTACCTCACATTTATGTGACAGCTGCAATGGTGTGTTTTCTAGATATTGATATAACAGCTGTTGAAAATTATATATTTACATCAGAGCAACCTTTCAATGCAAAGTATACAAGTAAGGTAGTATCTGTACTAATGACAATGGCTGATCCTGCCCTGGAAGAAGGTCTAGCCTAGATGACTTCTTACAACCCTTTTTAACCTTCTGATTTGTATACTCAATAAACCCATTCATTGTTACATTCTTGTTCCTCCAACAGATGAATCGTTATTACCTATATATGCTGGTGCCTAACTAATATTTTATGTGACAGACACCCATGATAGTGAACATCCAGTCTAAGGGAGAACTGCATGATGTGTCAAAAACATCTCAGCTGCTGGTTGAGTTCTCATTAGCATGTTAGAGCCACAGCGAGGTGCCAGCATGTTTTCATTGTTTAACCAATAAAAAGTGCAAGCCCTTCTTTTTCATAGTGAGGTTTTGCCACGGTTATCAACATGTGTTATTACGGAGAACTCTACCTCAGTTATGATTTAAATTTAGGAACTGAAACTAATACGAATTTTGGTTGCCTAGTGTTTAACAAAATGCTTCCTTAGGTTATGTGATAGAATATTCTAAACAGAGATACAGGCAGAGGGCATTTCTGGTAAGGGATCTTTGTCAATTAAGAAAAATTTGACCTGATACCCTAAGGCTTGGATTTACAGACATCAATGTTATGCTGCAATGCAGAATTTCCACTCAGCTCTTTTCTGACAGCAGCTCTGAAGTGAGAAGGGGAGTAGATTACAAAGGCCTCTTCTTATGGGAATTGCTCTACTTTTTATAATTATTGGGGTTTTCTACTCTTTTACATGGATTGCATTTTAATAAATCCAGCTCAGTAGAAAGGTAATATACAGTGCATTCAAATGTGTGTGTCATCTTGCTGTATTCAAGCCTGTGTTGTAAAAGAGGAAAACCATATTGCTTGCTTATAACATTACCTCACTGATTTTTTTTTAATACGCTTGTACGTATGTCACATGGCTCAGAAATTTTATAATTACGAAAAATTGATAACATAACAATATTGCAAAGATCACAGTTGTGAATCCCTTTGGATAGAAGAACAATTTTTCTCTAATCTTCTATACCATGCTGAGCAGCTTTACTCTTTCTGTCAACATTTTTGTCCTTAACTTTCAGCTTAGTTCAAGCTGCGGCACTGACACATATATTCTCAGTTACTAGAATTCTGTACTGCTTCAACACCAAGAGCTGTGCAGCTGTATTATATTGTGGGTTCTACTCTGCATGGGCTGTTTTGTTGCTGTATTTTAATTAAGGATACGTGTGTATTATAATGCTACACTCATCTCCTGATGAAAGTGTGGAATATTCAAAAGTAAGTATAATATTGTAATGCCTACGTTAGAAATAAATGTATTGTTATTTAAAAAACAATTAAATTTTAGGATGGGTGTGTTATTTTTCTGGTCTTGTCTGCTTGCATTTACAGATACCAGGGCTGGGCCAGAAGGCTTTGAGTACAGGTATCTCTGTAGTAAAAGGATTTTTTTTTATAGAGGTACCACTTTCTGCATTTTCTAATTCATTGTCAAACCACGTACTCTGTAGTTAGATGTTTGTAGATATGTGATTAATGTTTTCAAAAGGGGGGGTGGTTCTTTAAAGGATTATTCAAACATGTTGGAAGGTAGTATATGATTTGCCCGTATTTGGTTAGAACAGATGGCATTTTGTGCAGTACTTTCTATACCACATTTTGCTTTGTATTTGCATTCTGCTTGAGGAGCTGCTCTAACAGTCAAAATACTGCAATCAACCCCTCGCCTGGTTTATTGCAGTGTTCTCTGGACCTTTGGCGGATAAACCACAGTAAGCGCTGGATAGGTAATATTAAGGAAAGTTCTCCCTGTAAACAGATAACTTAGTTTGGTCCTGGAGAGCACAATTACACAAGTTAACTTTTCTTTTTTAAATTCAGGGAATACTTTAAACTGCTTGCTCCTCCTTCAATTTGGCACTGATGGCCTAAAGTACTGATTATTCCTGACATGTAATAAGAATATAATAGCTGACAACATCCTGAAGTTAAAGCAAATATTTTTTCCTTAGTGGTGAATAAATGGAAAGAAGAGACTTGTGTCTCCACATCTCCTCAGGGAGAAGCATTTTGCTAAATGTTGGCTGCTACAAGAGCTGAAAAAGGGAGGCTTCTCTGACATATTGCTAATATTTTATATAGAATCACAGCTAATGGGAGGAAGAATTAGAGTTGTCTGGTTTTAGGGTTTGCCCTAAACACCAGATCAAGCACAGTACACTTAATTTATTTTAAAACTCTTTTTTTATTTACATTATGATCAGGAAAAGGTCTTTCTTTCTGTTTGAATAAATGTTTGTCTGTAAAAAGAGGTACTCCAGGTTAGCTGTAAATTGACATCTCTGTGGATTTGCGTTTGAAAGGTCTTGATTGTAGGGCATCAAAGAGAGCAAGTACAATCTTCTCTTTAGGATTACACATACCCCAAAAAAGCATTTAAGATTGCAGACCAAGTTCTACCTAATAATCAGGAAACATCTTCAATTTCATGCTTTATTGTTTTCAGTGGGTTTTTTGGTTTTATTTTGTTTGTTCCTACTTTAATACATAACTCCACAGTATTGCTTGCTATCTGCAATATGTTTACATGAAACATTAAAGGAAGCTGATGAATAAATTAGATAAGGAGCAATGTAGGAAGTTTGGTAATATTTATCTATGCATAGACTAGGAAGAACAAGAAGCTATTCTTGCTTCCTCAGATACCCCTATAAACAATGACTTTCATGTGCCAGGATATTTAAGTACCAATTCTCAAGCAGTTTTACATTTTGTATTTTTTAAGGGAAAATGATGTGACATGCCAAATAAACCGTAGTAAAATAACCTGTTTTAAACTTTGGAAAAGAACTTAATGTATTGTTAGATTTATTCTGTAAGATAATAATAAACAAGATAAATGCTTGAAAACTATGTTTAAATTACAATGTAGGTAGAATGTATGCAGTTCTTTCGGAAATGCAATACGCAATAATTTTGTTTAGAATCTTATACAATGACTTATTCAGGACATTTTCTCCTTTTTCTAAGAAAAAGAAAAAAGGGAAAAAATAGCATTAATAATTTATTATTTAGAGTGAAGTACATTAAAAAAAGATGCAGTTAATGTTAGAGCCCAGTACCCAAAGGTCCTGAAATTCAGGACAGAGTTTAAACAAAACTGTCATTCAGCCTTTGGCTACTTTCGGTATAACTAACGAGATTAAAGAAAAGTGCGCTCAGCCCCCCATATCGTCTTTTATCACCCTCTCAACTTAAATTCCTTTGTTTTCCAGACTTCCAAAAAGTGCATTCAAAGTTTGTAGAGCTTTTTCTTTCCGTTAGATTTGCTTTTCTAGGACTTAAAAAAGTAAAAAAAAACACACTGCAGTGGCATTTGTCTTTCAGTTGAATAATCATTCTCTCCCTGTCATTCAGACTGATCATAAGTGCTGATGTTTTCATACTACAGTCTGCCATTAAAAATGGGTGTATCTTTTGACTGGTTTAAGGTGATAATAATTTTGCTTTTATGTGGATATCTTTTTTATTTCTAACAGCATATGCTCTTAAACAGGAAGTATATAGTTCATACTACCAAAAACTACAGATATAAATTCACAAGATTCAGTGCAACCATAGTTAGTATAAATAACTTCAATATTTCTAGGCATTTTTTTGCTTTCCCTTCAGTAGTATATTCAATAATGAAACATATTGGTATTACTCTATTTGGTCCAGAAATTATTTTATTGAATCACTAATTTAAAGTTGTGTATGTGTGGTGTGTTTTTGTTGTTGTTGTTTTGGTTTGGTTTTGTTGTCACTGTTTGTTGGTGGTTTTTTTTGTTGTTGTTTTTTTTGGGGGGGGGGGGTTGTTTGTTTGGGGTTTTTTTGGTTCGTTGGTTTGGGGTTTTGTGTGTGGTTGTTTTTTCTTTCTCTTTTTTGTGGGTTTTTCTTTGTTTTGTTTTGTTGGTTTCTTTTTAAATGACTCCCAACTTTAAGGTTCTTAGGAGACTTCAGTACATTAAGAAAGAGCTGTGGGTTTTCTGTAAGTTGATTCATCATTACAGAATGTTTTTAATGAAATTAAAATAATTTGTTTCAAATAGGAGTCAAGTTGAGACTTATTGTGATACAAATGATATAATAAAATTCATATTGCATATATTATGAAGAAATTCAAGGACCTGAATGTGTCAGTCATAATCTTTATGCACTTATCACACGTGGGGTGGAGAATTATGTCCTCAATTCTGCCCTGCCCTTTCAAATGGTAAGAGTTTCACTCATGGGTGGTTCATCGTTGCAGAGATATAGTGATTTCAAATTGAGTCCATCTTTTTGAAATACCCTGTAGTTGTAACCTCATTGGTATTCGTTTCCTTGGATATGATTGAAAAAGGACAAAACACTTCTGCAGTTGCTAAATTATGTAATTCAAAGTGGAAGAATCATAGGAATTACACATGAAGAATAAAATCAGGCATATTTGGTTTACATAGGACAAAGTGTAGCTACACTTCAAGACTTAAGACACTCAGTAAGTTCCAAGGGTTAGGAAGACACTTTTTAGTTGTATAATTGTGGTCACTATGGCAGTTTCCTGGATATAAAGAAGCACCTGGCAATGACCATTGTCATCACCAGGATGTGCTACTAGAAGATGTTGTGCTCTTTAAGAAGGCCTGAAAATTCTTAAAACATTTGTGCTATGCTGTAAGCAAACCTAGTACCATCATGGCATTAAGTTCAGTTAAGATTAAATAATATCACTTTCCTCCAATGTAGGCTTTCAGTTAAACTCTGTGATCCTGAATAGCAAAGAAACGATTATTTAATTAATCGGCAACTCAAGTCTTTGTTTAGAACCACAACGTGGTAGCCACTGGAAATAATAACTTGAACATTTTTGTGTGGCAAATGCAAGTAAATTAAATGGTTTGAAGGTAGTTCCTAAATGCCTTCTGAGAAGGGTACCAGTACTGAATGGGTACAAGGTGGAGAGGTCTAACAAATAGGGTATCAAGAGGGAAACAGAGAAACATACAGATGCAAGACTGTGGAAATAATAAAAAAAAAACCCAAACAAAAAACCAACTTTTTTTTTTTTTCTAATAGAATATAGTATTTCTGAGATTAAAGAAATACTATAATGCATTAACAAACTGCTTATTAAATCAGTTTGTAGATTTACAAACCAGAAACATCATTCCCAGCTGTTTGAAAATACGAGTGCTTCTATTTTTTTTTTTTTTTAACTTATGAAAGAGACAAAAACAAATCCAGATAATACTGGGTATAGTTTTTATATTATTTGTTTATATATTATTATATGACAGCATTTTAAAATTAAGTCTTTTCTATATCAGGTGAGAATGACATTTAAATTGGAATACACTATTAAATTGCATTAAGGCAACACATTTCTATGAAGAAGCCTCAAGTGAAACTGCACTGCTGGTATTCCTCTCCCAGTAAACTGCTACTCGAATTTTATCTGACATGCTGTTGACTGGCTTTCACATCTTGTGTTATTAAACAACTAAAGAAAATCAGAAAAGCCTGCGATTTGTAATTTGGTATGTATGGTTGAGTATAGGAAGTGTTTTTCTGGAAACAGAAATGAGAGCTCTAAAGCTAAAGTATCCATTTAAAATGGGAAAGGAATAAGTAGAAACACCACCCATTAAATACTTTTTTATTAAAGGAACGGCTCATTATCCCTTTGTGTGACTCATGAAGTTACCATCAATCAACAATGTGATCTGTAATTATATAGCATTTCTCTGCCAACATGGGTGCAAAAAATCCATAGCTAGAATTTGAATAACTCTGACTCAAGGGACTGCTAAAGGATATTGGACTTCACAGTCATGATTTTTGAAAATGACTACTTCATTTGCATGTCTTAATATTTGGATTTTCAAATGGAGATATTTTCAAGACAACTTCAGAAATAGCAAGGTACCCACGCATCGAAAGTCAGCCCCTTTGAAGCCCGTTCAATGACTTCCTTCTCCAATGTCCAACATTAAAACCACCACAGAACAATTCAGAAATCCCACAGGAGAAAAATATTAAGCAACAAAATGATGTGTTTCTTAGCATCACAAAGTGATATTTTGCTTGTAATAAACATGCCATGTAAATATGGTGTTTTCATGTGCAGATACACTTTTAAGCTTGTTTGAAAGTACGACTGTGTTGAGTAAAAAATGAAAATTCGTTTTCTCTTCTTAATTGTTATGTTTCAGATGCTTTTTCTTCTGTTTACTTGGCTCACTGACTGCAGTAAGAACAACTATATTTTCTTCCACCTGCCTTTTTTTTTTGTATTCTTATTAGTACAACCAAAGTTTGAAAGATCTCATTTTCATTTATTTTATTTTTTTTAATACAGAATCAAATCAAGGACCTTTTTATATTATGTGCTATGCTTTCTCCAAAATATGACTTTCGCTGTTCTCTCACATCCCATTCCCTCAAACACCTCCTCTAAATTACTCCCTCTTCCTCCTCAATCCATACCCCCAAGGAAATCTTTCCCTTTTCCATTTCAATGTCCGATGACAAGATACGAAGCAGAATGCAAGGTAAGGACAGGACACTAGTTGATATAAATATGAAATGACAGTAATGGTGTCTGTTTGGGTCATGGCTGGAGCCTTCTGTATAATGAAAAACCTTCCATACTTAGTATTGTTTGTCCCTCTAGTGATATTAGCTAAGATAATGTTTTAACAGATTTTTGAACCAAAATCTTAGTTCTCCTGTGCAAAGTTGAAACATACCAATACACAGAAGATTTTTTCCATCTTTGCAGCATTTCTGGACTGGGGTATTTTTTTCCAGAAATATGGAAGAAAAAAAAAAATATTGGCAACCTTCATTGTAATTAGTTCATTTCAATAAGTGATAAATGGTTTCATTATTATTCATTTCTGGCCTCTCGAGATTTTGGAAGCTTTATTCAAGATCAGAATATTTTTTCATGAATAAGATTTCATGTGTGTGTGTGACTGTAATGCAGAAAACTGACAATTACCTTTCCTTTCCTGAGTCAAGCTCTGTGACTGTGATATGAAAAGAAAGATGATGCAACATTAATTGCTTCTGTGGTAAGAAGAAAGAGTTCTGGCAAGGTGTGAAAATAGTGCTGTATTGCCTTTTACTTTACATACTGTTAGAATTAGATCTTGCATTTTAAAACTTTCTTGTTATACTCTTAGTGAACTATGCAAAAATAACAGAAATGTCAGCTATGCAATGCTCAGATTTGAGAGACAAGGAAAACCACATCACACAATAAACAAAACCCCACCATTGGAAATCATCACCAGTGAAGATGAGAATAGAGAGAAAAAATAACAGAAGGATAAAATTGCCAAGAGTCTTCCAGGTGAGCTGCAAAAGTCTGGCTCCACTCCACACTTAATAACTTTTGTGGTCCTTCACTGGAGTGTCCAGTAGCTCCATGTCTCTCTTGTACTGAAGACCCCAGAACTGGAGACAGTGCTACAGATGTGGCCTCACCAGTGCTGAGTAGAGAAGGATCGACCTCTCTTCTAATGCAGCCCAGGATACAATTAATCTTCTTTGTGGCAAGGGCACCTTGTTGGCTCCTGTTCAACTTGGTGTCCTCAGGGCCTTTTCTGCCAAGATGCTTTCCAGCTGGGTGGCCCGCAGCATATGAGGCCTGTGGTTGCCCTTCGCCAAGGTGCAGGACATTGCAATTCTCAATGTTGAGCTTTGTGAGGTTCCCGTCAGCCCATTTCTCCAGCCTCTTGAAGGTACTTCTGGATGTCAGCACAACCCCTTGACATATCAGTCACCCCTCCCAGTTTCATGTCATGTACAAGCTTGCAAATCAAAGAGCCCACTACTGAACATGCCCTCAAAAAAAGGAAATAAAAAGAAATATGATCACTCGCTCAGAATATGCAGGTGGCAGCCAACATAAATCAAAAGTTCATATGAAAAGATGTATAAGTAGTACAAGTGATCCACCAACAGCTTTTGGACAGAATAGACTAGAATAGAGTCTTCCTCTCCATGGATAAAAATTTCAGGCACTTGCTTAGCCGTTACCAAGTATTGTAAATAAAATATTTGCTAAAATGCACCTTTCCCTACCCATCTAGAATCAAAAAACAATTATGTATACATACACCCATACATACATACACACGTTTTGCTAAGTGTTGGAAATCAGTCACTCAGGTGAAGAGCTAACATAATACGTGTTATGGTTTAAAATAATGACCAGTGAAGATTATGTCAGTATTGGTGTTGTATGTATATTTTGAACCTCCCAAAGCTCCATCAAGATTTACACATAAATATAGGTAATTACAAAAGATCACAGAAATAAAATGGATGCAGTAGAGTTTTGGACTTCTTGCAGCAAATGCAGCAAGGTCAGTTCATGGCACCTTGCACTCAGGTGAGTGTTCCTGATATGTGGGTTTAAGTATTCATCAACTCAACAAGCATACTGTGGATAAAGCTGGAAGGACTCCTAGAGATCCGGGTTGCTCCTGGCTGTTTATATAGATTACAACTCCATGTTCTCTTAAAACAAAATTAAGTAGTAACAAGACTTCAAATATGACATTTTTGTTGTATTTCCTCTCATTGCCACAGTTTACCTCCAGTTTAGACAGCTGTAATTTCCTGTGTGTATAAACTACATTTGCTAAAGCCTTTAGAACAAAGGAGCTGAAAGGAACTTTGATTCTCTCTCACCCTTACTACAGTTTTCAGGGCTCATTTGAGAGATGTATTTTGGAGTTATATTGTAGGTAGTTAGGGTCTGGCGGCCGGAAGATATCGCGCTGTACAGAAAGATAGAGCCCCTCTCTTGATAGGCAATAGCATATAGTTTATGATGTAAGCAGACGGAAGTGACATTGTAAACCCAAGCTATATAACGCTGTGTCACTCACCAATAAATGCCATTTGCCGTCCACCACATTGGTGTCTGTGAGCTGATGGCCTGAGCGGCCTGGGGTTGGTCGCCATGCCGCTCCTGAACCAGGTCGCCACTGCCACCGAAGGCAACATTATATGGATTTGTCGATTATCAGGTATTTCTGATCCTGCAGCCAACGTTAGCACTGAACTCAATCAATCAGAAAACATTTGGCAAAAGCATGCCCCCTTGTGCTGTTGTATGGTATGGAGATTTCAGTTTTTAAAGAGTAATTGAGTACATACCTATCTGAAGAAAGCACTTCAACATTTCTTCATTAGAACGCAAACTGATGGCTGTAAAATTCTGTGGACAAGATTGCATGACAAAGATGGCATGGATTTTTATCCATGAATGGGTAAATAAATGCAAAACAGGTCACCTGCTTACACAGTGGATTTGATGTTTTGGCACTTGTTGTCCTTCAGCGTTTCAGAAAGACATCCAGATGTTACCATCCAGAAGTTACCATACATTACATGCTAAGAGACAAATTGAGGAAGAAGGTATTACGTGGGGTTATTTTGCTGGTACTATACTGATGGTCAGGCCAAATAACAGTTGTCTTTTCAGATCACACAAGTAAAAAAACTTTTTGGTGTTCCAGTATTAACTTCACATACAGAATACAAAGCTTCTGTCTCTAACCCTTGAATTATTGTAACTGAAACAAGGAACCACAAAACAAGCATTAAAATGCTTAAGCATAATCAACACTGATGGGCTGAAAACTTTCAGAAAGAGCATAAAAAGAACAAAATAATCGAATATATAATTTTTTTTCACAGATTACTTCCAGAATTTGTGTTTTGTTCTTAACTTTAAGGTAGTCTTTCCTAATATGCATGTTCTTTAATCCTCTCTATGACTCTCACAAACCAATCCAGACTGATGAACAGTCCTTCACAAACGAACAAAAGATATAAATGAGTTAATGTTTCAGGTAAATGTCTATGTTACAACCAGTGCCTTTATTATTTCATACCTGAGACTACATACAGGTATTTATTGGACCTTCAGCCTGCTATACAGCAGTGTTTGCTCACCCAGCAGTCCAACATAAATGAATCTGTGCTAACTTACTGCAATCTAAGCCTGTTTGTCTCGGACAGACTGCAGTCTTACAGAAGATATTTGATTACTCACTACATCCAGATCACAAATAGAATCTGAGTAAATACAGAAATGTGTAGCCAAATGACTTAAACGATGACCACAAATGCATACTTTGCACACAAACTCAAGGGTTTTGCAAATCAAGCTGGGGCCTGCAGCAGTGACATTATTCCACAGTCCTGAACAGAAAAAAGCCTCGGCTTTCACAACAGACATGTACTAGCAAACAGCCCCACACTGTGGACACAGCTTGTACTAGTAAAATAACATGCAAATTTACTGCACTTGAGCTCTTGTCTCACCCAGCTCTGCCAGGATATACTGAATATTGTCGTGTTGTGATTAATTTAACACTTATTTTGATATTAAATTTGTCTAGAGTATTGGGAAGAGGAGGAACTTTTCAAAAAGACAGTTGATAGATTTGGATTTTTTTTGTTGTTGTTTTTTTTTAGTTTTACAGGGGAAAAAATGCAGAAATTCTGAAAAATAAACTGTTGAGTGGTATGTGGCCTTTGCAGCCCTTTGGGAAGCAGAACTCGGTAGGCCTTTGTAGCAGGATTAGTGGATGTCCCACACGTGGCAGCTGAGAACAAATGCTATTCTGAAGCATAATAATAATCTCCTCCAGACTCGCTGGACATGAAGATTTTCAGACTTGTTTTCTGAAAATGAGGGTTTTAAGAATTTTCCAGGGATTCAGCAGACTTGGATACATCGTTCTCTACAGGACATTGCAGAATCTTTCTTCCTCTTCTAGGAAGCTGCTTCTGATCTGTTCCTGGATCGATCTCTATCTATCTATCTATCTATCTATCTATCTATCTATCTATCTATCTATCTATCATCTATCTATCATCTATCTATCTATCTATCTATCTATCTATCTATCTATCTATCATCTATCTTCCTTTAATTCTGTTTTCAGAGGGAGGGAAAAAGGCCTCTATAAACATTTCTGCCAACACTCCTTTTATTTGGCTGTTGGCTGGAGCTGCTCTGGGCAAAGGGAACATCCCTGGTAGTCACCCACTGTGCAGCACTGCATCTGGGGCTGAGAAGAAAGGTGGTTTCCCAATTTGCAAGCAACAACCATATATTCAGGAATGAAGAAATGCGTATTGCACATGGTTCCATGAGCTTCCTCTCTCCCCTGTGGCCTGTTTAAAGTTATTCTAGTAGTCTTTATTGGACTTCAGCTATTAAGTGAATACCTAAAAACTATAGATCCTTCAAGCTAAGTAACTGTAAGCAAAGCTGGGGAAAAACTGAGCATATACTAGCCATTGTTCCTAGTGACTCACAGTATTATTTCCCCAAGTGACTATATTGGTGAGGCTCCAAGGCTCCTCCCTTTAGAGCAGATGGTAGAAAAATTTTAATTTGGCATTATTATTGTGTAACACCAGCAATCAAGTTGACAGTTTACAGAATGATCCAGCGACAAGGTCCCTGTCACAAAGTTCTCATGTTTTGTGAGAAAAGAGTTTAAAAAACTCAGATGGGTACTTTAAAATGCTGAGGGGCTACCTCTCCCCTCAAATATGCAAAGTGACTTTTATTATAAAATAGAGTCCTAGTCAATAATAATGTAACACATTATATTACCAACAAAATGAAACGCTTATTCATTTCCAAACCATTAATTGGTTTTTCAAACCAGATATTATGAAAAATAAAAAGAAGAAAAAAGTTTGACTTCAGCTTTATCTAAACAGCTAAAAAGATATTTTGGGAATTGGTATCCAGCCACTCCATACTGTTGCACAGATTGCTGCACTGCATTTAGCGTTGGTGTAAGTGATCGGAAAAAAGATTTTCCAGGGTGGAGCAAAATCTCCAGTGCTATGGCTCTGCTCAGGAGCCAGAGAAGGAATTTATTACCTAACCTCTTTTGGCTCCCTGGGGAGCCAAACTGTTTCTCAGGTAACAACTTAGCAAAACAGGTACCCAGCAAATTCCTCCCTAGACCTGTATTTTAAGTAGCTTAAGGGCAATCATGCCATTGGGAGGTGTCTCTGAATACAATTTATACAGCAAAATTTGCCTTCTTATGAATGGAATAATTCCCTGCTTGGCCAGAAAACAGAATGCTCCACAAGAAAACTGTACTCATACCCAAGTGGATAAGAGTGAGGAAGAAACCCTCTCTTGTACTCTTAGCTTGAATTATTGCAATTAAAGAGATCAAATTACAATGTGCAACACCACACAGCAAATAATTTGTTTCATGGTTCTCCTTATTTCCTGAACTGTACCATCATCACTCAGAAGCATGCATATTTAACTCTGAAGTCTACTTTTTGCATAGCACTACATGTGACACTTTTCTGGCAGTTTTCTTTCTGGATGAATTAATAAAAAGATCATAGAAACTAGCAACATAGAGTTGTTTTGTATATTAATATGGTATAATGCTGACGTAATGTGTGCTTTGAAATGAGCTTGGGTTTGTTTTTTTTTTTTGGAGTGATTGCAAATCGTATTTTAATTGCAGCATCAAGAGAAATTGTCCTGAGAATATGCCTTAAATGGTGAGGCTAAACAGGAATTACCTTTGGAAGCTTACTTTAAAAACAACAGAGGCATCTAGTGGAAGTGTTTGAGGACTGCAACTGTCAGAGAATGCATTGAAGCACCACTGATTTTCTCGCATTGCATCTTCCCAGGTCGAATTTCATAAATTGTATGACAAATGCCAACGGTGTTTATGTTTTATTTAAGAAGAGGTGAATCTTAAATTTAATGGTATGTAGGCACTGTGAAGCAAACATGATTTAGGAGCCTAAGAGCCACCCAAAATGGCCCATAGGAAACACTGAGAAGAGGTGCAAGTATTCTACACAGAGTCTTTCCACAGTGGGAAGCTGAAGGGTATGGTTTTCGAGCATGAGCCAGAGCCTCAAACCCTCTCTAACTTAAGTTTTTCTTATAAAAGCTGACAGGTTGAAGTAGGGAGTCACTCTTCCTTCCAAATATAAAAAAATAAATATACCTTTCCACTTGCTTACCCAATACTTTGATAGTTAGAGGACTCCCACAGGACACAGGAGAGGAAGTTCAACTCCCTTCTCTGCCTGATAGCACACCTGAATATGTTTTATTTCCTTCGGGGGAAGGAGAAGACAATTCAGCAGAAATCCAAAACCAGGCTCTTCTTAAACCCAAGAAGAAACCCAAACTACAATACACACATAAAGAATGAAGGTCCAGGCCTTGATGACACATTGGGCTGCTTTTCAATTTTCCTTTAGGCTGTAGGGCAAAACACACCATAGAAGCATCTGTACTACCGTATTCAGAACGCATTACAGCAGTATTCATAAGCTCCTTGCCCAAACCTAATACACTGTGCTGGTTAGCCAATTAGCCTAAGAAGCCTAACGTGGCTCTGTGTTTCTCTGTGATAAGGTCTTGTGACAGCAAAGTCGTTGCTCCAAAATATTTAACTGCCTGGCAAAGGTATCTTCATAGATTGGGCCAATTGGGCTCTATGATACGACTAGAGGAACAAAACTTGAATTTCCAAGGTATGCAAGTGAGGAAGTGGCCATGTAACTCCAGGCATTGTATTGGCTGATTAGTCATATAACTCTCACACTATTTTCAAAATATAATTTTTGAACACACTTCAACTCTATCCATGTGTCCTCACAAAAAAGTGAGGTTTAAATAGGGTGTGGATCCTCACAGCACATTTTCAAATCTTTAGGCAAATTTAACTTATAACAAATTGAAGTATCTGGCTCATATTTGCCAATTCCTCTCCTTGTTTGAGTGTAGGAATTAATAATAAAGCCTACCCTCACAACTTTAAACCACTATTTTATTACTTCCTCTGCTAACCACACGGTCATTTATTTCCTCTGCATTTTTCCTTCGCTTGCAGGGATAGATTTCTTCCTCAAATTGCATTGTAAGCTCCCATTTGTCGTGTCTACTATTTTTTCTCTTTTGTCGGTGTGGACTTTGACCAACGAGGGCGGGCTGCAGCCCAGGCTTTAAACTCCACGCTGCCACCGCTGCTTTCTCGCTCTCAAGAAGTTTTCTGTTCCCATGTTCCTTCTGGCACGGCACCGCCATTCACTGGAGGCGGGAGCTCCCCGCCCAGGGTCCCTGCGGGCAGAGGGACACACAAGGCCCCGGCGCCCTCGCGAGCGCCTGACGGCGGCCCAAGCGGCTCCCCAATTCCTTTAACAACACAAAACACAAGAATTCCGCCTTCTTGGCTCCTTCTCCTCCAGGCGTGACGCCGCAACCGGGGCGGGCGGGCTCCTGGCGCCGGCCTCGCTGCACAGGCCGGGCCGGCGGTGACACCGCCCGACACGGCTCCGCCTCTCAGAGAGCCCCCGCCTCGGCAGCCGGGCACACCCGGCCCCTTCCGGACGCGCCCCTTCGCCCGAGAGGCGTTGACTTAACGCCCCAGCCGCTGCTGTGTGTGTGGGTTCTCGTCTCTAAGCATCCGGGTCCGTTCCGCGAACGGTTAGAGGCGTTTTGGCCCACGCCGGCCACCCTCCTCCCCCAGGCGCTGTCGTGTTGCCATGGCGTTTTTCGATCGGCTTGGGGAGGTGGCGCGGCCTGACCGGGCCTGAGCGGCGGGGAGCCCGCGGGGCGGGGGCCCGGCCGGACGCTGACCCTGCCTGCCGGCGGCCGCACAGGGCTGCACGGCCCCCCTGGCCGATCCCCCACCCCCTCCCTCCTCCCCGCCGCCTTCCCCTTACCCCGCCGCTGCTTCCCTCGACTCCGAGGTTCCGGCGGCGGCGGCGGGAGGCGCCGGCGGGCGCCGGCTGGAGCAGGTGGCGGGGAAGATGGCGGGGAACGGCGGCGGCTTCGCTGGCGCCGGGAGCGGGGAGATCATCCAGCTCAACGTGGGCGGCACCAGGTGAGCGAGGCTGCGGGAGTGGCTGCCGGAGGGGGACAGGCCCCGGGTCCTGCCGGTGGGTGGCGGAGCGGGGGAGCACCGAGGGAGGCCGCTGGGAGCCACGCTCCGAGGGGCCGGACCTGCCGGGTTCTCCCCGTGGGGCGCTGCCCGGCTGGTCCGGGTGCCGCTCCGTCTCGCCTGGCACCTGCCCGCGGGGACTTCGTGGTTTGGACGTGGTGCCGGCTCCGGGGGGGCTGAATAAAGATTCCCCCAGCGTGTTGCAGGGGAGCTGAGCCAGGGGCATCTGGAGGCAGGTGCGGGGAAGGTTTGCTGTCCTGAGGGGTGTCTGCCTGCAATGCCTGGGGTTTATAGCTATGTACTTCGGTAGTGCTTTTTATGGGCTCTCTGAGGACAGTGCTGCTTCGGGACAGCTTTGCTTTGCCATCAGATCCATAGGCTTCTAGTGATCAGCCTGTTTAGTAGCCACAGAGACTAAGGTATTGAAGAGAATAAAGAATTATATTGTATTCAAATATATGCTGGAAGTGTGGAATATGGCATACGTAGGCATTTTGGCAGGCTTGCACAGATGATTGTGGGACAGCTGCAGTCAGAATCTGTGTGAATGTTCCTGTCAAAATGCTCAGGCATGAACTCATCCAGATTACCATAGCTAGTGGAAACTGAAGTGATGTGACTTCTTGAGTCTGCACACAACATGAAGCCAGCTATAAATAGTGGTAACTGTTACTACTATTTTAAGAATTTTCTTGCATTACCCAAGAGATGAACTTGTTCTCATAACTAAATTGTATGTTGCAGCCTTTGTTAAAGGAAGGCACCATAAAAATTGTTGCAGAATTCGTTTGTTTTTCTATGATGCTAAGAACCTGGTTCAGCCCAGAGAAGCTGTTTGTCACTTGCAGAGGCAAAGCTCATCTGTAATGATGCTTTCAGGATAACTTTGATGTTGGCTTGGACCAGATTTCATGTTACGCCGAATAAGGTTCCTCATTGAATTCTGTCTCTGAAATTACAGACCAGTTCATCTTTTAGTTTTTTATTACAAGTGAAATCACAAAGATGCTTCAGTCTCATAATTTTAAATAGAACTTACTTATTAAATGACACCACACAGGTAATTATGTAGAGGGCATGAATTGGGGAAGAAATATGCATCCTCAGAGGGCTTGCCTACACAGAGTATGAAGAATAAGGCAAACTAACAGTTGTGTGTATTTCATTTCTAGTTGAAGGTCTAGATTCTTATTAACAATTATCCATTGCATGTAGAGACTAGGAAATGTGTGCATGAACATTTCCATTTCCATAGGGAGACAATGGGCAACGGTCCTGTGTACAAGGTTTTGGTCTTTTGCAAGTGCAACTTCCCTTGTAGTGCCAGTATTCTTTGAAAAATATATCTGGGCCAGGTTTCTCAGCTTGGAAAGGAAGGTGACTCAAAGCTGATAGTGGAGTGGATGATCTGGACAGGAAATGGGAAACCATGGATACTATACACGTTTCCCTGTCTTCAGTGGTTCCCTTTCAGGAAAACAGAAACTTTAAAGTTTTGTTCATTGACTTGTTTGAGAAGAGAAAATCAGCTCTTTCCTCTGTCTCTGACATTAGTTGTACTTTGGAGCATCTAGTACAGAGACCCCAGCTTTCCATGTTCTGACAGGAGGTTCCCACTGCTCACTGGGACTGCCAGAACTTCTCTGTGTGTGGCTGCTCCAACAGTTCCTGATCTCAGTTTTTGTCAATTCGTTTGCTGGGAGCACAAGCCTCTTGCAAGTTCACATTCACAGAAATTACTGTAACACATTTGATGAATCTTCTTGACTCTCTATCTGCCTCTGGTTGTAAGATAAGCGCAATAGACTATGAAATGGTTGTTTTATAACTAACAGTGTGTCTGTTTCCAGTTGCCTTTGTTTTCTTTAAAATAACTGTAGACTGCTATTTGCTTAAGAGTATTTGAGGATATTGCACTGGGTTTGTGTAATTTTCCTCATGCAATGTCTCTGTGACCACCGCATGTTAGCTACATGGAGTTGCAGCTGCACTTACACCTGTAAATGTTGCTAGCCAAGCTTCTTTCTGGATCCTGGAAAGGAGGAGTCTTATGGTTTACATAGGTTAATGTATATATTAAAAGTTTTAACCTATATGTTAGTATGAGGTGTTGCTTACAAGACAGAAAACCCTTGTGCTGTCTAAACCCACTGATAAAGTTGCAAGGAGATGAATGTGGAATCAGTTGATGGCTCTTTATCCTGTCTTCCTTACTGTGTCGCTTGTTCTTCTGAAACATCTTCTAGTACCAGATGTTTTGCTACTAAGCTTTTTAACTGACTTAGGAAATGCTTGAATGGAACCCAGCTGGTCAAAACACCAGCAAAATGTCAATAATGACACCTCTGAATAGTTGACTGTCACTCATGTGCTTAAGTGCAAACATTCCTCCAGTTCAGAGATTGTGCTGTAGTGTATTGAGAAGACAGTACCATCGAGTCCTCAAACATCAAACGTCTGTTTAAAGATCTGCAATATTTTAGTGGTGTCATCAGACTTGTTTATTGCTTCAGAACTAGCTTAGTGTTTATCATTCAGTGTTGTAGAAGCTGCCAGTTAGCTGTGGTTCTAGTACTTTTTCCATATCTTTCTATGTAATGGAAAGTTGTAAAGTATTTAAAGTATAAGAAAATAAAAGTCTTTAGCTTGTGAAGACCTTTAAAAGGGCTGAGTGCTTGTAACTGTGAGGAAAGATGCAGCATCACCCGTGTCTGGATCAATCTTGGATAAAATTGATGTAACTCATTGTTTTCTATTATGCACAAAATATAACAGTTATATGAATTATCCCTTACTCTTAGAGAAGGGTAGTGATATATGTTACTGATGGTAAAAGCTGTGCAAAACTGCAAATAGAAGTCACTTTCCATTTAAGTAGCAAATTTATTTGATCTTTAGTTTTTTTAAATTATTCTTTAGAAAAGACTTGCGCGTGTTTGCACTTTGAACACTGGTACTGTAGACTTTCTGTTAAGAACAGATTTGTTATTGTTACGCTTGAAGTGAGCAGCTAGACAATCCGTTTTTTATGCAGGATGGTAGTTCCATATAGCCTTTGTATTTCTGCCTCTTAGGGGGTATAAAGTAATGCTTTTTGTTTACATTTTTTTTTTCTTCTCCAAATCTGGAAAATACAAGCAGTGAAAACTAGATAAGTTATGATTAAGTACTGTTATTCAAAAAATATTTTGTAATGTATTCCTGTACTATATGTAAACTTGTCATGAAATTTTACTTTGGATTTCCTTTCTTGATTCCCATTAATTAAGAGGTCATCAAAGATTTCCTAGCTATGGTTCTAGTAGGAGGATATATACAGAGAGCTGATGTGGAGCATGAACTCATCGTCTTCCTTCATGTTAAATCAAAACATCATAAGCAATACTTTAATTTGTATTATTCAATAATTTGATTTGGAGTAAATGCTTGCTTTCTTTTAACTGGTATTGTTATTGACTTCCCCTAAGACGGCCCAAATAGCAAAATGGTAAATAATTGAAGTTACTGTAAAATATTAGCTTGAAGCTCATGGTAGTCTTTTGCATTGCAGAATGTAGCACCCTTTTGAATCCTAAGTAAGGGTAACATGCAGTTAATGACAAAAGTAGCACGCTGTTGATAAACTTATATTTTAGTAACTTCTTTTGTCTGTACGGTTTTTTTGTTTTTCTTTTTTTGAAAGCATTGATGTTGACTAAGTATGAGAACCAGAAACTGCAGGATGTTTGGGACAGTGTGTTACAAACAAACATGCAAAGAATGACACTTTCGAGGTCTCTGGATGGGCCTGCTTCATGCTTAAGGACGATCTGTGCAAAGAATGTGCAACCTCTTTGACTCTGTGCAGACATTTAGATGATCTCAAATTTCCCAAACCCATTTGATATCAGCTTTGTAGGACAAATCAAAGAATTTTCATAAAGCGTACTTCCTTCCAGTTTTACAACTGATTCTAAACTTGTAACTTTGGTCTCCTAGGTTCAGCACTTCAAGACAAACACTGATGTGGATTCCAGACTCCTTTTTTTCCAGGTATTTATAATGTATTGCCACATTAGAGAGAGACAAATTATCAGCCATTTAAAAAAAATATATACATGTTCTCAGTTCTTAATTTATGCTGTAAATAGTGTTTTTATTCCTTATGCTTTTTCCCTGTCTCAAGCAATGAGACAGGTTAATTTGAAATAAGCTGTTATCCAAATGGTGTCTTTTATCTTGAATGATGATATGGCAGTTTATGTGTGCTGCAGAGTTGTCACTTTTTAGATGAAGTGTTGTGGAAATAAAGCTCCAAGTCTGCAGGAAAGAGAGATGCCACTGACTTTATTACTATATTGCTGGTTGTGATCTTACTGACCATGGAAGGTAGAACTGTCTTCAGTGTTGTTTGAATTATTGCTGTAGGTTGAATTTAGTCAAAGTTTTGTAGGATTTTAACTTGCGGTACAGGAGCTCTTGGATTATTGAACAGCCTTCTTGTAACTTTTACTACTTCTGTAGAATGTGCTGCTTACAGTTTGTACCCTAGTAGTTTTGTGCTGTAGTTTCTCTGCTTTTATCACACCAATTAATCCCAAACACATAAAAGAAGACCCAAAGGCTGGCAGGTTTGCTTCCTTGCATTTAACTTTTGTGCTCTAGACCTCTTTCTCAGTAAAAGCCTGGCAGCTGACACAGGCAGCATTACCTGCTCCTGTTTTACTGAAATGTTCAGATAAATGGAGTGCCAGGGAAACGTCACGTTCTTTGAGGCATGAAAGGAAAGGCACAAGGAGGAAGTCCCTTGCTGTTCCCTGATCTCTCAGCACTAATCTAAGGAGGTTGTTCTGAAAATCATCCAGTACTGGAAAATCTCAGAGGTAGTTGTCATCCAGACTGGGATGCAATCTTGAAATAAAACTGTTGACATGGTTTAGTTTTCCTCACATCTGTAAAACAAGGTTTTGATGTTGTGTTTTCTACTGATCTGGAGCAAAAGTACTTTGATCTGATGGGAAAGAAACTATCAAATAACATGGTGTAAAAACTCATTCACCCCAGTAAGTCCTTGCAGAACAGATTGTTTACTCTTCCTTTTCACTTGAGCAGCTCTTACTGATTTACTAGATTCTAACAAACTATGCAGTCTTCTGGGTGCCCAGGAAAACTTAGCCTTTCCTTGCTCCTTTGTTCAGGAGGGATACTTCACCATTGTACTGCCTTACCTAGATAGTGTTCTTTGCTCAGCTCTGCATTTTTACCAAAATGCAATGTACAATACACAAATATAGCAATACTCTCAGTCAGTTTGCTCTGTTTTATTTGTGTTACTACATTTCTGGGGGACATCTAATGACCATTCCTTGTGTTTCAGTTTGCTGAGCGGAAGAATTTCCACACTGAAGGATGAAACTGGTGCTGTGAGTAATAAACCTGCTGATAAATTCTTAATTTAATGTTATATTTTCGTTTGGGTTCTCTGCTAGAGACTTGTTCACTGTGGGTGCTAATGGGAGTTACACTGCCTGAGTCAGCTAATGCTTAAAAGCATGGAAAACAATGGGTCAAATGAATTAAAAACATCTACTTTCCTGGACTTTAAAAAGCTTGTTTTGGTTTTTGCCAGTATTTTCTCTGTCACTATTGTATTACATAACCCCTAATGGTAAGTGTTGCAGAAGCCCACATTTAAAATGCTGACAGCACCATCTCTGCTGCAGAGTCCATGAGGATTAATGTTCAATTGGATTTGACCTTTTGTTCATGTTTTATCACTTATTTCAACAGGAGGAAAATACGTGACTTTAAACTAATTTCAAAATGTCACCATGTATTTTCCTTTTCTTGTACTTGATACAAAATATATAATCCTTTTTCTTATCTCAAAGCCTAGTTGGAATACTGTTCATGGTATCAAGTGCAAGAATGACTGGGAGTATTTAATTTAGTTACGTCTAGTCAAGTTTTAAAGATTTTTAGGACAGAATAAAGGTCTCACAGGTATAGCTACTTGAATGTCACGACACTGGTCTGGTCTCCAGACTTTCATGTAAACTGATGATATCTCTGGAATTCTTGGTTCTCATCTTCGTTCCAAAATAAATGAGACTGGAACAATATGCATGTTACTGTACTCATTCTGAATTGTACAGACAATGCAGAGGCAGAATCTGTACTTTTTTTAAACAGAAAGAACTGCTAATTGCTGTATTGCAGAAGGAGGAATAATTTTCATTAGACAGTATTGCATATGTAGTTGATGTGGAAATGTAGCTTTTGTTGGCAAACATACTTAGCAAAATGGCTATTTCAGTCTGTGTGTATGATATTCTTATGTGAAATTATAGTTACAGCAATGTAGTTGAGTGATAGTAAAGCACACAACTACTTAGGTAAAAGCACAGAGGTAGTTGTAATGGTGATAGACTTCATTTAAAAAAAAGTCTAAACTTCCTTTGCTCTTAATGCATTTACTGCATTCCGAACACATGATGGAGAGTGAGAATACCCATTGAACTTTGTGGAGCCTCTAGAGCTTAAATAACATGTTTATTAAGTGTCATCTATTTGCAGCAGTGTTTGTACACATCTTTTAAGAATCTTGAATTAGTGGATGGTAGAAGAATAATGAGAGCAAAGGGGTGGTCCAAAAACTTCCGGTTATGTTTGTCTGCTGACTGCCTCATCTTCCACTCCTCTCTCATGCTCAGCATAAAAAAGCATTTTAGTGGACAGCTGCTCCATAATAATGTTAAAAGTACAGCAGTTTTTCTTTGCAGATATTTATTGATCGAGATCCAGCAGCATTTGCACCCATTTTAAATTTTCTTCGCACAAAGGAGTTAGATTTACGGTAAGAAGTTCTAATTCTTTCAACTGAAAATTAATTTCATCTGATGAATTAGAAAACTTTTTCAAATGAAGATTGTTTAGTTTTACTCAGCTAGTTGAGTGCCTGGTATAAGTAGCTCCCTTGTGGATTTGAGATCATGTCTAAAGAGTATATGTATGGTGTGGCAGAGGCAGAAATGGTAGCATTATATTTTGTTAGTGGATTCTTGTAATTTAAACCGCTTGTGGCAATCTTTTTCTATCGTTGTTTTAATGAAAGATACTAGATATTAAGATCAATTTGAAATCTCACACATCCACATGTTCAATGCATTTGGTGGTAATTCAGTAAATGGGTCGCTCGACGTTCACATTGTGTAATCTAGTTATATGCAAGTATTTATATTCAAGATACTGACTTGCTCTGTGTGGTTGTTTTGTTTGTTTTTTCTTTCTCTAGGGGAGTGAGTATTAATGTTCTCAGGCATGAAGCTGAATTCTATGGAATTACTCCTTTAGGTATATATATATATATATTTTTTAATATGAGGTAATCTCACATTTATTACATAGTAATGATCCACTTAGAAGTCCTGAGCAGTGGTGACCCTGAAGATTTTCAAATTTACTGATACAGAAGGTTATTTGAAATAATGTGATGTTTCCTGGGAAGTGAAAGCTATGGTCATATCTGTTTTTCCACCTTAGTGAGAAGATTGCTACTATGTGAGGAACTGGAACGCTCCTCTTGTGGCAGTGTCCTTTTTCACGGTTACCTGCCACCTCCAGGTATTTTTGTGTTCATGATTTGATGTCGCTTGCAGTCATTTATTGCTTTGGTTTGTGGGAGTGACTGGCTGAGGTAGTTTAGCTGTCAGACTGTTCAGAGAAGGCTTTCCTATGGAAAGATTAAGAAGAATAGTTGAACCGAGCATCGTTCTGATTCAAAACCAAGTCTTTTATCTGTATGCTGTATGAAATGGCGTATTTAGAGTACTGAGCTGAGGGGATGGCATGTTAATACTAAACAGGCTGTGTTTGGTAGCGGACAAAAGTAGAGGTTCTTCAAGTATACTTCAGCTAAATGTTATCAGTATGAAGCGTTTTCTTCTTTCTGAAGGTACAATTGCTTTAGGTGTCCTATGTCTAGATGACATATCAGCACAAATGAGCTTTCCTTAACAATATAAGTACGTGTTAAATTTTTTACTTCTCTGTACAGATGAACACAGTTCATGTGCTAACATGAAGTGTAGGGGATATCTAGCCAATTGATGACAAGTTTTCTGAAGATAGTTCCTTAGATTGTGAATGTGAGCGTGGAGAGCAAAAGCATTTTCTGTTTCAGTGTTAATGATATTGCCTCATTCTTGTAGCAGATGAATTAGACTTTAGATGAAAATGCTCAAGTATTAATCCTGTAGTTTGAAAGTTAATTGATACCTGTTATATTGCTGAAGTTTATGAAGTGGCACAAAACATCTCTTTTCTTTTATAGGCATTCCTAACCGTAAAATAAATAATACTGCTGGGCCACCAGCTGATGTTAGAACTGGTCAAAACAGCTCTGAGAGTGAGATTCATGGAGGTGGTGTCCAACCTACACTTGCTGGTACTGGGGAAGGTACAGTCAGGCTAGGTGAGAAATGTCACTTTTAAAACCAAAACAAATTGTGGAGATGATTGTCACTGGGAAATAAAAACTGAGTGACTGTTTCTTGTTTCACTCTGTTATTCTGTGTTTGCCTGATCTTACATTGCTGAACACTACTTAAACACTACACCCTAAACAGTATTTAAGGCTCGCTGCTGCACAACCAAGACATGAGGTTGAGAGAAAGGCAAATCAAAGTTCTTCATGCAGTATTAGTGAGGCCTCACGCTGTACCAAAGCCATGATAAAAACCAGACAGACCAGTGTCTCTTTGGTCTTTGTTTGGGATCTCCTTCCTGCTCTTGTGCCTCTTTCTTGCTCCTGGTGCTTATCTTGCCCTGCAAGAGTTGAATTTCTAGAGCAAAGGTGGTCTTCAGTTGTTTGACTAGAGTACTTTCCATATAAAATATATGTAACTGTAAATAAGATAAGCTTGAATTATGTTATTTTCCAGCTCTGACTTTGCAAGCAAAATGATACTATTATAGTGTTATGTTTCTGCTATAATTGTGTAAATTGTGGTAGTGTGAGGAAAATCTTTAGTGTGTTAAAAGGTGAATCTGTATCCATGTAATATGAAAATAGGTCTTGGATATGATTTGCTAATTCTTCTTTGTGAAGGTTTGGAAGAGGGCAGTATTGGGGAAAATGAGACACAAGATGCAGTCTCGAGGCATTAGTTCTTTGGCATATCAAGGTTGAGAGCTAACTCAGGGAGAGTAGGACCATAACCATTGATTTCCAGTGCCATCAAACAAAAGAACTTTTACAAAATAAAACAGTGTTTCTTATTTGATAAAATAATTTTTAATCTATTTGACAGGCTTTGAAACCAAGGCGCATACTTGCCTCTTTCTTCTTATGAACACTTTGCATTGTAGTCACTGTGATGAAATGTCTTCTTTCCATATAAGAACTGTAACAGTTTTAAGGATTGTGAGGAACAATGTTGCTAACTAGAATCTAGCTACAAATGTTTGTTCAGAAACTTCATTATCAAAGGTGTTGTTGCATATCCTAGCAGAGAGCTCTATCCTATTCTAGATGTCTCTGTTCATCTTCTCATACCCATCGCTTGACTGACTTTAGCTATGTTGTTTTTAGGATTTCCTGTGGACCCACGGAAAGTCCTAATAGTAGCTGGCCACCACAACTGGATAGTAGCTGCCTATGCCCATTTTGCTGTTTGCTACAGGTATGAATATAATTGATTGTTAGGTTACAGGAATCTAAAAAAACAAATGATAATTTGTTGTGAGTAAAGCAAAAAGTTTGCTTTACTCTGAAATGGCAGTAGATCACATGCGTTGTCTACTTCTATAAATATCAGTTGCCACTTGTGCTCGTGCAAATAAACTGCTTGATAGGAATTCAAATTTTGCTGCTTTTATGGCAATTTTTGGTGTCATTCTGAAAGTAACAGACTACAATTTAACTATTACAAAAGCCTGTTTTAAAGCAGGCTTTTAAAGGAAAGAATAATTTTAAATGTTCTTCCTAGTTATATGGGTTTGAAGACAGTCCTTGAAGTTAGACTATCAAAGAACTTGAAACGGTTAATGGATTTTAGCTACATAAGTGATGTACCCCATCTTCAACTTCTTTTTTTTTTTTTTTTTGACTTAGCAAAACTGTTATGCACTTGCTACTTCACCTGGACAGATGAAAAATGTCTTTAAATGTCTTATTAACAGACTGGCTATTTTTTTAAGATTAGATAAAGATAAATAACATCTTCATGTTACAGAAGCTGTTCTTAGTTTGCATCTGGTAGTCTTGATTTAATTAGTGGCTGTCTTTTCCAAAAGAAGGAAAGGAATGTTTGAACAGGAGCTGTTCCCAAAACCAAATACTGCTGTCCTAGTGTGGTTCAGAAACAGAAGAGAGAGTAAAGAGTGTAATGTGAATAGCTTCTTTCTTTACTGCCAAGCTGAAGCCACAGTTTGCTGCCTTTTTCACGATATAGAATGCTTGCTTAAACTTCGTAACTTAAATCACATCTGACTTGTCTCTTGTGTTCACCATAGCAGTTTGTTCTGCTTTAATTTGTGCTAGATGTGGCTTCTTTTGCTCTACTTAAGCATAATTGGAAACAAGAACATTAATATGGTCTGACTGGACAAAAAGGCAATGATTTGCAATTGTCTTTGTGCTAATTGTCCCCTCCTTAGGAATTTATCTCTGACTGTTTTCCTTGGATGCTGGGTCACTTAAGTGAAAGTGCTTCTTTCCTGCTTGGTAATCTCTTCATGAGACTTGTTACCATTGAACTTAAGTCATTAGTGATGCTTTTGATGAAGCATGTCATACTTGAACGGTTGCTGAAAGAGGACACAGGTCAATATGCCAATTTAAAATGCTGCTTTTCTTCATAATGGCTCAAGGTAGCAATCTTGTTTTGATTTGAATATTTTTTTCCTTCTGGATCTTGCAGGAATTCTAAGAATACAATGGTGGAATTTTCCCTCCTCCATTCTGCTATTATACAGCTTTGGTAAAAGTTTTTTCCCCTCTCTGCTGCATCTTAGTACCTGCTCCTTTTTATTGCTTGACAAGTGAATTTGCCCAGACGTTTTGAATATCTAGTGTTTGAGGAGAACGGCATACACTTAAAGTACTTCTCTCTACCCACAAATTTGCTTATACTGCTGTGCTCTAGTCAAGTGATGTGATTTTTTTAAGATTCTTGTAAGGGTTATATTCATGTAAGGGCAACACCTGAATTTTAGCCAGAATCGCTTCTCAAAATAAGTGGTAATTTGTAGTGGACTCGACAGTGAATCCCATGCAGTAAAATATGAAATATACTCAGATGTTTAGTTTTGTGACTTCCTTTTATGCTTCTTGTAACAGGTATTATTTAAATACGTATCATAATTATTTTAGTAAAAAGCTCTACAGCAAGGCACAATGCATCCTAAAGGTAGTATTTTTTCCCCTTTGAAATATGGCATAAGTCTTCAAAACTTGATAATAAAGCTTGTGAGAATGTGTTGGTTGCACTTAAAGGCTTATGGATATTGCAGTCCTGCTCTTGAGTCTCTTCACTGCAATTTGTTCTGCACATATAGGGAGAGCACAGTGATCCGAGGTACTTCATCTCCAGGCAGGATGCAATGCTGAAATGAAAGAATGGCAACAATGGCAAAAAATACTATAGATAAGTTTCTGCTTTCCATGTTAGCATTCATATAATTTAAATGCTCGGATTCACTGTGCTCTAGCTCAGTTGCAAAGTATCCTATACTATTGCCTAAAATTAAATCAGATAAATTGTGCTTTTCTGGCATCATATAAGTCTTTAAAATTGCACAGGCAAATGACTCTCTAAAAAAAAAAAAAGCTTATTGTCAATTCAGTATGGTCTGTTTACAGTATACCATAAACAGAAAACCTGACTAGATAGCACAGCTTTATGCTGGAGTGTGATTGGGTATCTTACAGGACATGTAAGACACCTTGCCTCTGGAAATTAGAGATTTCTTCTAAAGTCTTATGTGGAACCTCATTCTCTAGCATTTGGCTAACCCAAGCTTTTGGCTGGATCATCCACGGTGGTTCAGGGTTAGGCTGAGATGTCTGTTTCTGAATGTCTAAGCTGCTCCCTGTTCCCTCCTTTGCCTTTCCAGAATTAAAGAATCATCTGGATGGCAGCAGGTGTTCACGAGTCCCTACCTGGACTGGACAATTGAGCGAGTGGCTCTCAACGCGAAGGTGGTTGGAGGACCTCATGGAGACAAGGATAAGATGGTTGCAGTTGCCTCAGAGAGTAGCATAATTTTGTGGAGCATTCAAGATGGTGGTAGTGGCAGTGAAATTGGTAACTATAATGCCTTGGTGGTTGGGGTGTGTGGGTGTAACCAGAAAGAAGTCTGTGACCTTACTTTGAGGTGTGGATGATCAGCAGTGTTTGGTTGTTGGAGCGATAAAGAACTCAGCATTCCGATTCAATGTGAATCACGCAAAACCATTTATTACAGAAACAAGTCTCCTTATATGCGCAACTATTCTCTAATCATGCGTCCACGCTCCAAGCGTGGATTCGCTAAATGAATATCATGGGCAGTCCACACGCTGGAGCCCCACCGATGATAGGTCTGACGACTCACGCCATGCTGAGGCCCTGTTAATGAAGAAACACCCCTCTTTCTCACAGCAGATTCTGTTCTCAGCTTCTCAAAGTGGCCTTGACATTCCTTTGGGCCTGACTAATTCAACAACATATCTCCTTCTAACGAAACCCCTCCACATTTGGTGATGACAAAATGGCACAAAATGACAAAACAAGCTACAGTAAGCAACACATTGGAGCATATTAACTCTCTTCCCTGTCATGCTAGAGGAATCCTTTCTCAAAAACAAAATGATGAATAATAAGAAAGTAGCCTATTTACTGAACAGATACTAAGTAATACTAACTAATACTTACTGTTTAGTTCAGCTTGAGTTTTTGTGTGAAGATGCAAATTAAACTTTTCCCTGAACTTGCATTTGAATCTACATCATAGCACAGAGGAACTAAGGTTCTGAGATGGAAAGCTACCACTACTGAGAGATTCTTCTCTTTTCTTTCCTTTGTAGTCTTAAAGCCCTATTGTTGCACAGAGATGATGAAAAGGTTTCAGTTCTCTGCCAAATGTAGTTCATAAATGGAATTTGGAAGATGAAAATGCCTTCATTTTATAACTTACGTGTCTAGATAGGGAAAAGCACGCTCGACTCCCCTAAGCATACAGGAATTGCTGCTTCTGCACCTTGGCGCTGAAGGACACACAATTAGGAAGGCTTTAGAAACAACAAGAAGACATTTTCAGAAGAAAACATTCCTTGGTACTGATATGATAGCTTGTCTGATTCACTGTCATTCAAATCCAAGGCAAGTTTGGGAGACAGTGAAGGGAACATTAATAGGAGCTTCCGCTAGCCTAATCCCTGGTATTATGGCAGTAATGTCTGTTTCCTCTGGCAGCGGATACTGATAACAAAGTATGACAGCAATCTCCTTATGTGAACGCTTTTCTCTGAAACTTAATTCTGAGTTAATTTGTTATTAGATGTATCTCAGTAGTTGAAATAATGAGAATTAATGTCATTAACTAAAGTCAAAATGACAAAACTCACGTTTTGATCCATGTGCCCTTAAAGGAAAACCTTACTTGAAAGATGCTCCAGGGATTTTTAGCTATGTTAACTACTGTTGCTTTTTTCATACTTGAATGAGTAGAAGCAGCAAGTCAGATTTAGAGATGGGTAAAAGCAGAAGTCTTGTATGACATGATGCAGCCATAACCTCTTTTACTTGTGGCTCATAGAGTTCTTTTATGTAATTGGGGTCCACAAAACAGAAAAGGAGGTTCCATTGTATTTAAAAAAAAAAAAAAATCTGAAAAGTGTGTTTAACAGTCAAATGTGAAATATCTCTATTAAACAGGGAGTAAATGTTATACTTGAGAAGCCTTTTCTTCTGTTATGCTGCCCTTGACCAATTCTTAAAGGCAGGGAAGAGCTGGAATGACAGGTGTACTCCTGTAACAGGCATTGCTTTAAGCACTATGCTATTACATTCCTCCTGCATTTTCTGTTTTGACTTAGCTACCTTGGGATTTGCAATAAGCCATGTGAAGCAACATCTTGAATTTTTGGAAATCAAGTGCAAAGAGAGGCAAATACAATAAAGAGACTTTTACTTCAAAGAAAAACTTTAAAATATGCTGTTATTATAAGATTCTGGTAACTCAGACTATGACTGAACATGGCAACAAAACTGAAGAAAGCGCTTTTGCTAAACAGGCTGTACTGTGTTGAAGTGACTTTGTAAAATGAAGTGCCGCTTGGGACCAGGAGGAGCAGAGAGAAAGTGCCCACAGGATCGAATCTTTAGTCCAGCTAACATCGAACAAAATGTCCTGTTCCTCTTTTGGATAATAGGTCATGCTGCTTGGTTTAAAAAAAATCTAAAATATACTTGTGTTAAATAGTAATAACTTGACTATAGCTGTCTTGTTTCTTTGTAGTGGCAGGTGCTTGCAGTCCTGCTTTGTGTTAGAGATGTAGTACATTGCTATCATCTTCTGAAAGAAACTGTGTGTTTCGAACAGTCATTGGAGCCTGGCGACACCATCCTCAGAAAATTGTGTGGGCTGGCATCTCTGTGATAGAGCTCTCCCAGAGCGCTCGCTTTCCTTTCAATATTACTTACATAAGACACTGCTGCTGGATTGCTGCTGTAAGCAGTATTTTAGAGAGGGACCCTTAAGACAAGAGCCTGTCATTACGTATAGCATTGTCTCCCCTGTGGATGGATCTCAAGATTGTTGAGACTAAGCAGGACTGACACTTCAAATTCCTCCAGACCATTCAAGCTGTCTTCCTTGATTTCCTTGAACCTCATCCTTCTCTGGAGGAATCAATTCTAGTTGTTTCTGTGGATTTTTCTATTACGGCCTTTTTCACGTGCCCTGTACTGCTGAATCTTATCTGCATCGAGTGATTGTACCATGACCTGGAAAACAGTTTAGCATCCTGATTAAAACATAAGTATATATTGAGCTTCCTGAGGTTCCTTCTTGGGGTTTAACAGAGGGCTGCTTCTTGGTTGGGAATGGCACTCTGTTCATTTGAATTTATCTAAAACAATGTTGGGAGATTTTCCAGCTGTTGGGTAGTCTTGTTTTGAAGACATCTGTCTGCTGCAGTTAAAGTGTATTAGTGAGGAGTAATATAAATATGTAGAGTGAGCAGTATGGAATAGGAAACTTGTGAGTGAAGCTTGATACTCGGTAGTGTAATGTATCCCCACTTTTGTACTTACCAAGCAGTAAAACTTAATAGTCTGGAATTACTTACAAACTGAGTTGCTTACAGGGCTGGTTTGCTGGACTTCATAGCTGGCAAACTTGGAAATGGTCTCAGACCTTTTTAGTTTGCTGTAAGTTTTAAATCCATGGTACAATAAGTAGTACAAAATGTGGTATGCTATCCAGTTTGCAGTTCAACAAAAATATTCATATTGGATCTATTGTGAGACTAGGAAGCTAAAAGAGAGGACAGATTTTGTGGAAAAGCTCAGATGTTTAAGGTCTATTATAACTGTAGTCATCAATGCCTGTCATATTCTGCAGTGTTTTGATTTTTATTAAGTGAAATGTTCTTGATGCCATATTTTCTTTACTTGGAAGGCCAGCATTTGCTGGTAAGTTTTATCTTCTAGATTTTGAATAGTATGTGATGATTGGTGAAATTGGTTCCATAAATAGTTTCAGTTTTTAATAGCCTGTAGTGTCTACTCATGGGCTGTAACCAAACTTAAAGATCTGGAGATGAAAAGAGAATGAAAGAAAGAAATAGGCTTTTGCAGGCTGCTTATTTTTATGGCTTCAAGTATTTCTGCTAAAAAAGAAATTTGAATGTATTTAAGTAGTGTCACATTGGCGATGTTCAGTCTTTTCCCAAGAATAAACATGAAGTGTTGTAGCCTAATTTAGTTTCTAAAATATGTTGTCAGACTGCATCTATTTGATTTGACTTTAAAAAAAACAACCAAACAAAAGAGCTCTGAGAACTTGTAATACTTTAAAAGGTAATTGCAAACTAGTATGGCATAAATTCATCTGTCTAGCAAAACCCATGAAATTACTGCTTCTTAAATGACATCTAATAGTCACAGATAAAAAGAAACAAAACAAAAAACAACCAAACAAAACCTAAACAAACAACCCTTCCCCCAACAAAAACAAACACAAAACCACCACCACCACCAAAAAACCACAAAACAACACAAAGGAGTCCTGCTTGCTGTAATAGGATTTTGGGGCTTTTAAAATACTTTGGGATGTTTAAAACCATTTGTGAATTTGATGGCTGTAGAAAAATAAAGAATGCGTATTTTGCATAGGCTCTTCTTCCTGCTATTGCCTCCTTTTTTCCAAGTAATGATTGCATCAGCAGAGGTGACATCACACTCTCATTTAATTTAACGGAACCCAGTTTGCTGCTTGAATTGTAGCTTACCTGGCACACTGCAAGCCCAGTTCTGGCTTTCCTTTACTGACTACTGTAATAAATGTGACATTTAATAATAGTAGAGAGATTCCATTGTTACTGGCTTTTTTCTCTTTGTTTTAGATGAGCTTCATAGACTCTTCATTTTTTGTAGGAGTGTTCAGTCTTGGAGTCCCTGTAGATGCTCTCTTCTTCATTGGCAACCAGTTGGTAGCTACAAGCCATACGGGGAAAGTGGGAGTGTGGAACGCTGTGACTCAGCATTGGCAGGTGTGTTCAATTTTCTGCATCACTTTAATAAACTAGTATGTCTTTCTAGTAAAAAGAGAATAAAGTAATCTAAAAATATGTGTGAAATGCTTATCACAGGGTTTTCAGCCCTGACTTTGCCACCTTGGTAGCTGAGTATAGTGCCTGTAAGCAGAATGTTGAATTGTTCGGTGGTACTACCAACATGCTTTTTAGGCTTTCAAATAAAAGGATGTGGTGTGATTTGGAGTAACAAATGTCAAGTGTGTGTATATTTAAGCTTCCAGGTGGATTACTAACTTTGTAAAAATTCACTAGGATCATAGGAAATTTAAAAAAATTGTGGGGAACATGTGACAGCAATTCTGCACCATCTGAAAAAAGAAAACAAGGAGGCAGTCTGGTATCTGGGGATCTCAAAAGATTTTACAATGTGAGACTCTTCTTTAGCAGAAATATATGTTATGCTTTAAAGATGTCTGTCTTGCATGTGGATGCTTCTGATTGTCCTGACTTTATTCCTATTGTCAGAATGCATGTTAAACAGAGATCCTTGGAGTCTGTGTGAGTCTGAGAAAACAGTTGAGCATTCATGTGAATAACAAAGCTTGTAACACAGCCAGATGGACGTCTTTGTGGAACAAATCCTGAATGCAATAAAAATCCCGAAACTGCTTTGCAAATCTCAGGAGGCAGAACTGACCTGAGGCTGCTGCAGTGTTTGCTGACTAAGTTCTGAGTCAAACCCTGAGTGACAGTACTGCTAACAAATAACACAGATAATAAGCATGGGATAGCACTGCTTCTGCAGCAGAGACAGACATGTTAGTATGGTCTTGAATTAAACAAAACATTATTTAAAGTTCGACTGATGCCCTGCAAAACTTCTGTTAAGAGGCAACTTAGTGCTATGTGACAAACTGGCATTTGACAATGTTTTCTAAAGGAGCAAGTCATAAGGAATAAAAAACGATGTCCCATTCATCGTCTTTGTTTCCAGGGGGAGCCACGGAAATCTTTCAGATCACATTAATAGTTCCTCAGTTTGACTGACTGTTCCTTTGGTGAAAGCATTTCTTTCTGAAAAGCAGAAAATCTTTGTGCCAGGATGTCCTAAAACCAAGGTTGTGGTTTTCTTTTTTTTTTTTTTTTTTTTTTTCCCCTAGAGGATGAGAATAGCTCCCTTTAAAATAAACAACAACAACACCTCCTCCCCCCGCCCCCCAACCAACCAACCAAAACCCAACAACAACAAAACAACCACAAAACCAAAACACCAAACAAAAAAAAATCAAACACCTGCGCACCCCTGCTACAACCAGTTTTAAAATGCTTTCTGCACCTCAGATGCTTTTGCTACTAAAGAGAAGAAAAAAATATCTTCCTATAGATCTTCATTTCCCTTTAGAACACACTCCTAATGAAGAATCCCATAAAGCCTTAAGTGGCAGGACTGTATGTCTGATCTTTAAATTCCTCATGAGAAATCATGATATTTGTGTAAATGCTTTCCATGAGTTGCCCATAGCTCTGGATTTAGGATGTAATCGTGCTTGCTGCAGCAAGAGAGGTTATGAGGAACAGAATGTGCCAGTGTTCCATTTCAGACCAAAACCTTTTGTTTCTTTTCAGGCTTTCTTTCCCAGTGCTTTTTTGAGTTCTGCTTTCAGGAACTTAGTTCGTGCAAAGCTATCCTTCCTTACACTGTGATCTTTATATTTGATGTATTACACCCTATAGAATAAGAGGTAACACAAAGCAATAGAGTATGACAGAAAAACTTGGTCTGTAAAGTGAGAACTCTCGCTGGCCGTGTTTTACCAGTGCTTGTTTTATAGGGTTGCTGTTTCCTAATGAAGCTGCACATCTTGGCAGGTGCAACTGCTGAATCACCTCTGGTTTTCCTATCTTTGCTGCAGAAGAAAGGACTCTCCTTGTTTTCTATGATCTTTCTGACCCAGTTAGTCCAATTCTGCTGTCAGCAGTGTTGTGGATCCTCTTGCTCAGACCTCTCCTTGCAGTTGTTATGTTTTCTGCAAGATGATGAGTGAAGTGGTGTACCTGTTGATGGGTTTCCTCTAGTTTTGTAAACTTTTTGCAGATGGGAGAACTTCCGTGTATACCTTTGATCCACAGAACCAGAGAGCATGCTGCACCTTGATCCATAGCCTCTTAGTCTTAGAGACTAAGTCTTAGAGACTTTAGTTTCTTGCCTCTCTGCTCTTGTCCTACTCTTTTTTAAAGTAGTCTGGAAAAGAATAAATCTTTTGAAACCAAGCTCTGTGGCCCAGATCGTTAGACACATTATTTAATTAGGTGTAGTATGACTTTGACTGTGGGGAGGGTAGGGTACTTAAACAGCTTTGAGATCAAGAATAGCAATTCTTTTCAGTAATTGGAAAGGATTCTTCTCCAGGTCATTCAGTCGTCAGTTGTATGAGGAAAATCCAAGTGCTTTCCAAGAACAATTTATTTTTAGCATTGGATCTCTGTTGAATTATGGGTGAATGTGAGAGAGGCATAATTCTTTAAACAAAGAAGGGGGGAAGGTGCTTCTTTCCCCTACCCCCCCTGGAAAATATGCAGAAGTTGTATTCATGTTGCATCCTTCTCTGTAAGGCTAAGTGATAGGCTTCAAATATGTTTTAGGGGCTTACAGACTATCCATAGGTTAGGAATGGGTACTGGTTTTGAGTGCTAGTTCTTTGGGGTGTGGGGAAATTTCTTTGGTTGGTTCATTTTGCTTTTATCCAACAGATTCATTGTAGATATTTGACAAACAATTTTGCAAGTCTCTGAAGTGATCAGAAGGATGCTGTTGGTCAGAGCAAAATGAGCTGAAATTTCCATGAATTAGTATTCAGTGTCCATTAAGTGGACTGACTGAAACATATGGGCTACAGGAAAAATGCTGTGACTTTGTGCATCTTTGAGTGCTCTGGATAAAAAATGGCTTTTGGCTTTTTCTTCCTCAGGACTGAAGCAAAAAAGAATTGCTTGAGATGGGGGACCATACTTAGGATAATCTTAACTTTTTATTTGCTTGACATCTCTGTCCCACCTGAGGGGATAAGTGCTCCTTTTGATTCTAGAGGGCAAAGAGAGGGCATTCTTAATCCCTCACTCTAAGTTGTAGACAAATAAGTAAAATATGACAATGCTGCCTTTCAGTTTACTTGGTGTGGATGTGTATTGGAAGTGGGATATTGTACTGGGACAAGAATTTCTTTCCCTTCATATATCTGCTAGAGGCTGAGATATCCATAGAGGCTGGGAATGGGACACAAGAACTGGGAAGTAAAAGAAGGCTTAGAGAGGCAACATGTAGTTCCTTTGCCCAGCAACCTCTTAAGGAGTTGTCAGAAAAGGAAGAATGGATAGGACAGGAAGTGTGATGTACATTCACTTTGCATATTGCAAAAAAAAAAAATTGTCTTTTGAAGATGTGCTTCAGCTGCAACACTTTAAGCGTTGTGCCTTCATGTGGAGAAGGATCTTCCAAAACAGTTGTGCTAACTTGTCTGTGTCTTTCTGCTGAACTTCATGATTTAGGATTAAATTTGACAGAGGAATATGATCTACCAGCAGTATTTTAAGAATGTCATTTTATGTGCAAGTGGATGCACAACCGCTTCAGACCAGTACCAAACTCAGGTGGTCTTCAACAAAATGCACTGAAAATGTCTGAAAACTGAGAAAGTAGCAGCCTAACTTCTTGATATTTTTTTTTCCATTCTGTTTGCACTAGGTTCAGGATGTTGTTCCTATCACAAGCTATGATACTGCTGGGTCTTTTCTGCTGCTGGGCTGTAACAACGGCTCTATCTACTATATAGGTAAGAAGTGGGGCCAGGTTGGAATAAAAAGGAGGCGGTACTGAGCAGCTCTGTTCTTAGATTCTTTAGTTGGTCTCAGTTGCATCAGAACAACTCTGTCTATTCAGAGCAATAAACAAATGACTCTTCCCCACAGACATGCAGAAGTTCCCATTGCGAATGAAAGACAATGATCTTCTAGTGACAGAATTGTACCATGATCCCTCCAATGATGCTATAACAGCACTCAGTGTCTACCTCACACCTAAAACAAGTCAGTATTCTATTCCTGTCTGTTACAGATGCAGGTTGTTTTTGTTTGTGTGGGGGGGGTGGGTTTGTTTGGTTTGGTTTTTTTGTTTTGTTTTGTTGTTTGTTTGTTTGTTTTCCTAAATGGACTTTTTCTGCAGCTGCATAGCAGGGCTAAAGCAGACAAGTTAGCCCCTGACCTAAACAATGACTTTTTCTTCATTTAGTCATCTTCAAATAAATGATGAACACTAGGCATAGTTGTTTCCCCTTACATTTGTACATATATATAGTTAGGTACATGTACGTACGTGTAAGTTTGCAAACAAAGCAAACCCCCTCCCAAACCCACATAACTATATTGATACCACAGTGACCTTTTAACAGTAGTCCTCCTTGCTCTTGCATTGTTTTCCCATTTGACCCCCGTAAGGCAGAAAAATAAGCAATATGTGGCACATATTGACCATATCATTGTGAGGAGTTTCAAAATATCTGATCATATGACTATATCCATCCCTTTTTAAACTTCTAGGAGGGAGGAGGGATCTGGAGAGAAGGCTTTTGTTAAGACAGTGTTGAAGATTAGAGTATGGAATTAAACAAACATTGGGTTTTTTTAGTGGCAAAAGGTCCTCTCTGTTAATGGGAAAATAATGAATAAACAGTGTTTAAATATCTATCCTACTGTGGAAGCTTGGAAATACTATTCTCTACAACTGTATTCTTGCTTGCTTTAGGTGTAAGTGGCAATTGGATTGAGATTGCATATGGCACCAGCTCTGGAGCCGTGAGGGTGATTGTACAGCATCCTGAAACAGTTGGGTCTGGGCCTCAGCTCTTTCAGACCTTCACAGTTCATCGAAGTCCTGTTACAAAGATCATGCTCTCAGAGAAACACCTTGTGTCAGGTAATCTTATTTGTACGGGTGGTTCTCCCCTCCTCCTGAGCAATGAAATATTTGTATGCATTGCTGTATAAATTGCATCGTTCCCACATGTGATAGAAATGAGTGGAACAGATTTGGGAGCAGGGGAGGGGCTAGATTAACTTGGATCCTCTTTCTTAAATTAAGCATTCTTCAAAGCCTATAGCAGTTAAAAGGTTTTATTTGACCAGATACTGGAACAACTAGTTCTTTCACTTGTGGCTTACTCCAGGGTTTGTAAACAAATGTATCCCTGTCAAGTCTTATTGTTGTGGGCAGGTCCTTTAGGATTTGTCTTCTTTTAACAGCCTTTCAGGAGCTTTCTGAGTTGTAGCAAAATACACATTATCTCCTCTTGGGCCCTAGAAAAAGCCTTCCCATGGCTTCAAAGGGCTGTCTGTGTTTCTTCTTTCCCCAACAGTCCCCCGGTGTTGTGCTGTCCTGTTTGTCCTCTCTTATACTCAGGAAAGTGTGTTGCTTTCAGGGAAGATGCAATCACTCCTTCCCCTGTAAGAATCTGTTTCACCCAGAATCCAGCAACCAGCGCAAGGCAGAGAACAGATTTGCTTTCTGCTGCTATCCCATTTTTTTTAAAAAAAAGGAACAGGAGACATGATATCCAATTATACTGTAAACAAACAGCACAGAGATCATCTGTTCCCCTGCAATTTGGTGCCAAACCCTCAGTGCCAGGAAAGGGCCTATCTGCATGTAGAAAACTGAGTAACTGATGAATGAAATAGAAAAGCACTATTGTGTGAGGAGGGTTCTCCTGCCAGGCCGCTTTCATGGCATGTCTTGTCCTAGTGTCTGCACACAGCGCACTGAAGTGTGCTGTAGGCTACTGGTGCTGACTTAGTCAGACCTTAATGTTGTGTTCCACCTGCCACAGTTTGTTTCTTGAATTTCTGAGGAAAGAGACAAAACTAATAGAAAATGGACATCAACAATTTATAGATTATTGGATAATTGTTTGGAGATGCTATGTCACATGACATTGATTGAATTTTGCTTGATTGCTCAGTCTTAAAAAAAGCAGCATATAGAAATCATTAGAGAAGTTTATCTCAAAAGTTTTGTCATTGCTTGTAAATGCTATTGTATGTTTTCCTTTCTAGTTTGTGCTGATAACAACCATGTACGGACATGGACTGTGACTCGGTTCCGGGGCATGATATCAACTCAGCCAGGCTCAACACCTCTTGCATCATTCAAAATCTTATCCCTGGAGGAGGCAGAGAGTCATGGCAGTTACTGTTCTGGAAACGACATTGGTAGGATGTCTCTTGAATGCGCTGTGATAAGCTGATACATTCATTACTCTCATAAAGGTTTAACAGACCTTGAATGCTATAACATGCAAGTCAGCTGATGGGTGTAAGCTCTTATGTACTGCTCTCTCCTTGGAAAGATGGCAGGGATCTGTAAGATTCACCTGGAAGTACTCACTATTTAGGCTCTATAGAGTGACTACACTTAAAGGGCTTACTCTGAAGGTCAGAAAAAGGGAGGAAGAACCTTCAAACACAGATACTACACCTCTTCCTTGAGCAAATCACTTTTGATTTGACTTGAGTATGACAGAAAGCACAGGAGACTGTATGAAAGCAGATGAGCACAGCAAGGTTTGGTTCTACTGCTAATTCCAGTTCACTGTTCAGTCGGGCTTAAATGATGCCCATGCATGTAAATAGATTTGAAGTTGTGACAAAGTTTACCGAAGCCTTGAAGCTGCCGAGGCAAGTGGTAGGAGCACTTTGCTATAGCAAGATACTGAAGGAATGTGAGTAAATATGGGTAGACAGGTAGTCTAGATTGCTGTCTGGTCTGAGTCTCACAAATGAACCTTTGATTAATAGGATGCCCTGTGAACACAGGGTGGGGTCAGTTCTGTGGCAGGAAATCTGATTAAGCCTTCAAACACCTAAGAGCTGCAAAATAAGCAACTACTTCTAATAGAGGCTTAATGTGGGGTTTGTACTGACATAATAATACCTTCAGGAATATACAGGAAACTCAAGAATGAGTGTCCTTTAAAGGAAAAGAAGAAAAAAGATTTGTATCTGTAGAGGCTTCTAACTATTGGATGGCTTTTTCTACCTGTTAGTCATCTTTGATTCCCTGGTCCTGATGCTTTGAAATTACAGTGGTCATAGTAATATGAGTTTGGGTCTCTAGGACTGTATGGGGAAGAAGGTGAGGGAACTGAGACAAAGATATGATCTTTCTTTTTTTTCTCTAGGACCCTTTGGTGAACGTGATGATCAACAAGTGTTTATCCAAAAAGTTGTTCCTATCACTAACAAGCTGTTTGTAAGGCTGTCTTCAACTGGAAAAAGGTACCTCCATGTTTAGGGTTTTAAGTGAGAACAGGGCAGTACTGTTCAGGTGGTGGGGTCTCCCATCCCTGGGGATGAATGCAGCTGCACTTGGCAAGCTTCTAATGTGCTCGACAGCTCTGGCTGAACTCTAGTTTGTGTGTTATTAACAGAACTGTACTTAATGATCTACTATAACCTGGGAGCCAAGTGGCATTTTGAAAAACGTGATATCAGAGACTCACTTCATTATTGTTCACCTGCTGAGCTCACAAAACAAACATTTGTGTGCCTCCACAGAACCTGTAACTCTCAGCCACAATACTATGCTAATGTCAAATTTCAAAACTAACGCCGGAGTTGCCACCGGCAAGGATTATGGTGCTCGCAAAAGTAGACAGAGAAGCAGTTTCTGTCTTGCTTTGCACTTGTCTTTGAAGATAGTAGAACCTTTAAAACTGAGAGACTGTCTTACTAGGTCAACTATATAATTATTTACTTGATCTTGACTTCATAAAGTTCTACTATATTGCTGCCAATGTAGTAAAAAAAAGTTTCCAAATAACCACAGCTACTTTTCATCCCGTTAGGCTAGGAGGATGACAAGAGATCAGAAACAATGATGCATCTTAGTTCTGTGCTGCTGCTTATTCTTCCTTCTCTTGCCTAACAATGTTGAATCTGGGTGAAAATGTTGATGCCTTAATGCTATTGGCATGTCAATTGAGGACTGAAGACAGAAACCTGAAGATTACTGATGTGCCTTTTTTTTTGCTTACTTCAGGCTAGATTTGTATGTAGTGGGAACTTTCTTAGATGACTTATTTTGTCACCTCTTTAGTAAAAACCTCAGTGCAAGGGGCCAGTAAAACAAATGATCCAGAATAAGTGAGGTTCTGGTGTGGAGCGTGGCCTAGCAGCTTACTTTTGGGAGTCCTTTTCCTCTCACTCCCCACATAAGCTTTTTAAATAAAGGTAAAAAAGCAATGGAGTTCTGCCATGTCAAGTGGTATTGTAGTTGTCATAAGACAAAAGTTATCTGTATAGATAACCTTGGATTTATCATCTTTGGATTTTTTTGCATATCTTCTATATGGTTAAATGTGCTGTTTTGGCAGGTTGGTTTCCTAGAGTGTCTAGCATATGAAGGGGCTAGCTGCTGTCATTCTGTGAGAGAGCCTTTGGTTTCTAATCATTGCAAAATGAAAATAGACATCGAACATATGGGAGTTCCCTAAAAAAAAATAAAAAAGTAGTAAGACTGCAGATGTACTGGGGGGAAGGTACTGCCTGCAGCTGAGCAGCATGCTGGTCATGCAGGGGAAGGAATTTAATCTGGAAGGAAGGTCCTTTTTCTGATGGCAAATTTGGTGCCTTCTCAGAAAATCAAAACAGTACTGACTTGACTGGCCATACTGGCAGGTGGAATTGTTTTGGTAACTTGCGGTTTCTCTTCCCATAGGATCTGCGAGATCCAGGCAGTGGACTGCACTACTATCTCGTCATTTACTGTGCGAGAATGCGAAGGATCCAGCAGAATGGGGTCCCGGCCACGCCGCTACCTCTTCACGGGCCATTCAAATGGCAGCATCCAGATGTGGGACCTGACCACAGCTATGGACATGGTTAATAAGAGTGAAGACAAAGGTAAGTTGTGTTCTTTTTCTGTCCTCATGCTTGCATGACTATGGTAAATGGAGAGCACTAAGAGCTGTCTCTTTCAGATGTTGGTGGCCCCACAGAGGAAGAGCTGCTCAAGTTGCTTGACCAGTGTGACTTGAGTACGTCTCGCTGCGCCACACCCAACATTAGTCCTGCCACCTCAGTTGTTCAGCCAAACCGGCTTCGGGAATCTAATTCCAGGTAAGTCACCAAGGGCAGCACCGGCTGCAGACACCAAACATTTTACCCTTCAAGTAGACAAAGAGGGATTTGGTGACCTGAACGCTGTAGCTGAGCCCCAGAATGCATCTTCTAAGTGTCTTGAACTTGATTTCTGTTGGTTTATATGTGTGCAGATTAAAATATCCTATGAGAATCTGAAGTAAGTGATCTAGAAGCCCTTGTGTGGGGTTGTGATGAGTATAATGCTATTTTAGTGGGAGCTGCAGTGGTGGGTGGGAGCAGAATGTGCAGAAGAACTGTTTATAAATATGTAAAGGGTGAGTGTCATGAGGATGGAGCCAGGCTTTTCTCAGTGACATCCAAAGATAGGACAAGGGACAACGAGTACAAACTGGAACACAGGAGATTCCACTTCAATATGAGAAGAAACTTATTCACAGTGAGGGTGACAGACACTGGAACAGGCTGCCCAGGGAGGTTGTGGAGTTTCCTACTCTGTAGACATTCAAAACCCGCCTGGACACATTCCTGCGTAACCTCATCTGGGTGTTCCTGCTCCGGCAGAGGATTGGACTGGATGATTTTTCCAGGTCCCTTCCAATCCTTAACATTCTGTGATTCTGTGAACTGGCTGCTCTTCTCAGTCTAACATCTGCTCTTCTCATCCTTTGTTGTTTTTCTCTTTTGAAGCCTCCAATTGCAGCACCATGAAACAATCCATGAAACAGCCACGTATGGTTCTGTGCGACCGTACAGAGAAAGCCCTTTATTGGCAAGAGCAAGGCGGACGGAGAGCTTTCACAGCTACCGGGACTTCCAGGCTTTTAACTTACCCAGCAAAAGCCCAACAGAAAAGGCAGCTGCTGCAAATGGGAATTCAAGCCAGGCAGAGGCCAGGAAGGCAACAGCGGAGGGCAGTGCTGCTGAGAGGAAGGCAGTCCTGACAACAGCGCTTGAAGCACGAGGCACAGGCATGACAGATGCAGGTGGGTGTTGCAGCACAGAGGTTCACCGTCTGCCAGAGAGTTCTCTGGATCTCAAAAGAAGAGGACCAGAAGAGGAGAGTGAAGCCAAAGCAGAAAGCAAAAAGAAAATGGGGTTTGAAGGAGCTGGCTTTCTGGGAAGGAAGAAAGTGCCTCTCCTGGCATCTGTACCAGTCCTGGCTGAAGGTGGGCCTGAAGTACCTGCTGCGGCTTCTCCATCTCCTACGAAGACATCTGCTTCACCACGTCACCGGAAGAATGACTCATCCTGCCAAGACTATGGCTTGTGAACATGTGACTGGTGGCAAAGATGAGGTGCAGGTGCCCTCTCGCTGGTAACAGGCATAACATTATGTGTTGTGGGTCGTTTCTTGCTTTAATACCCACAATGAAAGTCGTAAGGTTATGAGAAAGTACCTGGCTGCTGCCAAACCTTTGAAGAGTTGTCCACATCAATGTGTGGCTTTATGTAATGCTCCAAAATGTAGTGCGGTACTTGGTCCAAAATGTTGTTGTGCATTCTGGTGTAAATGTGGTCAAGCATGTGGTATGTTGTGCTAAAGGAATGCTTGGTTGCTCAGTGGAAGATGCCTTTCAGACACAGCCACACACTGTGCTGCAGAGCTGCTGCTCTCTTGGCTGGATTTTGCCTAATTCACAGGGCTGCCTCGGTCATCTTGTGTTACAAATGGGATCCTTGCTGTGTATGCTGCTGTTTGAAATCTGAAGTGTTTTGTGCAGGTTAAGGAGGAAGCTATTCAATATAGCACGTTACTTTGCCTCTTAGTCCAAATAAATGGCCAGAGGAGTATTGCTTGTGCTTTCTGAAAATGTATGCTGTAAGATGATGGGTTTTGCTGATTGTGACTGAAAGTATGCATAAAAATATGCTTGGCAGAATACACAGAAGTGGCAGTCTCTTGAGGGCTTCCTTGTCACTTTCTTCAGAAAAAGGATGGAGATTAATATGCGAGTAGGTTTACTGTCATGGTATAATATAATAATTCTCAATTACAAGTGCCTTGACATACATGGTATTTCCTACCTGTGTTGTACTGGCTGCTTGCTGTTTGCTCCTAGTTTACTGTGGGTGGTGAACAAATTTTATTGCCTGTAGATCAGTAATACATAAGCAAAAGGGAAGGCTGTGACAGCAAATGTTTAATAGGGAGTGGGTCAGGAAGTTTGCTACCTCTGAAAAGCATGCTTGGAATTAAGCATTAATTAATGGTGTGTTTTTTTTTTAACTTGAGCTGAGAGGGTGGGGAAGAAGGAGGGAGGGAATGCAAAGTTTAAAGCAATGCCGTAAGAATTCCTTCACTTGCTGTTTATTCACCTGTGCATGAAGACAATTTTGTGGTGGAGCTTTGTCAAGCCAGGAAAAGACACAACTATCCTGCCACGAAGGTCCCTGTTAGCCACATGCTGGTCTTTGGATGGGTAAAACACTTTTCTTTACCAAACATGCTGCCCCCCCACCCGCCCCCACAACCCTCTTCGACTGTGAAAATTGGATGAGAAACAGAGATGAGAGCCTCTGCCTTCACAGTCTGCTACTACTGCTTGACTTGGGGATTTTCAGACTGTTCTCTTACATTTCTGAGAGGTCAGTGCTAGCACATGTTTTTTACTATACATTTAAAGTGATGGTGGAAAAAAGGCCAACTTACCCCCACCCCATCCCTTCCAAACAAACGGTTTTATATTTTAACTAATGGCCATGAGGTGGGGAAGCAATAGCCATATCCCCTCCCCCAAAGGCCATGCAGGCTGCTTTTGGCAAGTCACCCTCTTTGCATTTTCTAGAGAAGGTGGTTGTGTTCTTCAGAGGTGGGTGTCAGTGAATGTGGTGTGCTCCTTGGTGACTGTGCTGAAGCCTTTGATGACACTCACAAGATCTTCTTCATCTACGTACTGTTAGGAGGGGAGGAAAGAAAAAAAAAAAATACATGTAAGCCAAAGTTACACCAGACTAAAGGCGATTCCTTTATTTCCCTTTCCTCTCACTCCCTAAAAAGTGGTTCTGAAATAGAGGAATGTGTTTGTTTCTCTCTACATGTTTTTCCATTCTTACCAGCACAAGGGAAGAATCTAATGCATTCAAGCACCAGAATCCAAACCAAGTAGATTTTCATAGTAAGCAATTAGTTAAAAAAAAAAAAAAATATCAATTACTATATATATCTGACAAATGGTGAATACAAGTGTTTGTTGCTGTGTGATGGGGCACTTGGAGGGATGTAAAGACAACACATGTTTACGTTTTTGTTTTGTATAACAACTCTGTCACCTGTGGTTTAAGTAAGATTTTTGTTCTTGAGGCTTCTAAAGGAGGGTCTAAGCTTCTTCCAGCTGTACTCATGCTAATGCACTGAGCCAGAGAAAGAGTTGAAAGCAGAAGAGAAATAAACCGTTTCCATAGCATAAAAAGATCACCAGCAGTGTTACTGCAGATGCGTGTCCTGGGCCACTTCATTCAGTATATTAATTTGCGAGATGGAAAAAGGCATGAACAAAATTTGCCGACAGTCCTACGCTACTGAGTGTAATAAAGGGTAGAAATGAGTGAAAAGCATTGCAGGAGGTTTGTTTGCAGGAGAGTAGCTGAGCAACACAGGAGCAGAGAGTTTAGGTTCAGGGCAACATAAAGCAATGTATAGAGTCTGGCTTTGTATATATAGCCACTGATTTTAAAAAACAGCTGAGGTCATGCTCTCAGGCTTGTTTCCCACCAAAAGTGAGATAAAGTGTTTCTCCTGCTCCTATCACTGCTGAAACTCATTGGACTACTCTGTAAACCATTTCCAACATAACCAACACCCAGCATATTAAACCAAATTATACCAAATCATGGTGATAGCACAAGATAAGCAGATACAGAAAGAGCTTCCTTACTATCAGGAAGCCCTGCTTTTGGCTAATGAGAGATGGTATGGAGGTACAGCCTAGTTGGGCCAATAGTCCCCAAGCAATTAAATCATGAGGTTGTGATGGCTCTGAGAAATGAGGCTGAGCCACACCACCAGTGACTCAGGCCGTCCATGGGCTGCAGAGCACAGGCTGGAAGATTAACTGGTACCTTGAGGGGTTTTGCCTAGAGATAAGGAAGTATCACTGTCTTCTTATTTAAGCCTTATCAGCTTCCTTGGTCCTGCTGTTAGGGGCTAAGCCGGTACAGCAGCAACACCCCTGCGTGCCTATACATCCCAGCCCTTCTAACCATTTGGTGTGCTGAAGGTGAAAGCCCAAGGAAGCTGCCTGGATTTGTGTACCAGACCATCCTTCTCCAGTTCACTTTGAATTTTGGACAAGATCCACTCAATGGTAGCTGCACACTCCATCTAACTTTGTTACCACCTCACGTGTCTTTCACCCCATCTGTTTGCTTTTTAGGAACCTTATTAGTCAGCTTTTTCTGGGAGCAAACACTTGCAACTCGCTGGCCCCTGAATCCCTTCCCACACATTTGCTCAGGGAATGGTGGAAGCTGGGGGGAGTGGAGGTTGAAAAGCCTGTCTCCTGGTGGCAAACAGGAAGTTGCCATTGTCCTTGACTTGAGAAGTGTAACTTCTTATAACTGTGTTCGGGTCCTTGCTGGTGACACTGGCCAATCCTGTCCTGTCCTATATTAAAAGACAGATACTCTGCCTGCCCCTCCCCAACCTCCTGTTCCCAAGTAAGCAGAGTATGAAGTCATTTGTCACGAATGCCAGAAGATCTGAGCATTCACATGATCTCTGCGTCACAATTGAGCAGAGTCCAGATAGCAGGTCTCACCAGCAATTGAGTCCAAGGTCACAGAAGAGGAACAAAAGCTCCTGCTTTTGGCATTGAATGTGTGAAGGATGCCAAAAAGTCTCTCCTCACATGTGTACATTTGCTGAAATGCATGGAGAGGCAAGCTTATGAGTTTTAACCAAATAGAAGGGAATTCTTCATGGTGCGTATCCCTGCTAGACCATGGAGTTACTGGTTCGATGGAAACCATAGACAGGTGCATGTGGACCCCTCATCCCCTCACATAAGAGCAGTGTATGATCACCTGCGTCTCCAGGCAGGAAGGATTTTGAGGATTTAACCTCTGACCATGTCCTTCTGGGTCTTTTGGCTGCATCTCCAGCAGCTGTAGATATTGAGACCTTTTCATGATCCTAACAGAACAGACAAATCACTAGCAGCTGACACAACAACAGAGGAACAGGAGTCCTTACCAAGCCACGCCCAGCAGTGCGATGATTGCGAATAATGGCGTCCCAAGGTGATTCTTCAACAAGAGACTTTTTGTCATAGAGGTTGAGCAGCTGACTGACACTGCGATGAAGGGAGGCTTGGGAATATGTGCGACTTAGCTGGCTCTGACTTGGTCTCATTGCCCCAGATGCAATACGGAAACTGTGGTTGCTTGTGGGAGAACCGGCTCCTGGAATTTTTGTATCTGCCAGCCCCTACAAGGAAGATGCAAATGAATAAAAATAAAGGGTGTGGTATCAAACACTTTATCTGAAAAACACCAAAGCAAAAGTGGAATAGAGAAACCCATGCTTCAAAAAATCATGCACCTTTATAAACAGAAGAATTTTTTTTTTTTTTTTTAAAAAAAAGGACCTTTCCCCATTGTAGGACAATCATATCATTTAAAAGGAAAGAAAAAAAAACCAAACAATATACCCCTAATTTTTTAAAAAAGTAGCTAAGAGGCAGAAGTTCAAAGATTTGGGGCTACCAGAATACTAGCCCAGACTTGCACAGCAACGGGATGTTAGCAGACTTTTTGTTTTTCAGTTAGCATGACCAGGGAATAGACATTCACCCACCAGGAGAAACATGCAATGTGAGATGCCTTCGTGCAGCTGGCACATCACACATCTTACAACTCCGCAAGCCAACAACTCTACCTCAAAGTGCATTGTGTAACTTTTGAGAGTGACACTGCTTGATGAATCAGATGTGTCAGCAATGGTCTCAAACTGAGATGAAAGAGAAGGAGGAAAAGCATTAGGGCAGACAGGGTGCAATGTGGGTACGGTCCATTCCTTATGGATGGTGTGAATTAACTGCAGCTCTGTGAAGGGGAGCAACGTAGCAGGGTGCGGGGCAGCAGGGGAACGGGCAAAGATGAGGGACAATTTAACTTTTAACAAGTACCGCATTGGCAGCCGGAACTGTTTGCCACATGACCTCACTAACAATTGTAAAACACAAGCAATTTTGCCACTTCATAGTAGATCTAACTACTCAGATTAAGTCCTTCAACTGAGGCACTGTACAATCCTCCTTTCTATTAAGAAAGTCCATGAGCGTATGGAAAAAAGAAAGGGGGGGGGGGGGGTGTCATAGAAAAGAAGGGGCAGGAACATGGAAAGGAATTGTGCAGGCATGCCAATAGCAAAGGCATTTTAAAGTCAAGAGTAACAACACAACATGACAGACTGTAGCAGGAAAAGAATCAAAACCATGAGACAAAAAAAAAGAAGTTTCTTATGCTCTTAGCCTTTGCCAGGAGAAGGGGCACACTGGAAATCCCATTGTTTCTAAGAGCTCCTTCGTCAAGGCACAGATGCAGCTTCTTGGCACTGAGACAAGAAGGAACAGAATGCGTGAAGGATGCAAGAGTCACTATCCTGCTTGATGGCGCTCACAGGAAAAGAAGCTGAGAAGTGACAAGAAGAATCATCTCACGATCTGTGCCTGGGAAGAAGCACGGAAATGGAAGGCACCATTGCTCCCATTCTCAGTCTCATACCAATTTTCATATTCCTTTTGTCTTGCTTTCCCTCAAAGGGTAGGGCAGCACTGCTACTCTGCTACATGGTAGAACATGTTCTTTATCCATTTTGTTACAGAATTATATCTTGTCATAATAAAAATGATGCAAGGCCTTCCTTTTTATCACTCCCCAGCAGTCCTCCTCCCACCCCTCCAGTGGTCCCGCTGTGGCTCTGTGTGCACAGATGCGCACACACATTTTGTTAAGGTCCCCAGGTTTCACTCGCTCTCCCCCAAACCTTCCTGGCATGCAGCTCATCTTAGAGCAGTCCAGCTGTGTGGTGGGTGGATCACAGAGAGAAACAGAGCTGCTCCATAAGTCCTGCTTTTTGCAGGCACATTTAATGGGTGCCTGACAAAGACTGTCAGGCGTATCCTGGTTAGCCATCTACAACAGATAGTTGGGAACATGTGAAAGATTCATCTGAAAAGCATATTTGTATCACCTACGTTCTCACAGCATGCTGAGGCCTTTTCACCTCTGTTGCAGATGTCAGTCAGCATCAGGTGACATCAATGGCTTTGCATTTTCTGTGACTCCAGACCCAAAGTTTGTCTTAGGCATTAGAAGCATTTCAGGGCTTGCAGACCAGATGCCATAGAACTCTCTTTTTGGACTGAGCATGGCTTTCTGTGCCCACATAGGTACACCAGACAGCCTTTTTCCTACACTGAACAGCCTTCACTTGGTAGCTTTGAGTGCAACAAAATCATGGAAGGAGGAAGAAAAACTGTGTGTATGTTTAGGGCAGTACAGATAAAAGTATAACATGATGAACAGAGAAAATTGCATTTTACCAAACGTACCGGATGGATTTCACCTGATGAATACACACTCATTGGTGATGTTCTTTTCTGAAGTGGAACTAAAGGAGGTCTGTCTCGTGCATAGGGTTGCTTGTGGACTTTTCTTTGAAGGATTAAGGAGAGAAGAATAGCCAAGATGATCAAACCTAGAACTACCATCAGCACTGCAAACCACAACTCATTGTAGAATTTTACACGTTTGGACTCCGCTTTGTCCTTCTCTCCAGGTGTTGTCAAGATCAGACCTGTAAAAATCAAGAGGGATTAGGGGAGAAAGGGAATGTTATTTCAGAAAGCGTTTAACAATATGCTATCCCTTTCCTCGCTAGTAAATTAGGCAGAAATTTAAGTAATTTTGTCGTCATGTGCTTATTTGCACTTATGTTCAAGGTGGCATAATGGTTCAATATGCTAGAGGGCTATAATAAAAAGCTTACTACCCTCAAGAGACCCTGCTTAAAGTTCTGGCATTGCTGCTCAGGCTGGAAATCACCACTGCATCAGCAGCTCTTGAGAAAGGAGGCAGTGGAGGTGGAATGTGAGAAAAAAAAGGGTTCTCCAAGTAACCTTGAAGAGTGGAAATGACTACAGTAATTTCAGAGCAATACAGACAGAGGACATTCTCTCCAGCACCATGTAGTGGCAGGCCTGTGCAGTTAAAAAGAGAGAGGGAGGAAGACTGAACCGAAATGAGTAATAAATTAATATAAAAGCAAGCAAGAAGAAACACTTTATTACTTCTTCCCCCACCTGTTAAACAGCCACTTAGTTGGCTTTGCTCATACACAACACAAGCATAAGAAATCTCAGTGACAGGATTTCCTGGTTATTTGCAAACCTACATGCATATCCAAACTCTTTGCTAAGGAATTTCCATCACCTTTGCTTGCAAGTCTCTGCTGCAAGTTGCCTGCAGTGCTGATGAAGTTTGCAGCACACTCTGGGTACAAGCAGCAATCAAAAGAAAAAAAGGAGCAGACTGTGGAAGGTGGTGGATGTAGAATAACTGGGAACATTTTATAATGCCTTTACAGCAGCCTTTCCTGAAATTCTGCAGGAGGATGGAGTGAGAGCATGAAAAGGGATATAAGGGCAATGCAGTGTAAAGAGTAATAGCAAAGACAAGGCCCATCTATTTTAAGAAGCCGAACAAGATGCAACTCAAAAAATAAACAAATGAATTAAAACTAATATGTCAGTTAGAAACGGTTTGAGTTTAGCTTTGCTTCCCAGAAAACTAAGGAGATAAAATCCTGAAACTTTTTACTGGTGTCTACTACTCAATGGACAGCAACTCTATGGAATTTCATCACAGCAAACTCCTTCGCTTCCACAAAACGAGCAAAGGCCTCATGGACAGAAGAGAAGGAGCAGGTGCTATAAACAGGGTCCTTATGGCATCTCTTATGACATTCTTGTAGGCTAGTTAGGGGAACACATCCGAGGTGAGACTGGCTGGTTGCTCATTTGAAAGGAGCAGGCAGATGCCCATTGCTGGGGTGGGTGGGATGCAGGGAGGAGAGAGGATATGTATTTTCATTGTCAAACTGAGGAGTACTGTGGGAGGACAGGATTAGAATTTGAGATAGTGCTAATTTGGAAATAAAATCTGGAACAGAGCAGATTCTACTCAGGAGGCAAAACCACTACATTTTTGAGCAATATAATTATGTAAAAATACAAGAAAAAACTATTACACATATGAAAAGAGGATCTGAAGCTGATCATGATGTAAAGGAACAGAAATCCATCCATGGCAAAAAAAAAAAGGCACGTTACCTACATACTTCATACCCCAAGGCACGAAGTGATCCCCTGATCCTTCAGTGAGGTGCCATCCTGTCTGGCATGCACAACACAGCACATTTCTACCACAAACACATAAAATTAATAGATGCTAGGTAATTGCTTCACATATTTACCAACTCCATCTGCAGTGTTGTACTTGATGACCGGTGTCATGGCACTCCCTTCATCGGTGATGCAGGTCACTTGAAACAAAAAGGCTGGGCAAAAAGGTTATAAAATACTTTAAGCAGAAGAAATCAGAATTCTATAGATGCTGCTTTGTCACCATAATCCACCAGTAGAGATGTCCAGGTTTGAGAAAAGCTAGGCAGGCATAGCACATCACAACCCACTTGAGACCCAGATCAAAGCCTCATGATCCCTTACACATGGCTGTTGAACTTAGAAACTATGAACAATGGCAGACTACAGGTAGTTCCCATTATGATGTTGCTACAAAGTATGTTCCTCTTTCACCACCCAGTCCTCTCTCTTCCAATGACATGTAGCTGTCAACTTCCAATTTATCCATAATTTTGTTCTAAATTCCTCATTTTCTGTTAATGGCTGATATAAAAATGTCAAGAATGTTTAAGTAAAAAAATTATTAGCACGATTGCAGGAAAGTGAAAAATAAATGACAAAATCCTTTAAAATACAAAGCCCCCAACAACTTAAAACCAGATTTTTCTTTTTTTTAATCCCCCCCCCCCCCATTTACAGAGTTTCCTTTTATTTTAAAGACTGCAAATTGTTAAAAGAGAAACTAAATTTCAACACATGGCTGATTCCAAGAGCTATTGACTTAGTTTTGGTTTTTTTTAAAAAATGCAGGCTGCAGCCTTTTCTGAAGCTGAAGATTTCCATGCATTTCTCAGAGTGCAGCCCTGAAGGGTGGAACTGCAAAGCAGCTCCAGGATTTGGGAAAACTTGGCCCTCACAAGGAGTCAGAACAGTCTCACCCAGACAGGCAACATGATTGAGAGGAAGCTCAGCTCCAAGGATTTTTGTTTCAAGCATCTGCCTAGATGTATCTCAGTGTGTCTGCAGGAAACTCCTGTGCTCTTAGCTTGGGATGGGTATGGCGAGTTTTTCTTAAATTTGGCACAATAACATTAATGTACCGTAAGAGCCTTTCACAGAGAGAAAGCTATAGGAAATTAAAACTGACTTTTGTCAGACGTCCTTGGAAAATAGAGCTCCGTGTCAAAGCCACTGTAGATGCGCTGCCCACTCTCAGTTAACGAGTACTCCTTCAGGCGGCCATTCAGGACAAAAGTGCGGCTCCAGTCTATGTGGATGGTAGATAAATTGCTGACAACGGAGAATGGAGCCATGTACCGAGGTGCTGCGAAAGAAGGAAAAAAGCCAACAGGCATGACTGAGTTATACAGCGCAAAGAAGACGACTCCGTGTGATACAAGCTCTCTGTCACACACGCTCCCTTCCTCTCTGTGTGAGTAGGGAGGGTACATGGGAAAACAATAAAGCTGCTGTAGCATGCCAGCCTCTACACTGAGAAAGCAGAAATATCTCCTATCTTTAAAATAAAGACCTAGAACTCCCTTCCTTTGCCTTTCTGTACGTGGTACAGACATTAAAACTGCATAAATTGAATTCTAGCTTAAGGTGTGGGACAGGGAGTCACAGGAGGCTCTGCAAGTTCAGCTGCAGCATGCTGGGCTGTGAGAACCGAACTGCTAAGGAACTCTTTTGGAAGCCCCAAGAAATTGCCCATGATGATCTTTTAACACATGCACATACATGAAAACATGGGGTTTCAGCAAACCAAGAGCAGACAGCAGGCAGAGAGGAAAGAAACCCAGAACTCACTTCAGGGAGGAAGAGTTCATCAGTTGGGCTCAACAGCTTGCTGACAAAAGACTTCACTGAAGTTTGAGGTGGCTTTCTTGTGGTTTTGCCATTAAGCCACATGCCCACTACATGCTGGTTTGTTCATAAGAAAGCTGCTTGTCCAGCTGCAGTTTGCTGCTAATTGCTACCTGTCACTAAAGCAAACCTTCCAGGGAAGGGGAAGGAGACATTCAGAGGGACTCATGAGACCTGGTGTGAAGAGGTCAGCAAGGTGAAAAAAGCAAGACTGAAAGAGAAGGGCTGCAGACCCAGCAGATGCAGGGGTTAAAAATGGCTTTCAAACCCCTGTGTTCTGTATGTCCCGCCAGTTCATTATGAATTTTATCCATTTAAAAGTTCATTATCATGTTCTAGCTTTTTAGCTTTCAATGTAATAAAACACAGCTTTAGAGATAAGGACGTTTTCTTTTTTATTCTTTTTTTAATTTTTATTCTTTTTTTTTTTTTTTTTCCAGTGGTGACATTAAAGAAAATCTGGGGCTGTTCTACCTGAAATTTCAGCTAAGGATGTAGCCGATACATTTTTAGTAATTACTAGGCAGAACTATCAAGTGATATAAAAGGGATTTTTAGAAAGCTGATTCTGAAATCCTGACACGAGACTATATGATAAAAAGTGAAAATCCTCTTTGCCCTGACTGGGCAGGCTGAGGTGAAATGCCAATCTCATCTGTTATGGAATGACTCTGGCTACAGCACTATAGATCTTTTTAATAAAAGCTGATGTTAGACATCAGTTTTGATGGCAAAATCTATTCTGACTGTAGGCACAGGTCCTGCACGTTAAATTTCTGTGCAGACCACCACATGGCCTTCAAGTATCACCTGTGGTGGTTAGATAGGTAGTAACAAATGCTTACTTCATTGTCAACAAGGATCCAATCATTCAGATGACATCCATGGAAAACTCTCATGAGCCTTGACAGAAATCTGGCATGAATTAGGATAGTAAGATTGCTCCTGAAAAGAATCACCAGGCCTCCCTCAAGGTCTCCACTTTACTTAGGAATTATTTATTACTACACCTCACTCTTCTGGTAATACTTGAACATTTTATGTTCTGCAGCTTTTCTGCCCATTCTCAGTAAAATAAAAGCTTTGCAGGCTCCTGAGAGAGAGGATGTGATCTCAGATGATGAGCAAAGAATTATTTTTGAAGGAATGAGCAGTCAAGCCCCAGAGCAGAATTTCAATGAATGGGCAGCAGAGTCACAGTGACCAGAAGAGCAGGTTTCTGAGGACATCAGCTTTCACAGAGGTGGAGAAGTCATTTGGTGCTATGCAGCCCTGTTCATCAGAAGCGAGCGCTGGTAATCAGTGAACCATTTGTCATACTCACGCTCCTTTTCTGTAGTGAAACCAATCCATTCTGAGGCACTGCTGCCAACAGAGTTGTAAGACACAACTCGCAGGTTGTAGGTCGTGTAAGGCTCCAGGTTGGACACGTTGGCACTCTGTCCTTTTCCTGTATACTTCACCTCAGTTGGGCCGGGACTACAAGCCTTCACTGCTGGCTGTAGGTTCAGGGGACAAGCCATATACACATGGAGCTCATAGCTGACAACAAAGTTGAGATTTCAATTAATCAAGAGCCTTAACAGTGTAAGGGCCAAACACACATTTCATCCTAATTGTCTGGCTATCAGAGAAGAGAATGGACCTCATCCCAGTTTCTTCCTTGGAGATTTTGGCCCCAGCTCTAAGATGCCTACAAGCAATCGTGGTTGTCAGTCACACTCACAGTGAAAGTGTTGATGCCTGTTACCTTGCTGCTCATTTCTGCAAATCAGGATTTGCCTTCGTAATTACAAGATGCAGCTGTCTTTTCACTGCCAGTTGATCTCACAACATTTTGGCTGTGTAGCCACAGCTGTCAGGCAATTACCTCTACTCAAAACAACTCATCTCCTCCACGTTCATTCCCCAAAATATCCTGCTCAGGTGAAAAACCATTGTTGTGTGTAAACACCTCTCAGGTGGCATTTAGGCCACACAGAACTTCACCACCAACACTGGGAAGGAGCAGCATGGCTGTCAGAACCTTCCAATGCTTTTAGTCCTGCAATTCTAGCCCACGTCCAGGAAAATTGTTCTGCCACCACCCCTGGCTGAGGTGGGCATGTTCAGCTGGGTGGCAGCTCCTACCTGGTGACAATGCCGTTGGGTGACTGAGGTGCGCTCCACTGGAAAGAGGCATTTCTGGAGGTCACGGTGCGGATCTGCGGGGGAGGCTGCTCTGACGGTGGAGCTGGCTGCGTGGTGATTTGGGCCATGGGTCCTTTGCTGCAACAGTTGAAACAGGTGCAAGCCTCCACACCAATGGAGTATGTGGTGAAAGGTTTTAGCCCATGTATTGTCTGCTGGGTGGCAGTCCCTTCTGACAGCTATAAAAATTAAGAGGGAACTTGTCACAGCTTCAAGCACTGGAAGTACTAAATAAGGGTTACAGAAATGAATTAACTCTAGAAGAAGACAGACACAAGGTTCTGCATGTCCTTTAAGTCTGACATTAATGCAGCTGCTGTGTACTGAGAAGTCTGCATTCATTTTTCTCCCATTACGAAGTTAAAGGGCATAATTCAAAGGAAAAGACCATGCCATCAGTGGCCCCACAGATGTCTTGAGTTGAGCTGTGACCAGTGTATATAAAATTTCAAATGTCAGTCTCAGGAACAGAAATAGAAAACCATCTCGAAGAAACTCTGGGATAAGTGGTACTGAAGCAAAAAGAGATTGCAAAATAGCTCTATTATAAGTGTGCTAGCAAATACTCATGTGTATCTCACAACCTTCCTTAACATAGATACAGGAGACAGTGTTGGGCAGAGTGATACAAATGTGTGTGGTGGGTCAGTTTACTCACAGATAGGAGAATGTCCTCATTGGTAGGTACCTCTAAGTTGAGGGTGAACATGATGCTGCTTTACATTCAAACAGCCATAGTGCTGGATGAGCTTGTTAGGAAACTCTCCTACACTCAGCAAGGGAGATGTGGCAGTTCTGGCAAAGGAAAAAGTTCTGAAACCACTTGCAGGAACTGCTGCTTCACATCATTGCTATAGTCATTTGTGGGTATAGCTTCTTAAGCCAAAGAAATAAAAATATATAGAAAACTCCAATGAGGGACAAAATCTGATCCCATTTGGCAGAACATGATTTAGTAGAGTGGCAAAAAATGGGAAGGAAAAAGTCAAGCAAGCAAAGGAGAGCACTTAATACTTCTCGATGCCAGAGCCAGCAGCACGGCAGGTGTGAGGGGATGGAAATGGAGGGCTGTGGTGGCATCAGTGAGGTGAACCAGCTGAATCAGACATGGACACAGCCAATTGCACTGGAAGGAATAACTGTGTAACATGCAATTGGTGGCAGCTTAAGCTCACAGACCAGACTGATGACCTTAGAAGGGGTCCCTAGCACTTACAAGCTGAGAAAGATGGGTCAAGGGAAAAAAAAAAACAAAACAAAACAAACATACAAATATTTACCTGCATGTAAAAAACCAAACAGATAGGGCTACAGACAAAAGGTATTCCAATATTTTGCATTGGTTTGGTGGTAACTGTTCCAAGCACCTTCCAGAGCCCTAACCTTTCCCTACATCTCCCTGTTTTATAACTAATGAAGCCCTGCAGGTTTCCTAAGCTGAGAATGGTCATTTCTGGACACCTAATGATGTCTAGGCTGAGACACCAAACACAGAAGAAGTTGCTGGGCTACTCGCACTATTCTTCAGTGCTTTACCATTAAATACGTCTTAACAGCAAGAAAGATTTTTAAGGTACTGGCAAGAGCTGTCTGGAAGCGTTTTGTTTGGATGCTTAGCTACCCCTGAACAATACTGCTGATTCCCATTGCATTGCCACAGCACATCAACACCTGATAAGTGTTTAATGATGAGGTTAGTTCCTTGCAAAGCACATTTAGATGAGTGAAAGAGCTGGTGGTTATTTGGCCAAAAAGATAACACTGCAGAACATTTAGCAATGGGAGTCCAGGAGAGGAAGACAGTTTGCAACCAACAGTAGCAGCTTATCAGAAGAAAAAAATTGTTAAAACTAAAAAATACAGGCTCAAATGGAAGTACAGAAACAGCGCTGACAGTACTCACCACCACATCAGTCCCTCTGGTATCGTTAGAAAACAGCCTGTAGATACTGACCACCCCATTTGGCTTAAGAGGGGGGTTGATGTTCACCACAGCCACTGTGGACGCCACCATGCTGAAGAGGGGAGCTCCCAGGCCCTCGGGAGGCGCAGGGCCCGTCCGGCAGCGGGACCATCCGCTCGGTGTCCGACCCGCGGAGTTTACTGACCACACCTTCAGCACACAGAAACAGAGAAACTGTTAGCGAAGGACTCAAGCCAACAAAACATCTCTGGTTATCCAGGGGTATTGCTGCAGCTGTACTGACACTGAGAAAAATGTAGTGCAATGACACTCATGCAAAATGTCCCTTGACTGTCGCTGAGCACCTGTGTCAACCCAGTGACTTTCTAACAGAAGAGGGGAAGGTTTCCTACTGCTACATTTAGGGAAAAGGAGCAGATTTCATGCCTCAGGCAGTGTGTGTTCCTGTGTCTTCATACCTGATCCCCAAACTCTGAATTCCCACCACCGTCTGTGTCATAGCACACAAAGATGGCTCCTTGAGAAGCTGTGATCAACAGTGATAACGTTTTCAAAGATACCTGAACAAAAATATTGATATGTAGTCCTGCCAGTTTCTCCTTTCTACATATTTCCTTCATGTATTCAAGCAGCCCCAATTAATTCAGCCTAGCACTGTGTGACACTGAAGTTACGTTCACCTTGACTGAATCACACAAGCCAACTTCTAGTTATTCTAAAAACTGGAAAGTTATACAAGAACATCCTTCTCTAAATATATTAACGTATCAATCACATTTTCGGTAACCCACAATGTAAATAAAGCCTATTGCAAAGTATAGGTAAGTCAGCATCTCTCATTTATTTTCACATTTTCTTTATTGCATGAGCACAAAGGCAATGGCTTCAGTTCCAAGATTTCAAAATTCAGCAGCTTGAATTAGACCTGATTAAAAGCCACATGTCTCTATGAACTATGCCTACTGATTTTGTCAGCTTCCCAAAACCAGGGTGATCTGCAGACTACATAAAACTCAGCACTTATTAAACACACTCTCCAACAAATCTGCATGAAAATTAAATTTTGCTTTCATCAAGGAGTGAATAAACATATGGAAGGATGTATAATCTTATTTATCAAAAACCATTTGTATAATTAAACACGAATATCATAAAAGGTTGCCTTAGGTCGTCATTTGCATGAGTAAGTAATTTGTAGAATGTCAGGTACAATAGACAGAATAGATGGATGTGTGAGTGTATAGGGTTAAATTAGGCTCAATATTAGCCAACCACATAGTGATCAATCAGAATGATAGATCTAAATGGCAATACAAGAGGACTGTCTGAGCGATTTTTAGTATAAGTATTCCTTAGTAAGCTTTCATGTCAAGCAGTTCTAACTATAGTAAAACATGTTCTTATATGATCTGCTTTGGGTGGAGGTCCTGGAGAAGTGGATGGTGGGACTGTGCTTTAAAAAAAAAAAAAAAGGTCTTCAAAACTGACCCTGGAGTCCTTCCAGCTTGCAATATTAAGTTCCAAGCCCACAGGACACTTCACAAAGGGCCTGGGGAAGGAAAAAGGCCAAAAAACTACCACAGTGGCTGTGAAGACTGTGGTTGTGCCAATTACAAACCTAAAGTGACCGCCTCATTCCATCAGTAACACATAGCACCATCCAATGAAACACTACTTAAGTGCAGATGATGCCCTACAATAAAAAGCGCAGCCAAAGCACTTTCATTTTCAGTGAAATCAGTAATTTATCTCCGTTGTGAACTTTTCATAAAGTCAAACTCTGTTCACTTTACTGCAGTAGGTCAAACCCTCTATCTCAGTTCAGTCCCAGCTGCTACAAAGATTTGCCCACAGTCATTCATTTCAAGGGGCATATTTCTTTGTGGAGATAATAAGCCACATATGGAAAGAGCAGCATCAACTCAGTGCTCACACGAGTTCAAACACACCAGATATATGCAGGCTGTGGCCTTAATGAGCACGGAGCGTAACAGTGTCGGACCTGACCTGCTGAGCAAGCTGCCCACAGCAAAACTGAAGGTGGTGATTTAGGAACAGAGGCTTTCTGTGTAGCACAGGAATTCAGCCTCAGAATGGGACCCCTGAGGAACTTTAGAGAAGAGAGAGATGCAGCTCACTTGGGAAGCAGATACCTCACTGAGAGTTGGATGGAGACACCTTCCTCCATGGATCCCTCTCCTATCATAGGTGCCTACTCCTTGTCTGTTAGAAAGCAAGGCTTATTTCAGACAAACAAGGGCTCTTTCTTTCAAAACACTATCTTAGAACACGAGAAAAGGGGATGCTCACCCCCTTTCATACTACAGATAGGTGGTTAAAGGGACTCCACCAGAAGGCAGATAATTTAGGTTCAACCACATGCTCCAATGGAGGGAGTCAAGCCTGCTGCCCTCCAGAGTGGGGATGCCCAAGTGGACAACCCATCTTTGTACTTGGGGTGCTCCCCGTGTTCTCTTTGGGGCAGTCTTACTGTGCATGAACACAATGAAATCAAGGTTGACTGGGCAGAGCATGAGCACGTGGGAGCAAAGATGTTTTCCCAAGTCAGCCCTTCCTCAGGGAGGTGAGGGAGGCGGGAGGAGGCTGATGTTGCGGTCCATCCACCAGTCACCACATGCCTGTCCTTCTTGAAAGAAGGCCAAGGTCATGGCTGCATGTGTGTGATTCTGAGGGACAGGCATGCTCTGAGCATGCCTTCTAGACTGACACCAGCTACTCAGCCCTGCCAAGACATGTTTCCACCAGAAAACCTCTCGGTGTCTGTGAAACGCCAGCTTCTGAGACAGCAGTGACAGCTAAACAGGACTTCTGAGGGTCAAAATTCTGGATTTACATGGACTTAAGCTGGATTCCCTTAACTTCCTCTGCTTCTGCTCAACCATCTGTAAAAGGATGGATGGGTACAAAAATATTTCCCTTTCAGAATCGCCATCCAAATAAATCCTGGGCAGCATCTGGAGACTTGGAACAGTAAGTGCCCAGGACTGAATGCAGATGGAAATGCTGATGTTTAGCTACTTCTTTGCATGAAGAAATGGGGCAGCATGGCAGCAGAAGTCACAATGAGGAGTGCCAGTTAAAATCAGAAGTTTGGTTATGGTTTCTCAAAAAGTAGCCACAAAATGATCATGGATTAAAGCTGTTGCCTGATTAGCCTGGTTAAACTGAAATTCCATGGTTTGGACTTCTGTAAAAAGCTTTTTGGGCTCACAGAAATTCCTTCTAAAGTGTGATGTAATCAGTACCAGAGAATATTTAGCTGCATTCATATAGAAATGTAAAGAGCTTAATAGGCAGCAATATATATAAAAGAGGAATGTGGGGCAAACAAGAAGCAATAACATCTTGGGGATGTATTGAATGGCAAAACACAGACAGCAGAAAGCCAACAAAAGTTTCTTATAACTTGGCTTTCTGAACACAGTGCCTCCAAAAGCATTAAGTCTGACATCATGGTGTGCAGCTCAGCACCCTGACAAAAGATGTGCTGCTGTTAATGGCTGCACTGTCCCAAAAAAGCCAGGAGAGGGCTCTGAAATCAGCCACATGGGTTACCATTTAAAATGCTTTATCAATCTGGCCCAGACTGCACTTTGAAGTGGAGCCAGACTGAGAGAGAGGGGAAACCTCTTCAGAGACCGTATATTCGGAGGACTGAAGAATTCCAGTTACAAGTAACTAAGCTTGGTTTTTTCCATCATAACTGAGCCTTCACAGATCTCTGCTCCTGGAAGAAACTGGGGATCAGCTGTTGTTCAAAATGGTTACAGCACAACCTGAAGGTCCATCGGGAGAGCAAGAAGGGTCAACAACTATAAGGAGCAGGAAGAGAAGTGCTGAGATGGCAGCCAGAGCCTTATCATGGTGAGCCCAGCCTGTTCAAGCTTAGTAAAGCTGAGTAACAACTCCTTCCATAAAGGGCAATAAAATCACAATGGCCCTCAGGCTTAGAAGCAAAAAAATCATGGTGTTGTAGATTGTGACAGTGGAAGAAGCCCAATAGATGACTTAGTCCAGCCCTGAGCCACACAGGTTCATCTGCTGCAACGCTCTCAAAACGCCAGGTGCTTACCAAGGAAGCTATGTTTTAAAATAAAAAAACCTCGTATTTCATTAAATTGAGATCATATGTGAAGGTATTTATTCTATACAGGAGGTACTAATGGGAACTGAGGGAAACAGCTGCATATATGCTTCCACAGCTCCTCCAGTGCTACAGCACAGGAGAGGCACTAGAAGAAGAAAAGCTATGGCTTCACCATGATGAAAGAAGGAAGGCAAAGAACCTGCCAAAATAAAGCACTCAAATTAACCTCCCTCAAAGGACAAAGATAGTCCAGGATTGAGGCAGAAAACACACTGCATGGCCAAAAATACCCCAAAACAAAAAAGCAATCCCTTGATCACATGACTGATTACTTGAAGAAGCACAGCCATGGCTGACTGAGCAGCAGTTTGGCAGAGGACATTGTGCCTGTGAGAACGCCTGCCAGCTCACAACACTCACATCTCAAACCTGGCTCAAACAACATGACAGGCATTAAGGCTGCAAACACAGGGATCCACCTGGAAGTCCCCAAGCAGGAATCCTCTCTGCTCCTGCAAAGGGGAGCCTCAGACAGACACAGCCCATGGAGACTGAGAAACTCTCCCTTACTGGAGAGGTCTCATTCGCTTCTGCTGAAGCATGGCAAGGCAGAAGGGTGGACTGGCTGGCAGTAGCTTTCATGTCTGAAGGCAGCAGTCCTCAGCTTCTGCTGACTTCCCAGGCCAGGGACAGCTGGGACCCCCTGCTTTGCATGGTGGCCAGATGCTGCTCACCCTTCCTGCTTGAAGGAAATCAGCAAGCCAAACAGCTGACTGCTGACCAGCCATGACTCCTGGCTCCCACCACATCTTATAGACACTGTGCATTAGACCACTCTGCACTGCAGTTAATCTGCAGTCCCCACAGTTGCCTCTGTGAGGGACAAGATCTCAGCTTTGTATGTGGCAGCAGCTTGCACTGAGCTCCTGCAGGCACTGAGAAAACAGCCGTTTGCCTTTAAAAAAGTCTCAGTAAATCACTGCGTACATTTGGCTTTGAGCACTGCTTAGAGCTGTAGGGCAGTTAGGTAGTGCTGCACGTTCTGGGGAACCACAAGGTCAGACCAAACCACCCCTTTCACAGGTGCACATAACTCTTTATTCCTGTGTGTAAGAGTTAGGTATGACTTGGTTCTCTGCCCTTAAGGCATCCATGGGCTGCACACACCTGTCACTGCTGGTCTTTCCAAAAAGGATTAAATGCTGGTACTACTCAGCATATGCCAGGAGAGACAAACGGTAGCAGAGAAGGGTTTGTACCACTCTTTCTGGAATTGTTTCATGGAGATTGCAAAGATGCAGCGCTACTTTGAGACTTTGCTTTGGATTTCTTGACTCAGATTTGTTCAATTTATAACCCTATACTTAAATCAATGCAGAGTTTTCATAGAGTAATTATTTTTCAAGATAGCAAGACATTTTAGGGGTATGACATCAGTAAGTTCAGAATCACAGCACCCAAGTTCTAGTTGTGTTCAAACAGTAGTCTGCAAGAAAATTGAAGAGATCATAATCTTTGCTGGTTAAAATTAGAGAAAACCAGAGCAGCTCCCTCTCACCATCAGTTGCAGCACCCTTCACATGTCTTTCTTCTCATCAGAAATGACCGGCGTGCAGCCTGAGTAATCTGGAGTTGCTTATGCAACAGAGCATAGAGCCTGTCTACCAAAATCTAGCATTCAGCATTAGGGTAATGTATTCACATCTGGGTGCTGCAGTGTCAGGCACGTATTCACAAAGCAGAACGTTTCAGAAGTGGTTGCAGTCTACAGGGCACAGAGCAAAGGCAAGGGAAAGTAAGTATCACACCCACTCATGACTAGGAGTACAAAAAGGTAGCAAACAAATGTGTGGTTTCTGATTGTCCATCCTCAGATCCATATTCTTCCATCTCCGACATTCAGTTAGCATCCTTAGGGAGGCCATAAACATAGAATGGCATAGATTTTAGGTCCGGGCTTCTAGCACTGTGATAATTGGAGCCTCTTAACATTGCCATTCATCTCCACTGTTCAAATGGTAATAATAAAAGTAATATACCCATTCTGGGGAAGGGAAAGGGAAAGGCAACAGGCAAACACTTTGGGACTTAAGCTAAATTACCAAATTCTAAAGGAAGCTCATTTCATACAATGTAGTATAACACCAGTAATTAATGAGAGATGTAAACATGTTAAACTTTAAAAGGTAGAAAATTAAAGAATTTGTTTCCTATGGGTATATAATGAGATACTTACCAAGTTCCCATGAGAGAGATAAGCAGATATTAAAAGGTCTTTCCAATACCTGTAATGGCTAAGGGCAACAGCTAATTCAATAGATTCGATCAAAATCACCACTTCTTTCTCCACTTCTGATTTATTACTTTGGCTGTAGTTAGTCATCACTCATTTTAGTTTGCTTTCCAGCAGTCATAAATTATGCCTCATAAATAAAAAGATACAATCAAGGAAATCACATCAAGTCATCTACAGCCCTGGAGTATATTTTCCCCTGGCACTCACGCTAATGTCTTTTTAAAGGATAGCTTGCCATGGTTTTGAATATGTCAGAATAACAATTTACCAAGAAGGGTCTTGCAAGAGGGGTGCTGTAACAGCCTCACTGGTAATTTTGAAAGACAACAAATCCAGTCTCATATCTGTATTTAGTTTAATGAACAAAAATCAAGGTTTGTTGCATCAATTAACTGTTTATGCACTTGAATTTAGGATGGCCTTGATGACAGAAACATAGTGCTTGAAGTGGAGCTTAATGAAAGAAATTGTGTGGTTTCAAATGACCCTTCTCTTTACGGTCTACTCTCTACCACAGGAGAGTAAGCATGTTGTTCTGCCAAAGAATATTTAGAGTAGGTACCACCATTACATCAGTGAAACAATATCATTATGTCTGCTTTACTTTTCAGAAGCTGAAATCAAGCCTGGTAGCCTAATGAAGGTGTAGTATGAGAAACTCTCTTTACTGAGAAGCAGAGTGCAAAACAAACCTTTTAAGAAAAAAACATTCTTCCAAACAAAATGAAGAGGGGACAACAAGCAGAAAGCACAATGAAAAGCTACATTTATTTCATGTCACTACTTTGTAGTGTATCTTTCTGTCAGGGAGATAGGAAGAAAGGGTGAACTAAAACAACATGAGGGATATTACAAATGGGTGACTATCCATCACTGGCCAGTCAGAAAACCAGTTTCACCCCATTTTAAGATGCAGAAGTCACTGAGTTGTTTGTCAGTAACTAAGCAGCACAAGTGGCAGCTCAGCCAATGATTTGATGGACAGGTTGGTAAACCAAGTATCATTCTTGTCATCTCTGTAAAGTGACCAAGAGGGCTGACATATTCTGCACTCCATGTAGTTAGGTCCTTCCTGTCTTTATGACTTTGCACTATTTTTTTCCTCTTTATCTCTCCAAAGTCAGAATATGATTTGTTTACTCTTTGAGAGTCCAAGGTGGAGGACTGAAAACACAATTTCCCCGGTGTATCTTGGGGTATTTCCTAGACCTTCCGCTTGGCTGCAGCAACTGGAGTGTGAGAAGCACGCTTCACGAGCAAGAGGGATGCTGTGCTTCCCACAGCAGTCGGAGGCAGAGAGCTTCAGCGCTGCAGACCCTGTCTCTGTGCACCAGACAGTCCTCCTGGAGAATAAACCTCTGCAGGGAGCCATAAAACTTCCTGAAAAGGGACAATCCTGCTTTTCTGTATTTTACATGTTCCATGCCTGCCAAACGGTAATAAGGATGTGTCCTAAACCAGGAAGACATTAAGCCATTAATCTAAAGAAGCAATCTTAAGTATACAATTAAATGCAATCGTAGGCAAGTGACATCGCTCTTGCATGGAAATCACACCATACTCTGACAGCTCTGCTCTGCACAATAGCACTAAATGCCACAAGTCTCTGTTCAAAACGGCCTTTCCTTAACTGAGAAAAATGGATCTGACTCTACAGGTTGCTATATGGTAATACTGCACACCATCCTCAGTGATTCTTGAGAAGGGTCTACATGCTCTATTTCAGAAAGATTCCAGGAATCAAAAGATTACACTTGCAAACTCATTGAGTTTGTTTTTGTGGTTTTTTTTTCAGAAGATCATGCAATTGCATCTGTTTAATACAGCTGAGGATCTCAGGCAGCATGCCAACAAATACCTAAAAGGCCAGATGCTCTAGAAAATGCAAATATCTAAATATACAAATGGACAGATAGAGGGAATTTCAAAGATCTCAGTAATTATTTCCAAGTATGGGATGGTAGGCACCTTAATACCTCTTAAAAACCCACGGAAACCTAGCAGATGCTAACATGCTTGTGCAGATCTGTCCCTTAAAGAATAAAAGTAGCTCCTTGAACAAAAGTGACTTAAGCATTTAGGGGGCATAGTCCCTTTGACCTGCATAAACTGCTAAAGTCACTTCAGTTTTGAAAGTGCAACTTTTACTTCTAGACTCTCAAGCCCTAAATATTCAGCTGAAGTTTCCACAAAAACCCCCCAAACCAACAACAACCAACCAAACAAAAAACCCAAATCAAAACCAAACCAAAACAAACAAAAAAAACCAGATTCCCAAAATACTGTCTTCATATACAAAGAAGCTGTCAGAGTTCATTAAATTAAATCTCAACACCTCCAAAAATGCTGGAGAGAACCCCATCACAGCACTTTGATTGTATCTGCATTCTGCTGGAGGAAATTCAGTTGCATTTAAAGTTTTATGTCCAGCAAACAAGCCTCAAATGCAGAGACAGCAGAATCAATATCCAGTTTAAGTGGAATATAAATCTGGGTTTCATCAGCATAACAGCAAAAGCCAAGCCCTATACTTATGAATAACTTGTTTCACAGGCAAGATATAAATTGTCAACAAAGGATGGGCTCAGAAGAAATCCCAGAGGACTGCTGCAAGTGACATAAGCAGAAGACAAACATGTGCATGCAAAAACCTCTCCTAGTGAAATAAATGGCCACCAGTGAAAAACAAAACAAAACACAAAACAAAACAAAACAAAAATTATTTAAGGTCCTAGTCAACAGCTCAGCCTGGTTATGGAGTAGAACTGGGATCAAAACCGAAGTCTTAAACAGGAATCTGGTCAAGAGACTTTCTTTGTTACTCATCACTAATAGATCATTAAAAACTTCAGCTTAAGCAAGTCTCTGTGGTACCAACTTCCCAAAAACCAGATTCTGACTGAGATAATTGAAGGTTGGTGCAATTGAGAATATCTCATAGCCAACATCTACAACTTCCAGCTCAGATAACAACCTGGGATGTTTTTCTTTATCTAAGAAAGATTCCTAACTAATCAGTAGGGCTTGGGTCTGCTACAACACTTGCTACCTATCCAGCCTCATCTGAACCTGAATTCACATTCTGCACAGATCCTGACTGTAATAGTAAGGAGATCTGGTCTAACAACAGTTCTGCTGTAAGGAAACTACAGCAAATGGATGGCGGACTTCAGACTGTTGTGTGCCTACAGATGGGTCCTACACAGGCATTAAAGGAAAGCTGGGAGAAAGAAATGGAAACCTTAATATTTGCACACAGTAGGACTCAAAACACAAATAGGTCACCTTAAAGTGTGCTGTTTCCAGCACAAGAAGGGTTTAGCAGCTCTCGCCAGAAGAGAAGTGACAACTGGAAATATACCCTTGTATATTTGAAGTGCAATAAATTTTCGGTCTGTAAGTAATTATAATTTTTGCTTTGGAATGTATTGTTCTAGCAGCTCCTGTACTGCTAAGTTAAGAGAAGATGTCATTAAGTAACTGAAGAAATCAGGTAACTGGCATCTGCAATCAGAACTAAGAGGCAGTCAGGTCACAGATTTTCATAATTTCCTTCAGCACAAAACTTTTCACACTGGTAGTTACCTTACAGACATGCTGCCAATCCACAAACATCGAAAGGAACAAAACAGGTTTGTGACTGTCAAGCAGAGAAGAAAGGCTTTGTGAATGCTGCAGTCAGTACACTTTTCTAGTAACATCCTAGGCTGTCTTTTCAATAGTTTTATGTGTCCCTTCAGAATACTTTTCTTATGCAAATTAGAACTGCTGGAACTGATTTATGAAGAAAGCCACTGCATTTCTCCCTCCAGGCCGCAGGACTCTGACAGTAATGGAGCAAGAGACAGGAGACACAGGTTGAAACAAGGGAATTAGATGCAAAGACAAATAGAGATATGTAGTCAGGAACCGGAACATGGTCCACACACAGGTTGTACAATCTTCACTCTTGGAGATGGAAGGATGAAGAACTTGATCTAAAACTCAACTGGACACAGCCCTGAGCAGCCCACTCTACAGAAACTACTTTAAGCAAGGAGTTAGGCTATATGCCTTCTGGATGTCCCTTCCAACCTACACAACTTGGTGAGTCTACAACACGTATGCATGTCACAGCTGGATAAACTAATGTGATAAAGCAACTTTTGAGATTGAATTCTTCATGGTTTCTGGCTACCAAAAAGAACACAATGATAATAGCAGAGCAGAGCTACCAAACAATCTGATTTGTACAGTGCACTCTTATCAAATTTGCAGATGACACGAAACCAGAAGGGTCCCATCAATACGTTGAAGGTCAGGTCTGCCATTCAGAAGGGCCAGAGGAACAGGTTGATGTGAAGTCTTGCACTTGGAAAGGAATAATTCCTTGCAGCACTACAGTGTAGGGACTGACCAGCTAGGGGGCACCTCTGCTGGAAAGGACCTGGTCTTAGTAGACAGGAAGCTGAACAAGAGCCAGTAGTGTAATCTGGCAGCAAGAATGGCCAACAGCATCTTGAGGAGCATAGCCAGACAATTAAAGGAAGTGATTACATGCCTTTACTTAGCATTTGTTCCATTTTGGCCCCTGAATTCAAGAAAGATATTGATAAATTGGAGCAAGTTCAGGGGAAGGCCACCAAGGTAATGAGGGGATTGGAGAACTTGGCCTGTAAGGAGAAGCTGTGGGACTGGGGCTTTATCAGCCTGGAGAGGAGATGGCTTGAAAGGAATACAATCACAGTCCCCCAGCACCTACACATAGGCTAACAAGAAGGTGGGGCCAGGTTCTTCGTAGTGGTATGTGGAGGGAGGGACAAAAGAAAACAGATATAAATTCAAACAAGAGAGGTTCAGACTGTGCATAATAAAAAAGCTTTTTTCACAATGAGGACAGCCAAGCAGTGGAGCAGACAGCCCTGAGAGGCTATACAGTGTCCCTCCCTGGATGTTTTCAAGATGCAACTGGATAAAGCCCTGTGTAACCTCATCTGACCTTTTAAATGAGCCTGCTTTGAGCAGGAAGCTGGACTGGATGGCCTCATGGAAGAGCCCTTCCAACCTGAATTATCTTGTGAGCCTATAAAGCAAATGAGCCTGTAAAAGAAAGATTGCCACCACCTCGCAGGAGCTCCTGTGGTGGAATGCACTGTGTTTCATACATTTCAAAACAAATCCAGGATTGAGCAATTTTAAATGTATTCGTTTATTTAAAGGAAAAAGGTTGTAAAGACTTCTGAGCATAGCCAAACTCATCTTCAAGATATATCATGTCTACAAATCTTGTGTACAGAATTGGTAGTGAGGTTTACTGGTATCCTGTTAAATGTCAAATAAGTGTACTTATTTGTAGACATCATCATACTAAAAAAATCAGCCTCATCCTGCTATGATGCTACATTGACTTACCTTTAGAAACATCAAATGCAGGGCTGTTTTTTTGTGAGGGTCTAAATTCCACTAACTCATATAAAAACTTGGAATAGATGTCAGAGGGTTATAAATAGCAAAGTTCTCAGTTCATAGGCTTAAATCAAGTAAAACCTTATATTATCACTATATGATTAAAAAAATGATGCTGAAATTTGTAACTTTGACACAGAAAACAATTACAGGTTAAAGGAAGTAATCACTTTAGGTCTAAGGGCCAAGATAAATGTATGTAACTTGGGCCAAATATCCATGGCACTATTCATAGCCAGTGATGATGATACCTACTCCACAGTTGGACTGATTCCAACAGTACCACTGACTTCTAGTGAGGAAAGAGACAACTCGGTCTGAATGGCAGAACTGGTCTCCTTGCTTTATCTCAGCCTCATACAAAAAAACCCAACAGTTAAAAAACCAATGTATGTGGGAAGTAACAACAACCATCAACAGTATATTCACTTTTGAACCACCCATGCAAACTGCTTGTGATCCCAACATCTATTTTACAGAGGAAACAACCCTAGTCCCTCTTGATGTAAACTACGTTAAGATCATAAAGTCAAAATTAAATCAGAAGAGATTGGGGGAGGATGGAAAAAGAAAGAAAAGCTAATTAAATGAAATGAAGCTGCCTTTTAGGAACCAGAATTTCACACTACTCAAATAATATTAGAGCCTTGCAAAAGCTCTGGAGGGTACACAAAAATTTAACATACAAGAAACAGGCACTCAGGACTCAGCTCAAGAAAAATGACTGCTGAATGAATATATTGCTTGTGTAAAATTATTTTCAGCTTCTCAACTATTTAAAATACATTAACAATAATCATTCAGGTATCACAATACTATTAACATTAGAAATGAGATGTATATGTTAGTTGTAGGTGTAAAGTAAGGTTCTCAAAGAGTACTGAAACCACAATCATGAGTTGCTAAATGACTTCAGTTCCCACCTGATATTCATATTCGGTGTAAGGCAGCAACTTGTCATCTTTGAAGGAGGTTGAAGAGCCATTGTACACAAGTGCGAGGTCTAAATTTATGTGGGCTTGAGTCGTTCTCCTTCTGTAAAGTTCGTAGTATAAAATCTTGCCATTTGGCTGCTGTGGGCCAGTCCACAGGACAGAAGACGTTGACTGAAAGCCCCCAGCTCTGGTCTGTATTTCTATGAGAGGGGCAGGCTGCAGTGCTGGGGGGGACTCCAGTGTCTGCACCGATGCCCACTCACTGGAGGCACAACCCAGCTCTGTGCAAGCTTGGAGTTGTACGTCATACCTTTGGGAAGACAAAGTAGGAATAAAGTGATTAAAACAATGCAAACACAAATATGCACTGTGCATGAGATCTTAATCAAGTATACATGGGAGGTTTCTTAATTTCCCTCAGTCTTTGACATTTTTGAAGAAAACCATTTGTATGGATACACAGATTATGTGCTGTGCCTCGTATAGCAAAAAATGAAGCACACTGCCTTCTGGATTTCAATTTTTTTTTTTTTTTTTCCAGAGCAGAGTCAACATCTGCAGGAGTCAAGTGATCAAAATAGTTTTGATTTTGACGATATGAATCAAAATGATGATTCTTTGTAAGAGATGATTTGGATATAATTTGAGAGCTGTAGAGCTCCACTCTATTACTCTTCTCTCTTTGGATTCAAATTAGTTACATGTAAATTGTAGACAGCCTTATCAAGCATGTAAAACACAAAAATTATGCCTACACAAATATATAAGGAAAGGTCAGGTAAACAATCAAGAACTAGTGGGGAAGATATTACTTCAGTATCAAGTGTGCTCCTTCTTTAGCCAAGTCTAGTACACATTCTTAAGTTTTAGCCTTCACTTAAACACAAGTTGCTTGTTTTCAGCTCAAAGGTGCTGGTGCGTTCTTGGCGTGACTCCATAATCAGCTCCGCTACACTGTGAATGGGTGAGCTAAAACGCCTTTTATCTGCCCACCCTGAACTTCGTGAACTAAAGCCCTATTTATTCTTGAAGGCAGACATCTTGCAAAAGATAGACGTGTACAAGATTGAAGATTTTGGAGTCTATAGCAGAGTACTGAATTGCCCCACGTATTAATTACAACCAGAGTCAACCCCTATGCAATTCGCAAAATTATATATAGCTGTTGTTACTATAAATTAAAAAATCCTGGTTTTATCATGTGCTCTTTAGGAAACAAAACCCCATGGGCCTGACTATCTGTTTAAACAAGATGGTTGAGCTGTCTGCCAGCCCACTGAATGCCCTAGCAGCATTAATTTGACAAATGAGGTTTTCCAGGCTTACCTACTGTAGGGTTGTAGCTCTGCCACGATGTACGAGCGTCTCAGAAAGGAAACATGAGATGCATCAAAGTCAACAATTTTCTTTTCTGTTTCAGCAGGCTTGTGGATCGAGATTGTGTAATTTCTAATGTCACCGTTGACTTTGATAGGAGGATCCCAGGCCACCAAAATCTCTCTTGAGGACCACGCCTGCAACCTAGGAGGCAACAGCCCAGATGGAGCAGAAGGGTTGGTTTTTATCTGAGCTGGTGGGCTGGTCACACTCCCTTGACTGTTATTTGCGGTGACAGTGTAGCTGTACTCCATGCCTGGCATTAGGGTGAAATCAAGATATCGAGTTTCCAGACCCGAGTAAACAAGTACACCATCCCTCCTTAGCTCATAGCTTGTGATTTTACCATTGGGATTAGCTGGAAGTTTCCAGGTGATTTCGATTGACTCTGAACCCATAGCAAGCAGCCTGGGGGCTTCCATATTTAATGGTGGGGCCTCCATAGTCATCACTGACTGGGACATGCTAGATGTGCAGCCACCTGCAGTACAGGCAACCAACACAAAATCATACTGGGTGTAAGGCTGTAAATTAGAAACCAACATTTGCAAACTTTTGCCAGGATAATACTCTTCATTGTTTAATTTCAATATGTACTTGGTGATATCTCCATTTTGTATTTGGGGAGGTGCCCAAGATGCATTAATTTGAGTGGCACTGACAGCCTGCAGAGATGGTGGATCCACAAAGGCAGGAGCTGCTTCCAGTGTCTGTATTGCAGCTGGTTCGCTGGTGGAGCAGCCTCCCATCGTGCAGGCAACTATCGCGTAACTGTACATTGAATAGGGCAGCAAGTCTTCATCCGTGTAGTTGAAAGTCGCAGCGTCGAAGCTGAAAGGGTAGAGAACATCGTTCTTTAGCAGCCTGTATGACTGAAGAATACCATTGGGCTGTGCTGGGGAGGCCCACGAGATGAGCACTTTATGGGGGTTAACTGAGGCCAAGTATAACCTGGGGGCAGCAAGACCTTTTGGGGCAGTTTGACTAGTCTTTGCCACTGTCCAGGAGCTGTCAGCATAGCCTGCTGCATTCCAGGTGCGTATTTTATATTCGTACCTTGTCCATGGCTGCAAACCTTTATCATTATATATGAATGTGTTGCTTTCAGCGTTATATTCTGTGAAAACAATTTTTTCATCTTCTGTTGTTGCTCTGTACCCTGCAGCATTTTCTTTTGTGCGTCTGTGAATAACTTCATAGCGAATTATTTTTCCGTTTGGATTAATTGGCTGCAACCAGCTCAGTTCAATGTTGGTAGCGTTCACTGCCTGGATTACAGGTGCCATCTGAGACACTGGAGGTGCTTCATCTGTTCGGACCGGCTGGGGTGGAGAACGGGTGCAGCCGGCTGCGTTGCAAGCCTCCAGCACAAGGGTATAGAGAGTGTACGGCTCAAGGCGCCTGAAGAGGAACTGGCGAGATAAACCACTGTACTCCAGGTTGTCATCGCTGAATATATTGTAAATCTGGGGGAAAAAAAGAAATAGAGAAAGAGAGAAATAAATAAATAAATAACAGAAACCAGGATAAAAGGAAAAAAGGGTAAGAGCTATTAACCAATGAGTCAGAAACTTAGTTCCTTTCTAGCAACAATCACTTCACAAACAGATCATTGAGACAGAAGGAATGTTTTGATCCAGTTTTTTTTTTTCATTTTGGACGCAGTAATAAATCACTTAGTGACAGCTTTCATTATATTTATTTGTTATCAAGTTTCATTGCAAGGCTTTCACGGGCTAGCACAAAGCTTCTCACAGACTAACTCTAGAGAAAATCACTTAAGACAAAAACTCCAAATAAACCCCTTTAGTTGCAAACCTTGCAGGTAAAGGTTTACACTGAGTTGAAATCACTGAGCTAAAATAAGTCCCAAATTTCAGAACAACATTTTGTCAAACCCAGGTTTTCTAGAAACTAATTTTGGCAATGTCTAATGTATGCCAAGTAAGACTATGAGCTTTCATGCATAGCTTTCTATAGATTAAATTAACAATTTGGTTCACTGTAAATCAACGTTTACAGTCATGGGGTAGCACAGGAATGTTAATACTAATTTTAATACAACCACAAGCAGAGAGTGCTCACAGAATGCCTTCTGCTTACATTGAACTTCTGTTTTATTTTAAAGCATAATTCATTTAACTGAGTCCTTTTCAGAGAAAATGTTTCAATTAGATATTCAGCATTTCCTCTCTTTTTTCATCCATTAAAGTGTCAAGATGAAGATTACCTTAATCACACCATTGGGCTGGGAGGGCTCTGACCATTTTAGCAGTAGAGCCCTGCCATTTTCTTTCTTTTCCACGGTGAAGTTGCTCAGGCCACTGGGTGAAGCTTCCAATGTGCGCACAGATGTCCAGGGGCTTGAAACCTGCCCAGCATTGTTTACAGCTACGACATGAATATGATATGTTGTGAAAGGTTTCAATCCAAATAAATGAGCCTGATGCTTTGTTCCCTGAAGCAAGAATACAGATGTTTGAGTTAGTTAAAAAAGTAATCAGCATCTGTGGTTTATGTCACTTGGAAAATGAGGTCTCAGCTCTGGGTCACTTCTGACCGCTTTGCAGAATACCCCATCTGGTTACCAGGATTCTTTTGGTGTGTTTCCGTAGCTGAACCTCAAAAAGAAGCTCTTAGGCTTTAAAAAAATATCTGTCATTAAGGTGGAGCCTTTGGAACTGACTCGTGGGGAGTCCTGCACAGTCCAAACTTCAGCTAGCAAACAACTTGTGTTTTGTTCAGCATGCGTTCAAGTTTTGCACAGTGAGGACCGAGTGCCTGGCACTCTGCAGGACTCAAGTACATGTGAAACCTATGGTATATGAGTGATGCCTGCCTTTAAAGAATCCTTACACATCTTGTGTGTAGAAGTGACATTTGATAGGCATGCCATCCTGTTCTACCTACTTAGAACATTGTAATATGGATAGACAGCAGTGTTTCCAAGAGCATGGTTTCATTCCCTTACTGAAAACAAATCCCTTAAAAGTGAGGGGTGAGAGGGAAGTGAGTGAGGGCAGGAGGGAATAAATTAGTTTCCATGTTCCTGCTTTGTAAAGATGTTGCTTGAGATAAATTCACAAGGTAAGATGATTGTGGGGCAACCCTCTGCCTGACAAGAACCCTCTTTGTTTCTCCAGGTTGGAGGAAGCAGGCACACTGCTGATGGGGACACAGGCCATGGGGCTGCACCCTCCCTGGCGCCAGACTCTCTCCTTGCACCAGTGGGGAGAGGATCGGGGGAGCACCCCCATTAATCCCACCAGGCTCTGCCAGGGCTGGGGCTGACCTGCAACCACACCAGACCACAGTCCAGCTCAGGGCCATGAGGCTGGATGCAGATCAAGGGACATCAGCTATGGCCATAGGCACCAGTGGCATTGCAGCTCACCCCAAAGAGCCTCTCACACAGACCTGAAACCGTGCAAATATGAGGCAAAGCACAAATTCAGGTCTAGGCAGGAAGGCGACACAGCCATAGCAGTGTTTTGAACAGCCAAGAAAGACCAGGTGGCAAACAAAGGACGGGGTAACACATTTCAGTAGGAGACTGTTCAGATTTGTCTCATCAGAGGAACAAGGAAGAAAGGAGTTCAGCTGATCACCAATGTATTTAATATCATTTTTAGTTGTGCTTTTGCATTAATTATGTATACCTCAAGAAGGGGAGTGCAGGAATTCAGTTTCCTTTGTGTGGCAGATACAGCTGAAGTCAATTTCCCTGTTTCTGGAAGTCATATTAAGTTGTTAAATGCTAACACTTCCAATTGTTTAATATTTAAACATTTGTTAAGCTATCACACTCAGAAACAAATTTTAAAGAAATATTAATTTCTCTTTTTTAAATATTAAAAGTTAGATCATAAATATTTAAATAGTTATTTCCTCACAACAATGAGTTAGTCTTTTAGATAAATATAGCACAGCATTTGAATGACCATTATGAATATTAAATCTGAAGATGCCACAAGTACAGATTATAAACATACTTTTCTGATAAATGATTCCTTTTTCTGTTAAACAGGGCAAACACTAGCAAGATTAATAATGCAAAAAAGTATAATTCTTTGTTAGGAATTCTCAGTCATCACTGCCAAAAAAGCATAAGCTCAAATGCAAATAGCAATCACCTCAAACAGATTATATATAAAAAAGCTCTGGCTGCTGTGGGACATTTAGAGATATCTTTTGTCATAAGAAACATGGAAAGCATGTGGGCTATAAAGCAAAAACATATGTATATTGTCAATAGCAGCACCTGTCCAATTACAGTTTATTTCAGTACGGAGAATTTAGTTCAGCCCCTAGATGGCAATACTATCAAACACTTTTTGTAACATGAGTACTTAATGATTAACAACGTGCGTTCAGTCATCCAACATACTCAAGGCAGCCATTAAAAAAATAACAAAACTGATTTCATTATAGATTCTTTTAATAAACATTTATGGCTTAGATCCTTGAAAGTGGAAGCGTTCAAACTGCCATAGCAAAAAAAAACCTGTACAGCCGAATGCAAAATTATGAACTGCAGGTTAAAGTACAGAGCTCAAATTGAAGTTCATGCTTAGCATAAAAATCTGGCATCAGAAATTATGTTGGCACAAAACATGATTAAAATTAGCTTTACAATTGGATGTAGTCCGTATTAATAGTTTTTATGAGGACAGTTATCTATTAGGTTTTCAAAACACAACTTTTAAAAGCCTAAAATTTACATTCCATGGTTCGGGGGTGGGGATGGGAGGAAGGGAGCACACAACATTAAATTACTGCCCCTGAACTGCTAGACAGAGGCTCTCTGAAGGTACAAACACATTATTACACACATCATACAAAAAGCAATGGCTCTGCTTTCTAATCAGCTGCATCAGGGTGGGCTTTTGTGACAGCAATGCTACAAACCACTTCATTTTTAACCAGAAAACCGGCATATTTTTCATCACCCTCTACCATTTTCCCACTAAACCTCAAGATTTAATTATTTACAATCCTCACCACACTTTGAAATGAAACAAGGATGGAGGGATTTCCTTGCCTGCAGTTCATCATGTTCTCTGGAGACTGCTAAACCATTCCTTCCAGGGATGACTTTTATCCTTGGCTCCTACAGCTACTTCTTGAAGAGCAAATGGTTTACATGTATTTTTGTTTGGTTTGGTTTTGAAGTAAGCTCAGGGGACGTACTCCCAGAATATGGAGCCACGTTTTCTCCCCCTGCACTACTGACATTGCCATTTCTGAATTTGCTCAAAGGCTGATGCTGAAAAGAGGATGGATGACAGTCTCAGTGATTCATTTTAAGAATTACTTAATGTCCTCCCATGACATTTTCAGCCTAGAAATACTGTCTTGCTGGAATGGTCAAATATAAAGAGAAAAATACACCTTGCAAAGGATAGCTCTGTGACCTTTGGCTTCAGCGACAACGGCACAGCCTTAAACAGGCACAGGATCAGAATCATTGCATGGAATATTCTCCCACTCTTTGTCTGCAAAGCCATGAACTCATATATCCCATGTTTACATAGTGCTAACAGGCCAGATTTCATTCACCATTAAAAGTAAACCAACAAAATAAAATTTTAATGCAAACATTAAGATATTCGTAGACTGACTGATGATGAAATCTGATGGACTACAAGCCCACGCTCTCCTTTCTCTGTCTCCTCCTGTGAAGCATTCTCAGTCATTAAATTAAGAATAAACCAGCAAACAACTAAGTCTGTGCACTCTCACATTCCTCCTATAAGGCCCATCCTTTTAACATAAACACTACAGAAATGGACACCTGAAGCGGGCTGTGAGGAGCCACCATGACCTGATCCAGCAGCACCGCTCCTCCAGGCAGGACCCCACCTTTGGTTTTGCTGAGTAAAATGCTTCACGCGCTTCCAGTGGCAGCACAAGCTGTTAACAGCAACAAATACACTGCTCGGCTAATTCCACTCTTCTAACTGTAAATTAGGATAAAAGTTATTTAAAACAAAACCTTGTTTTAACACATTTTTCAAAACATAAAACGAGAGAACATGAATCATGAATAATGTATCCGGCAAGATTTGCTTCAGATTGCCTTTTTTGTTTGTTTATTTTTTAATTCATGAGCACAGAAGTCACTTAAAGTCTGGAAACAAATTAGCATAGTCTTTCATTCCATTCAAAGGCAGTGGCATCCATAATGCAAGGTGCCTGCCTTCCTCCTCCCCATCACAGGCAAGGCTGTGCAGCCTTCAAGGGTCTGACGATTTTACGCTGCCCGCTGTGATTGCTTTTGACTACTTGAAGTGCCCCTAAGGCAGCAACAGGGTCAAGAGGTCTTTGTAGGTTGAAAATGATCAAAAATTAGCATTGATCCATAGCTGTCAATAATACTTGGCGCGAGTGGACTCCCTGCACAAATGTTTAAACTGCATACAACTACACAACCTAGTCATCTTCTAATCTATTGATCTGACGAAGCAGCACTTTCCAGTGGTGTCACTCTGGGATCTTCGTCTTTTTTCAAGGCAGGCCACCTTACCAGTTGCCCAGGCCTCAGAGCCTGAGTTCCAAATGTCACAGATATATATCAGATCGCTGAGCCACTGAAGAGCTGCCCAATAGGCAGCTTGAGTATTCGTTCTCTTCTTCAGGGCTAATCATAAAAACTCAGCAAGTCCCCAGCAGTTATGCTAAGGTTATGTTCTGGTTTCTTCTCTCTCCCTATCTTGTTTTCATACAGTAATCCGTATTTGGCACACATCTTTGATAACCACTTAAAAAGCTAGTTCATTCTTTCTGTGAGTGTCTAACTAAACTCAGTGGCATCCAACACTACCACACTGCTAATGGTCCAGGGATGCAAACCTGTTCTTTCATACTCCCCAGTGTTAAATTAAAGGAAGGTAATTCAGCATGACATTCCCTTGTCTACAGAGGCAGAAATGCTGAACTCTCCATGGACAAGGGAGGAGAAAGCTATGGTCTCCTGGCAGTCAGCACATCAACCCAACCATCCTCCAATGCCAATTTTCAAATTTTCCATCAAGAAAGTAAAACAGATTCCTCCACAGGTGACAGAAATGACAGGGAATGTTTGAGGTTTTACTAAGATACTCAGTCTATCCTTACCTTTGTCATCATCCTCTTATCCAGTTCCCCATTTAATCCTGATTATTTGCCACTTTCAGCAAAGCACTGGGGGTGGTTCCACCTTGGCTCTGATGTTCACTCTTATTTCCCAGCCTAATTCTTAGCTCCTGCCTTCACTCTAAAAATTGCACTGAGGTCATATTCATATGCAATCCCTAACTTGTCCCTTGGGTTGCTTTTGTTCTCAGGCTTATATCATCTACACTGTCCTTTACATTTAAAAAAAATCTACTCTAGTCCTAAAGTCTTATGCTCAGATTCACAGGATATAACTTAGGGATACCCAAGTAATCTATGAGTCCCTTCCTGTAGCAGTGTGGACTGAAATATAAATTATTGCCATGGTAGTACTGAAAAATCTCAAAGGTTAGGCAGAAACCAAAGTGTTCTTCATTTTACCAGAAATTCTCTTCCCTAGAGGTGATCAGAACTTTGATTTTTACCAGTAATTGATGTTGTGCTGTTTACTTTCCTCCCAATTTGTGTTTAAAACTCTTTTAGATTTTTCCTTTCTTTTTATGGTAAATTTCACTCTTAAAACTTTGCTTCCTAAGAACTTTGCGTTTCATTTTAGAATTTAAAAATTGCATTGAAAAAACGTATTTTTCATTTAAAATAATTATTATATTATTTGATATTAGCCAACAGGACTTTTATAGCAATAACATGTATCACATTGGTGATGCTATATAAAAAACCCCACGTATTATGAAAAAGAATCTAAAAAACCATTTAAATAAAATGTTTAAGTTTGTAAAACCAGTGATTTCCTTATTAAATCTAAGATAATTTTGAGACATTTTTGCCCAGGGAATATTCTTCCTAATTGTCTTTGGTTGAGATGAAAAGACATTTTTTCTTTCTAAGCCCTGAGGTGGATCAATGCAGTCTTCTACAGTGGCTAGGAAATGACATTCAGGAATTCATTATATTTGAGCCTGCTTTTTTATGAATACATTTAGGAAAATTTATTTTAAAAATATATTAGAGAAGATCCAAGTTACAAAGTAAAGCATATAAAATTGCTTTTTTATTAAAACATAAGCTTTGATTACGTGATCATAAAATATTATTTCCTTGAGATTCCTAGCAAACGTAATGTTTGATGGGTTTTAGCTTTCAACTTTAAGAATGTTCTAATAATATATTTTTAAAACAAATGGTAGTTTTGCCATCAACATCAGAGAACACTAGTTTGTCCTCTATGATTCCACATTCTTGTCCTTTCCTAACAGTACCATGCCAGCAGCTTTTTAATAAAAAAACCTAATTTGCACACCCTGTTTCACTCAGCACGTAATGCAATCATTTCCTATGAGAATAGTCCAACATGGACTTGTGAACTATACCAGGGAGAAACCCTTAGAAACAATAGTAATCCAAGTTTAAAATGTTCTGCAAACAGCAATTAATACCTGATACAGAAATATGACATTGCAACTCATTTTCCTCCTTTCTGGCAGACCATGTAGGGAACTGTGAATTGCTTGTTGTTGAACCTCACTGGTGGACCTGGTGTCTATTTTCCCAGCAGACAGTTCTCTTTCCCAGCACACCTGGGGACCTGCCACAGGTTCACCAGGCATCTGAATCCCCAGCTTTGACTTGAAAGCAAAGCACCACAAAGAAAACTAGGATGCATTGCACAGTAGAATAAGATCAAGCACATTTAGCAAGCTGCACTCAGTCACTGTGTTGGCCTATGGGTAGCAAGACACTTTAAAACGACCAACAGTGTTGTGCTTTTGCTGTTAAAACCTTAAAAAAATATCTTTGGGCAAAATCAACACTCCACTTACCTTCTCCATGCTATTTTAGCAAGATACTTTTCTTTTTATTTACTTTTTTTCTTTTTTTCTTCTTTTTTCTTTTATTTCCTTTTCTTTCCTTTTTTCTCTTTTCTTCTTTTTTTTTCTTCCTTTCCCTTTCCCTTTCCCTTTCCCTTTCCTTTCCCTTTCCCTTTCCCTTTCCCTTTCCCTTTCCCTCTCCTCTCCTCTCCTCTCCTCTCCTCTCCTCTCCTCTCCTCTCCTCTCCTCTCCTCTCCTCTCCTCTCCTCTCCTCTCCTCTCCTCTCCTCTTTCATAATTTTTTATTTAAAACTCATCAAACAACCGCGAATGCTGCCTTCTCAAAAATGTATTTGAATCTGTATTTGTGTAATTTGTACTGAGAAATACTGAAATCCAAAAAGAGATTTTTCTGCGTGACTTAATAAATCAAATAAACCAAAATATCTATGACATGACATTCCACTATAGACACCATCTAGATGATGTCAACATGTTTTCCTAACATTAATATTTTATCTCTAACAACACTCACAAGACCTACTGTATAATAAACCATAGTTTTGTGCCTTTCTTCTCCCTGCACCACCACCCCCCTCCCCTGCAATACCACTTTAAACCATGTTTATTATTCCTCATCATGAGAAAGTGATGGAGAAGGAAAAAATAAGCTCTTTTTATAAACTAGATACCTGACAGGACTGTTTTCCCAAAACTTTTTGTTTTGGTCAGTTCAAATCCTTACTTAACCTAAATGATACTTTTTGCTTTCAATAATCATTCTGGATATGGAGAACTAGAATAAGTTTCTCTTCAAAATAAGACAGGCAGAATCTGAAGCAAAAATTTTAATACTATCTACTTGAGATACAAGAAGGCATACTTAAACCCCACTGAAAAATTATGTGTCACACTCAGTAAAATGCACACATATTGCAGGTTCTGGTCTTTAGCTGAGTGGGGCATGCCTTGTGGAGAGCTGATGGGAGTGAGAGAGGATAGAGCATACGCATCAGCAAAGACTTCATGGTATATGAAATTCAGCATCATATTAAATCACTATCAAACCCAATAGGATTGAGCTGTGAGGTTTTAGTGATGTTCTGAATTCACACACTGCATAATCTGGAATCTACATAAACTCATCAAGAACTTGCAATTTGTTGAGGCTGCCTTGGTTACAAAGGAAATGGGAACGAATGATCCTTCAGATGTAGCTTTATAATCTGGGCTAGAAATGTGTCTTCAGGGGAAGCTAAAAAGCTACGAAAGGCAATCACACAAATGCTGACTGGAGTCTGTATATCTACAGCTACAACTAGTGCACTCACACAGTTGAACTCCAGGAATATGTTTAAAATAAGTTGCTGAGCAGCAACTTCCCATCCACTGTTTGTCAACATTTAGGAGCAGTGGTCTTCTCAAGGATTTGTTCTATGTTGTCTGTAGGCTTGGCACAAGAAAGAAAAAACACTTCTGCTCTATAGCAGCAGCTAGAGCCTAAGGGCTCAAACCTGCAAATGGTAGGGGGTACATCCCTCAATATGGAGCATTAGGGGGTTAATGTTATATTTTTCCTAATGCCATAGACCGTATTTTCTATCTGATGTGTTGGCTGATGGCCAGAATGAAGTTAGATGCTTTTGTCAGAACGAACAAAATCTGGACTGCCGCATCAGTGCAGTCTGTGTCTTCTTAGTCCCAAATCCTTTTTTTCCCCCTAGCAATGTCCAGAGCAGCAGGTGTTTTGCAGAAGAGCTTCTGTGATTTTAAACTAATGTAATGAAACCATGGATGTTTTTGTTATCCATAAAAACAGATAATTTATATATCCAAACTTCTCAACTCAAGGTATCTTGTGGCAATCAGTTTTGCTTTATTATAGAGAGAACATGCCATTGCCATTATGAAATGTTTTGGCTTTTGGTTTAATCTGAAGTTTTGTTTTTCAAGCACTCATGTTGCTCCACTATTTGTGACTACATATATCTCTGCCATAAGCTGCCTTCTTTTTCTCCTTTCAAATTATGTCATATATGATACTGTAAAGAAAAGAGGCTCTGAACACTGTAAAACTTCTCCCATCTGATCTTAAAACAACCTGGGCACAGTATCTGAAAGTTTTTATTTTCTGTAAAACTTAAAATAGACTGTTTGGCTGTGTTTTTGATGAATGGAAAACAGAGGGGAGAAACCCCTTATTTTTCCCTTATAAAAGCAATTATTTTCAATTTTTGCCTTTGCACAGCTCAATAGACATAATGGAGAAAAAGAAATGTAAAGAGGAAAAAAAAAGTTTGAAGAAAATCTTTAAGGGGACTTGAACAAGGACAATCTGAATCTTAACATAGATTAGAGCTGAACTCCCACATCAGTTTTCTTGAAAATGCCACTGAATGTCAGTTGTGCTCTATAAAATTAAGACTTTGCAGTTATATATGACTTTTCATCATAGAATCTCACATCATGTTGCAAACATTAATTAATTAAGTCTCAGGATAACTCCCTGTGTTACTGTGTGCAGCTTCAGGAAACTATCATTATTGTTTTAGATCACATTTTACACAGGTACAATAGATGTGTCATATTATTGCTGCATGCAAGCTTACTTCATTCCCTTTTCTCAATCATTCTGAGTCCTTGTCTCTCTCACCCAACACATGCAGAGCAGTTCTAACTGCTGCTAAGTAGAGGAAGATAACACAGCCTCAAGGCAATTCACAGCTTTAAATCCCTGCTTTCTGTCAACACAATGGAAAATAAAAGCAACATTTTAAAGGAGACTAAAAGGTTTTTACTTCCTACTGGTTTATTCTTTTTTCTCTGCCCTGTACTGAACAGTCCTAGCTTTTCATTCAAACTTTGCCTGCTATGTAATCACTTCTGAGAGATATTAGAAGGTAAGCATAAACAATTTACTTGGAGTTACATTATACAGGCTGAAGTTTATTCTGAATATATGGCTGAACATAAAATGTCACCTTTAAAATGAACAGGGTATTTTAAAAAACAGTAGGCCAAAAAGTATGCAAACCCCTGTCTCTTGAAAGGCTTTCCTTATCCAGGTTTTTCATTCCCTCCCCCAATGCTTTACACTTCCTACACTAAAATACCTGCTTTCTAAACAGAAAGTAAATGAAAGCGTACAGGAAGCAGTTTGGGAAGTGTGCAGGGTAATTATGCCAATCCATACCAGGAAAAATAGATTTGCTCTGCACTTTTTTGTACAGAGCAATCACTCCTAGCAGAAGGCCAGAAGCACACTGGTCATGCAGGTAGGGATGTCCTCTCTCTCTTCTGTAGCTGGAGGAAAGTTCATCCTATCTTCTTAATATTAGCAGGGGATATTGATTAGGCATATATTTAGGTGTACACTTTGGGGACATATTCCTCAGCAAAGCACAGCTTCCCATGAAAATACTGATAGTTTCAGTAGAAAACTGACACCTTCCTTCCAGAACTTGTGGGATGTTCCTTGAAGTTTGGAGTAGAAGATTCCTACAGGAGATTCCTGCCCTTAATGGTCCTATAAGCTAGTGGAAAGCCTTAACAAGTAGTCTGAAAAACCCCTCTGTCACATGATGGCAGGAGGAACAAAAATCTTATTTGCCCATTGCAGCTGCTGTGGACTGCACTGTTTGCAAAAATAATGAAGTCCAATAAAGACAAATTATATATCGTTGCATCTCTTCGTAGCTATGTCTTGCCATATGAAGGCTCAGAATCAACTCCACACCAAGAAAAGGACTGAAAAGAAGACAAGAATGAAGAGTGGTTATAGAGTTTGGTAAAGCAACTGGAAGAGAAGTTGCTTACAGGTTTAATGTCTTGAAACCAAATGAACAGAGTGGATGGATGAACTTCCAGATCGTCCCAGGATCATACAACTACCTGTCCCTCTGGCTTAAGCCTTTTAAGTCACACTGTTGGGAAGAAACTCACCTTGACACAGCATATGAAGCAGTGTCTGCAGACTGCCCATTCCCATTTTCTGTGCTGTCAGAACACTAAATTCATATACATATACAGAAAAGTAGGCAACTAAATCTGCTGCAGTGTGAACAGGAAGAACAGCTAGCTAGCTTCACTTTTAAATGTTATATGCATAAATAAAACAGAATCAATCATGCCTTTTCACGTGTTACACATTCATTGGTCCTTTCTCACATAAGTTGGGTTTCTCAGTGCAAAGCTTTTGCCAAAAAAGATGAGAGTCTAAACTGCTTGTTAGTTAGGGAAGAGATGAAAGATGTAAGTACTGAAATATTACTTGAAAACTGAAGCACAACAAGTTTAGTTCAGATTCTGTATTTTTCTTGGATATTTAAGTTACTTGCCAAATTAAAATCAATCACTAAGTTAACAGATATATAGTTTAGCTTAGTACAAAACAAATTGTGCCTATTTCAGAAATGAAAATATCTTTACAGAACATTATTCACTCCAGCATATTACCTTGTAAATCCACTAGTCTCACTGTCTCATCTATTGATTAGCTGCATGTATGCATGTTATAAATGAGCAATCCAAAAAGAAATTACTAGAATTTAGTCATTTTGGCTCAGAGTTGTAAATATATTCAAGTGCTCAAATATGAAGATATGTGCTATGGGAAATAGCAGAACCCTGACATTCTGACACAAAACTTGTGTAGCTGGTGTCCTCAGTTACTCTCTATACTCTGTGCAGAGGAAGGGATGTTCTTTGGTTTTGAATAGCCCTTCAGAGAGGCCTCACTCTCTTTGAAGACAGATTAGACAGACCAGCCTACATTAGCCATGTAAAGTATGTTTTTAGAATTCAGAACTGTGAGTTTTGCTTAAATTCACTTAAGAATCAAAGAGGCAAGAAATCAGTGACAACATTTTCAACCAGCACACAGCAACAGATCATACAGGTGAGCTCTTTTTTTTCTTAAGGTGAAAGAGAAAACTATTAATAGCCTCAGAAGTTAAATCACAGCTGTTTCAGAACACTTCAAAATCAATGGAAGTTTCCTTTTGCGTTCTCCAGGTTCCAGCAACAGGGTCTTCATGAGTAGAATAACATAACTAAATGGTGTATGTTGGTGGCATTCAACTAGAACAGGGATTTGGTTTAGTTTATCCATAATATTGAAACAAACATCCCTGACTCCTTATTTCCATGCACAGGGCAACATGTTGGCAACGATATTCAGTTTGGGATGGTGTTACTCCGATCAGTGTGATTTAAAATTTCCATTAACACTCTCAAACCAAGCATCATAATAAAGCAATTGAAAGCATGTTCTATACAGGACTTGAAAGATGAAAACCAGCTAAACTGTATGCTAAACAGGTGTTGCAAATTTTTGTCTTGGAAATGTCCTGTTTTAAAAGCCACATGTTTTCAGCTCTATTTGTCCTCAAAGGGGGCACTGTATTTGACATCAAAGCCACCAGAACTCAAACTATTGTGTTACCTGGTGGAAAAGGTGATGTTTCTATTTTCATTTGTTCTCAGGATCTCTATTCAGTCTTTTTAGGCCAGGACTTCCCAGTAACATTAAGCACAGCACTTAAATATGTCACTGTCTAAAGCTAAATCTCATGAGAAGAAAATCTAAATTATCATGTCTTGATCCCCTGAAGAGAAAACAATAAAAAATAATTTTATGATACCATAATGACAAGAATAATACTTCACTTCATCTGGGAAAAGATGTCTTCCAGACTTCTCATTAATTCTTTTTTAAAGCCTGTTGAAATAGAGTAGCTCTGTAACGTTTCATACATTTTGTTTGTGCAAAGTTTTCTTTATGGCAAAAACACAGAAAATTTATCACTGCGAGGAGTCCACTTTTCTTATGGTTTTTATATACGAAAACTGCATTTGCAGTTCTGATTTGTGGGACAATTATAAACTTGGTGCTTTTTTTGTAGCCACTAGAGTAACCTCTCCACACTGCATGGAGGATTTGGCTCAGGCTAGGAACTCTGCACTGGATGGGAAAAAAGAATTGGTGAATTTAAACCTTCAGCAGATGGACTTGGAAAAATACTTGAAGCAAAATTCAGAAGCAAAATGAGTAATGATTTGCTGTATGCCTCAGCAGGTTAAATAGATACTGGGATCTCTGTTCATCTTCCTGTTGTGAGTATACAGCTCCTTGGAGGCCTTCTGGCACACAGACAACACACACTCCAGGGGTCTTATTCAGATGGACCGTGCCCCAGCAGCAACATCGTCTCTATGTTAGGGTGGTGTGGGCACAGAAGCTTAGGAGACATATGTGCTGCATAAAGAAGGAAGGAGGAGCAGCCATGGGTCAGTTTAAAAGATACATCTACAGCTGCAAAGCCAAAGAGCTTAGTGGAGGATACTGTGCTGCAGGTCCAGCTGCTGCTTTTGCACCAGTCATAGGTTGTCTGAAGTGGACATGTAAGTCTTCATTTGTCCCCCAAGGCTTTGCCTGCATAACTACAAAGCTTCCAGTAATACGAGATCTTTAAAGACCTGACTGAAGCAGAGTCCTGTCTGTTGTAAGGACTGCAGGACCCACAGAATATTTGGAAATAGAAACAACTTCCTAACAAAAATCTGAAAAAGACAGAAGTTATTTTTTTCTACTAGACCCTCAGGATGGGAACTAATTCCTGCTCCCTGTATCACACTCATCACAGTTTCTAAGTAGGCTCTTGGAAAGAAAGGCTTGTGAAGGGAAAGGAAGGGAGGAAGGAACAGTTTCCACAGATTTGGTGGATAGAGTAAAGCAGCCTGCAGCTGCCAGAGGTATAACAGATGATGTTCGGTGCTGTAAAGATTGTAACATGGCACCTGCTAATAAAGTGAAAAAAATTTCTCTGAATCTGGTAGCAAGTTTGGCTGGGGCTCTTCTAGCAAGCCCCCCACTTCATGGGTAGAAACCTGCTCTCCATGCTTGTAGTTTTTATTGGCACTCATAACGCAGTTCAATGAGCATATCCTTTCCAAGTCTTCCAGCCTGTCATACGCTGGTGGAGGGACATCTGTACGTATCTCTCTCTCTCTTTAAAGACCAAAGAGATTTTGTTTGATGAATGCTAAAGAAATAGATTTCAAAATACAATAAAAATAAACAGTAAAATCCATCCATTATGGGTACATGTGAGTAGAGTACAATACACTTAGATGTTCCATATCCCACTTGCCATGCATTTATCAGATAAAAAGTTCAAGGTGCT